>NC_065591.1:96954405-97264583 GCF_024542745.1 Macaca thibetana thibetana | reverse complement strand
ATGTTGATCTGCTTGATCATGTCCTACATGTCACTTAAGTTTTGTTCACTTTTATTCATTTTGTTTTCTTCATGCTCTTCAAAGCTAATAATCTGAATTGTAATATTTTCAGGTGTGCTTATTCTTTCACCTTCCTGCTCAAATCTGCTGCTGAGATCCATTAGTACATTTTTTGTACCACTTGTAGTTTTAGCATCAGGTGTTTCATTTGGCCCTTGTAAAAAATTAATTTATATATCTATTGATATTATAATTTTTCATTCATTTATTTTTCTGGTGTTATTTAGTTATTTGTCTATATTTTCCTTTAGCATCTTGTCCTTATTTAAAACCATTTTTTTAAGTCTCAGTCTATTAATTTTCACGTCTGTGTTTTATCAGGGATGAGGTCTGCCAATTCATTTATTTTACTTTAAATGGACCACACTTTGCTGTTTCTCCACATGCCTTGTAAGTATTTGTTAAAAACTGAAGATTTAAATATAATATATATAAATATATATATAAATATATATATATATAAAACTCTAGGTTAGATTCTAATCCTTTCTTAGAATTTTAAAATTTTTGTTTTGTTTTGTTTTTATATTTGAAGTCTGTAGTTTTTTTATTTATTTAGTGAATTTCCTAAACTTCATTTTTCTTTTTGCGAAGATTATGTTATTTGTTGAATGTGGTTACTGAGGTCTCTATTTTTTAGATTGTGTTTTTCTAGCATTTGAACAGAGATTACCTTGAGTTCCAAAGACTAAAAAACAAGACACAAAGAAGGAAACATCTCTGCTAGTCTTTGAAGATTGGCACAGTGCCAGGACACTTATTCAATGCTTAGCCAGAATTGTTAGGAGACTAGGGATCAACCAGAGGTTAAAGCGGAGGGTCTCCTCAGAATTTTTTCTTAGCATGCTTCTTGCTTTGGACATACACAAGTTCTTCTAATTTTTTTCATATACATAGATGCTTTTGAATGTTCTAATTTCCTGAAGATCTTCCCAGCATTTGCTTTCAGGTTCTTAGAGGGTCTAATGTATATGTCAACCATAAACTTTTGCTCCAGATATCTTGGGTAGTCAGTTTGACATGCAGAGTTTGAAAACAAGGCCAACCCCATCTCTGGTCTGAGTTCTGAGTTAGGCAAAAAATGACAAGCAACGTAAACATTCCACACACATTTATCGTAGGGATGAATTCCCATTGTCTTTTGTCATCTGCACACCTACCAACATATAAAATAATATGGCATCGTCAATATCTTTGTGCACCAAAATTGCTTATTTTTCTCAAGCTTTTAAGCAAAAATCTGTAGATGGGGAGAGTAAACATAGAGAGAGAAAAGGAGAAAATTCACACACTTTTTTTTCTATTTAGTATTTTAGGATAAAATGAGGACAAATATGATTCTTTTCTCATTATGAAAGAAAAAAACGCTTTCTCCATTAATATGCGTAAACATGACAAAATGAATACAAAGAATAATCAAATGGATTGCTATTGTTCTCAAGAAAAGATACCAGGAATTACATCAAGAGAAATAAGTGTTTCAATTGATTCCCCACAGACCATCAAACAGCTGTCTAATAGTTTCTGTTTATTCATTGACGATATGTGTCAACAGTAACAAGAAGAAGTCCAAGCATGGTCAGTCTTCCTGATCCCTTAACAGCAAAAAAAAAAGCCATTGACTAGATGAATAAGAATGTATACTGAATATTTTCTGCCTAGGGCCTTTCCCCAACAGGCAGAGGATAATGTAAGCAAACATTATCTCTACTTACAGCATGGCACAGATGAAAGTTTGTAAACTATCATGACAGTCTTTATTCAAAGTGAATCCAGCACTTCCACTACTGGGTATCTGCCTAGAGGAAAAAAACTCATTATATGAAAAAGGCACTTGCACACACATGTTTATAGCAGAACAATTCACTATTGCAAAAGTATAGAACCAGCCTAAATGCCCATCAACCAACAAGTGGATAAAGAATATGTATGTATTATTTATACACACACACACACCATAGACTACCACTCAGCTATAAAAAGAAATGAAATAATAGCACCCCCAGCAACCCAGATGGAGTTGGAGACCATTATTCTAAGTGAAGTAACACAAGAATGGAAAACCAAACACCATATACTTTCAGTTACAAGTGGGAGCTAATCTATAAGGATGCAAAGGCATAAGAATAATATAATGGTTGTTGGGGACTTGGGGGAAGAGTGGGAGGCAGTTGAGGGATGAAAGACTACACATTGGGGACAGTGTACACTGCTTGGTTACAGGTGCACCAAAATCTCAGAAATCACCACTAAAGAATTAATCCATGCAACCAAAACCCACCTGTTTACTGAAAACTATTGAAATAAAAATTTTCAAAAGTTTATTGTACATAAACAGCAAAAAAGGTTAATACAAGCCTGGCTAACATGGCAAAATCTCGTTTCTACTAAAAATACAAAAATCAGTCAGGTGTGGTGATGCACACCTGTAATCCCTGCTACGAGAAAGGCCAAGGCAGGAGAATCACTTGAACCTGAGGCACAGGTTGTAGTGAGCCAAGGTTGCACCACTGCACTCTGGTCTGGGAGAAGAGTCAGATTCCCTCTCAAAAAAAAAAAAAAAAAAAAAAGCGAACAGAATGCTAGTAAAAAAGTAAGACAGGTACACTGTGCCTTGAGTAAACTGCCACCTATATGATAATTGGATGTCACGGTTTTAAACTAAAACACTACGTTCAATTCTTTCATCTTTAGTTATTGACTACCCATTCCCTACCTACAGTGGGGTTTGAAACTAAGAGACACGTTTGTTTTTTCTGTCAGTCTATGTTCATATTATGAAAAGTTTGCAGAGTGGCAATCCTAATCATGTAGAGATCTTACTACATTTTTGCAAATAATATCTCTGTATTACTTACGAAACTTGCAAAGGCTATCTGCTGCTTTTAATTCCCAAATGCAGTATGATCCAGAAAAAAGGTAAGAAAGAGTATATAATATTAAATTAATAAATTAGGCTGGCTCATGAAACAGGAACTTTCGCCACATTAGAAGACTTTAAGCAGTGGTGATCACCTATTAGAAATCTTTTCAATGCTATTGCTTTTTAAAGTGGAAAGCTGGACTAGATGGCAGATAATTTTTTTATAATGCCACTAAAAGCAGTTCCCTAGAGAAGCCAATTGATTTATGTCCCCTCATTTTAGATTGTCTCCTTAATTACAAATGTCTTTGCATATTTTACAAGCATTCATTGATGACTGATGGAATTTGATTTTATTTTTAATTTTTGTGGGTACATGGTAGGTATACATATTTATAGGGTATATGAGATATTTTTATACAGGCATGTAATGTGCAATAATCACATCAGGGTAAATGTGGTATTAATCACCTCAAGCATTTATCCTTTTTTGGTGTTTCAAATAATTCAGTTATACACTTTTAGTTATTTAAAAATGTACAGTAAATTACTGTTGACTTAGTCGCTGGTTATGCTATCAAATACTAGATCTTATTTATTCTATCTAACTTTATTTTTGTACCCATTAACCATATGCACTCCCTCCATCTCAGGACTCTTCCCAGCCTCTGGTAACCATTATTCTCCTCTTTATCTTCATGAGTTCAATTGTATCAATTTTCTAGCTCCCACAAATAAGTGAGAACATGTGAAGTTTTTGCCTTTCCGTATCTGACTTATTACACTTAACATAATGAATTCTAGTTCCACCCATTTTGTTGCGAATGACAGGGTCTCATTTGTTTTTATAGCTGAAGAGTACTCCATGTGCACATGTACCACATTTCTTTACTCATTCATTGGTTGATGGACACTTAAGTTGCTTACAAATTTTTGCTATTGTGAGTACTACAGTAAACATGGGATTGCAGATATCTCTTAGATCTAATTACATCCTTTCTTTGGGTATAAAACTAGCTAGCAATGGGATACCTGGATCATATGGTAGTTCTAGTTTTATTTTTGTTTGAGGAACCTCCAAACCTTTCATAGTGGTTATAGTAATTTACATTCCCAGCAACAGCGTATGAGGGTTCCTATTTACCCCACATCCTTGCCGGCATTTGTTATTGAATGTCTTTGGGATAAAAGCCATTTTAATTCTGGAGTAAGATGATATTTCACTGTGGTTTTAATTTGCATTTCTCTGATGATCGATAATGTTGAACACCTTTCATATACTTGTTTGCCATTTGTATGTCTTCTATTGAGAAGTGTCTATGCAGAACTTTTATCCATTTTAAAATTGGATTATTGGATTTTTTTCCTATTGAGTTGTTTAAACCTCTTATATTCTCTGGTTATTAATCCCTTGTCAGATGGATAGTTGACATTTTTTTTTTCCCTATTCTGTGGGCTATCTCTTAATTTTGTTGATTGTTTCCTTTGCTGTGCTGTTTTTAACTTGATGTGATCCCATTTGTCCATTTTTGCTTTGGTTGCCTCTGTTTGTGGGGTATCGCTGAAAAACTTTTGTGCAGAACAACGTCCTAGAGAGTTTCCTCAATGTTTTCTTGTAGTAGTTTCATAGTTTGACGTCTTAGGTTTAAGTCTTTAATTCATATTAATTTAATTTGTGTATATGGAAATAGGAGTCTAGTTTCATTCTTCTGCACATAATCAGTTTTCCCAACAGTATTTATTGATGAAACTGTTTTCCCCAACATGTTTTTGTCACCTCTGTCAAAAATGAGTTCACTGTAGAAGTATGAATTTATTTCGAGATTCTCTATTCTGTATCATTTTTCTATGTGTCTGTTTTATGTAATTACCATGCTGTTTTTTGTTTTTGTTTTTTTTACTATAACTTTTTAGTATATTTCGAAGTCAGGTAATGTGATTCCTCCAGTTTTGTTCTTTTTGCTCAGGATGGTTTTGGCTATTCTGGGTCTTTTGTGGTTCCTTATGAATTTTAGGGGTTTTTTTTTTCCTATTTCTTTGAAGAATGTCATTGCTACTTTGACGGGAATTGCATTGAATCTGACCTCCTCTTTATATTATGTTTCTTTTCTCTTGCTGTTTTAGAATCCTTACTCTTGACCTTTGGGAGTTTGATTATTATATAGTTTTGGGAAGTATTACTCGGGTTAAATTTGTTTTGTGTTTTGGGATCTTCTTGTATTTGAGTATTGATATTTTTTCTAAGTTTTGAAAGTTCTTTATTTTTATTGCTTTGAATAAAACTTTCCACCCCAATTTCTCTCTCTTATTAGTTTGCTAACTTCTCTTTAAGTCGATTGACTCTTAGATTTTTCCTTTTGAGACTATGTTGTAGGCATGCTTTATTCTTTTCTTTTTTTGTCTCCTCTGACCATGTATACTCAAATAGTCGGCCTTCAAGATTACTTATTCCTCCTTTGCTTGATCAATTCTGCTGTTATGAGACTATGATGCCTTCTTTAGTGTGTCAATTGCAATTTTCAGCTTCAGAATTTCTGCTTGATTCTTTTTGCTAAATTTATCAGATAGGATTCTGAATTTGTCTCTGTTTGATTGAACTTCCTCAAAACAACTACTTTGAATTCTCTGTCTGAAAGTTCACATATCTCTGTCACTCTGGGATTGGTCACTGGTGACTTGTTTAGTTCTTATGGTGAGGTCATTATTCCCTGGTTGGTCTTGATGCTTGTAGATATTCATCAGTGTCTGGGCATTGAAGAGGTAGGTATTTATTGTCACCTTCATGGTCTGGGCTTGTTTGTACTCATCCTTATTGGGGAGACTTTCTAGGCATTAAAAGGTACATGGGTGCTGTTACCTAAGTCTTTGGTCACTGCAGCCATATGTGCCCTATGAGGCACCCCAATCCCAGTAACGTTGTTACTCTTGCCAACTTATAGAAATACCACTTTGATGATCTTGGGGAAGATCTGGGAGAATTCCCTGAATTACCATGGAGAAACTTTTGTTCTCTTCCTTTACTTTTCCCCAAACAAACACAGTCTCTGTTGCTGTGCTGAGTGGCTTGAAGCTGCAACAAGGGGGGTGTAAAACAAGTACCTCTATGGCCACCTCTGCTGGGACTGCAGTGCGTCAGATCCAAAGCCAGCAAAGCAGTGGGTCTTGCCCAAGGCTTACAGTGACCACTGCCTGGCTACTGCCTGTGTTCACTCAAGGGCCAAGTGCTCTACAATCAGCAGATGACCAGTCCAGCCAGGCTTCTGTCCTTCCCTTCACAGCAGTGAGTTCTCCCAAGCTTCTGCAGGGTATGGAAACACCGTCTGGGAGTAGAGAACCTTAGTGATGCAAGCACTCCCTCTGCTGCTCCAGCTGGTATCTCACTAAGTTCATGCCTCCCAAGTTCACTAGCTCCAATCTCAACATGTCACTAAAACATGCTCCAAAATTTCAGTCCTCATGTTGTAAACTGCCTTTATTTAGAACTCCATAGAACTTTAGCCAAACAGGGAAGGGTTTGCTGGAACTCACATTTTGACCACTGTAATAAACAATTTACCTTTAGCAAGGGCTGGTCAGACTACTCCCTCTGTGGGTGTCAGCTGAGCTCAACCGCACGTTGCTTTCCACTGTGACAGGGCAACACTGAGTCTCAATGTAAAGTCCCACAATCACTACATTCTCCCTCCCCTTGGCACATAGATTCTCTATCTATGTCATGTGGCCACTACTGGCAGATGAGGGATGGATGGTGTAGGTTTTTCAAGACTGTCTTTCCTACACTCTTCAGTGCCTCTTTCCTTAACATGATGTTAAAACTGGATACTATGGTCACTCACCTGATTTTTGGTTCCTATGAAGGGTGTTTTTTTTGTGTGGATTGTTGTTCAACTTGGTGTTCCTTAGTGGGGATGATTATTTGAGGTGTCTATTTGGCCATTGTGCTATGCCTCCTTCTCCAGTGAAACTTAATATTTTTGAATATTTTTAGTTTGCTAACGCTGTGTCACCAAATGCTTTTTTTTTTTTTTTTTATTTTACTTTAAGTTCTGGGATACATTTGCAGAACATGCAGGTTTGTTACAAAGGTATACATGTGCCATGGTGGTTGGCTGCACCTATCAACTCGTCGTTTAGGTTTTAAGCCCCATATGCACTTTGTACTTGTCCTAAGGCTCTCCCTCCTCTTGACCCACAGCCCCCCGACAGTCCCCCATGTGTGATGCTTCCCTCCTTGTGTCCATGTGTCCTTATTGTTCAACTCCCAGTTATGAGTGATAACTTGAGGTATTTGGTTTTCTATTCCTTTGTTAGTTTGCTGAGAATGATGGCTTCCGGCTTCATCCATCTCCCTGCAAAGGACATGAAATTATCCTTTTTCTTGGCTGCACAGTGTTCCATGATGTATAGGTGCCACATTTTCTTTATCCATTCTATCATTGATGGGCATTTGAGTTGGCTCCAAGTCTTTGCTAATGTAAATAGCATTGCAGCAAGCATATGTATCTTTGTTTGTGCATGTATCTTTGTAGTAGAATGAGTTATAATCCTTTGGGTATATACCCAGTAATGGGATTGCTGGGTCAAATGATATTTCTGGTTATAGATCCTTGAGGAATTGCCACACTGTCTTACACAATGGTTGAGTTAATTTACACCCCCAGAAGTGTGAAAGCATTCCTATTTCTCCACCTCCTCACCAGCATCTGTTGTTTTCTGACTTTTTAATGACCACCATTCTAACTGGTGTGAAATGTTAACTCATTGTGGTTTTGATTTGCATTTCTTTAATGACCAGTGATGATGAGCTCTTTTTCATGTTTGTTGGCTGCAAAAATCTCTTTTTTTGAGGCATGTCTGTTCATATCCTTTGCCTACTTTTTGATTGAGTTGTTTGTTTTTTTTCTTGTAAATTTGTTTAAGTTCCTTGTAGATTCTGGATATTAGACCTTTATCAGATGGATAGATTGCAAAATTTTTTTCCCGTTCTGTAGGTTGCTTGTTCACTCTGAAGATAGTTTCTTTTGCTTTGCAGACTCTTTTTAGTTTAATTAGATCCCATTTGTCAATTCTGGCTTTTGTTGCAATTGCTTTTGGTGTTTTGTCTTGAAGTTTTTGCCCGTGCCTATGTCTTGAATGATATTGCCTGTCTTTTCTTCTAGGATTTTTATGGTTTTAGGTTTTACATTTAAGTCTTTAATCCATCTTGTGTTAATTTTTGTATAAAGTGTAAGGAAGAGGTCTAATTTCAGTTTTCTGCATATAGCTAGCCAGTTTTTCCAGCACCATTTATTAAATAGAAATTCCTTTCCCCATTCCTTGTTTTGTTCAGGTTTGTCAAAGATCAGATGTTTGTAGATATGTGGTGTTATTTCTGAGGCCTCTGTTCTGTTTCATTGGTCTACATATCTGTTTTGCTACCAGTACCAAACTGTTTTGGTTACAGTATCCTTGTAGCATAGTTTGAAGTCTGGTAGTGTGAAGCCTCCAGCTTTGTTCTTTTTGCTTAGGATTGTCTTGGCTATACAGGCTCCACCTCTATGCAAATAAACTAGAAAATCTAGAAGAAATGTTTAAATTCTTGGACACATACACTCTTCCAAGACTAAACCAAGAAGAAGTCGAATGTCTGAATAGACCAACAACAAGTTCTAAAATTGAGGCAGTAATTAATAGCCTACCAACCAAAAAGAAGTCCAAGATCAGACAGATTCACAGCCAAATTCTAACAGATATAAAAAGAGGAGCTTGTATTATTCCTTCTGAAACTATTTCAAACACTAGAAAAAGAGACTTCTCCCTAACTGATTTTATGAGGCCAGCATCATCCTGATACCAAAACCTGGTAGAGACACAACATAAAAAAGAAAATTTCAGGTCAATATCCCCGATGAACATAGATGTGAAAATCTTCAGTAAAATAATGGCAAACCGAATCCAGCAGCACATCAAAAAGCTTATCAACCACGATAAAGTTGGCTTCATCCCTGGGATTCAAGACTGTTTCAACATATGCAAATCAATAAACATACTCCATCACATAAACAGAACCAATGACAAAAACCACATGATTATCTCAATAGATGCATAAAAGGCCTTCAATAAAATTCAACATCCTTTCATGTTAAAACTCTCAATAAACTAGGTATTGATGGAACATATCTCAAAATAATAAGAGCTATTTATGACAAACCCATAGCCAGTATCATGCTGAATGGGAAAAAGCTGGAAGCATTCCCTTAGAAAACAGGCATAAGAAAAGGATGCCCTTTCTCACCACTCCTATTCAACATCATTTTGGAAGTTCTGGCTAGGATAATCAGACAAGAGAAAGAAATAAAGCGTATTCAAATAGGAAGAAAGGAAGTCAAATTTTCTCTGTTTGCAGATGATGTGATTGCATATTTAGAAAACTCCATTGTCTCAGCCCAAAAAATCCTTAAGCTGATAAGCAACTTCAGAAGTGTCTCAAGATACAAAATCAATGTGCAAAAGTCACAAACATTTATTTACACCAGTAATAGACAAATAGAGAACCAAATCATCAGTGAACTCCCATTCACAATTGCTATAAAGATAATGAAATACCTAGGAATACAACTTACAGGGAATGTGAAAGACCTCCTCAAGGACAAATACAAACCACTCCTCAAGGAAATAAGAGAGGATACAAACAAAAGGAAAAAAGTTTCTTGCTCATGTATAAGAATCAATATCGTGAACATGGCCAAACTGCCCAATGTAATCGATAGATTCAACGCTATTCCCATTAAGTTACCATTGGATTTCTTCACAGAATTAGAAAAAAACCTGCTTTTTTATACCTATACTAGATGTAGGAATTTAGGGAGAAGGAAGAGTGCCTGACTAAGGTTTCCTTCTTAGGCAATTCGTTGAACTCTGTTATTTAATTATTAAGGTAGGAAACTAAGGATGAGAGTAAGCTTGAGCTTACTCTCAAATTGATAGAGTCTGAGATGCTCATGGGCAATAATAAAAAATATCAAATGTGATTTAACAACTTTACAGTGGTACTTAAAATTGTGAGCTCAAGTCACCTGAGTAAAAAACCTACTGCACAGTCTTAGCAAATGGTATTCTCAGATCTCTTGAATTCTGAACACTAGTCCAGTGGGTCTATTAGTAAGAAGGGAGACATAGGAAGACCCATTGAAAAAATCAGAGGAGCATAATTCTTCAATATTTGGTTCCTAATGGCTCCACTGATGGGAAAAGCTTACATCATGTTTATGAAGAATGTCTTGACTGTCTTGGACCAATAGGAAGCAGGGTTGGAGGATGCATATTCTGTTGTAAAATTGGCAAACAGAGAAATTACAGGAAAAAAAGATGTAGGAACCATATAGCATGAAAACAATGCTTATGCAAAAACAACTTTTTCACATTTTCTAATTCAAAAATTTATTGAGGACTTATGTTTTAAGTGTAAAATAAATAATAGTTTGACTTCACAGACCTTTTAATTGAACAACAAGCATATGCATTATTTTAGTCATAATGAGAAAAGCTTACTGGTCATTAACGATTTTTTGCTTACTGTCTATTTATTCATTTACTAATCTTTCAGATTTGGCATAATAGAACCCACATTTCTTCATGATAATTAAAATTTTAATAATTTATTTTAGCCAAGTGAAACTTAGTGAAAATAAATATATTTGATATTTTTCTGGAGGAGGAAAAGAATATCTTCAGAAAGCCAGGAGTACTTTTCAAGAAAGAGAGTTTATTACTTTAAAGAGTAACGGTCAAAAATACAGTTTTGTACATGGTTTAGAGAAAGATCCACATTTTTTTTGGTTTATCTATTTCTCTGCTAGTGTTATTGCTGTTTTATATTTTCTAGGCATGAAAGCCCAGACAAGAAAATCTTTGTTCATAACCTTGCTTTCTTTGTATAGCCTATTTTAGGACTCCATTGTCAAATTAAACTAGCTGATGATTACACTGGTAATGGTAGATAACTGTGAGTTTGGTCCTGATTATAGTATCTTGTTTTACTGATATACAAAATTTGTTTTCTTGGTGACTTATTTGTGCTATATTCCTGTGAAGTATCTTGCTTTGTGCTAGAATAATCTGAAGGTATGACCAATGGTTCTGGCAGCATGGTCCTGTAATATAATTTAATTTATTCCTAGGCTTTTATTGCAGTCAGGTGTTTTCATATGAACATTTTGAGTTCTTCCATTGTTCCATTGACATAACTCAAGTTCTGCAATACTATTCCCACTTTTCTTGGTGGTTTTTTTCTCATTTCAGTTTCTTATTTAAAATATGGCATTGGAACCCTTTTGTTAATGTCCATCTACCAAAAAAAAATCATGAATGACATTCTTTGGGACTTATACTCTATTATCTTTATCTTTATTCAGCATGGTGTGTGTGTGTGTGTGCACGCGTATCTTAATTATTACTCAAAAATGTGAGATAGTGTCATTATTTTACTAAATTTCAGATAAACCCTTAAAAAAATACATGTGGCAGCTTCTGATTTGTGCAACTGTGAACTAGAATTATTCAACTTTCACTATATAATTACTACCTCTGAGAATAGAGAAGAAGCAAAACTAATATATTCACATCTCTAATGAATATTAAATATTATGCTCTGATGGTGTAACATGAATCTTCTCATAACAGACTTTGTTTATATCACTGGCAGATGTTTGTGTTTACTTAGATGCAGTTTATAATGGTATGTTGTGGTGAAGTCCAAAACTCATTTCTTTGTTATTTTATCATAAACTATAATGTGGTCTTGCATATATATTTTTTAAAAATTAATCTTCTTAAATCTGGTGGCCTATTATGTTTCTTTTTTTTTTCTGTCACCTTTAGATACACAGTAATATCGTTTGACAAAAGAAGGTGTTATATTCAAATGTTCATTTAATGCAAGAATCTCCTGTCTACATACCCTTTCGTAGAAATAAAATTCAGTGTCGTAAAGGGTGGTCCATCCAAATCATAAGCCAGCTCAAATGGTGAGGGTGTTTTATTTTGTTTTTATTTTCTTTCATACTAAAATATTTCGATTACTCCAATTAGTCCTTCTATGTTACCCTGTCTACTTCTTTACATCTTGGTAATTCCTTATTTTGTTTTGCTTTTTTTTTAAATTATTTTTAAAATTTTAAGTTCTGAGGTAAATGTGCAGGAGTGCAGGACGTGCAGGTTTGTTACAAAGGTAAACACGTGCCATGGTGGTTTGCTTCACCTATCAATCATGGTGGTTTGCTTCACCTAAGTAAGCCCAGCATGCACTAGTTATTTTTCCTGATGCTCTCCCTCCCATTCCCCGCCCCCCAGCAACAGGTCCCAGTGTGTGTTGTTCCCCTCACTGTGTCCATGTGCTCTCATCATTTAGCTCCCACCCGTAAGTGAGACCACGTGGTGTTTGGTTTTCTGTTCTTATGTTAGTTTGCCAAAGATAATGGCTTTCACCTCCATCCATGTCCCCCCAAGGGACATGATCTCATTTCTTTTCATGGCTGCATAGTATTCCATGGTGTATATGTACCACATTTTCTTTATCCAGTCTATCATTGATGGGCATTTGCATTGATTCCATATCTTTACTATTGTGAATAATGCTGCATTGAACATACATATGCACATGCATCAATATTTATGATAGAATTATTTATATTCCTTTGGGTATATACCCAGTAATGGGATTGCTAGGCCAAATGGTATTTCTGGTTGTATGTCTTTGAGGAATTGTCACACCACCTTCAACAATGGTTGAACTAATTTTCATTCCCAACAACAATGTAAAAGTGTTCCCTTTTCTCTGCAGCCTCACCATATCTGTTGTTTCTTGACCTTTTGATAATTGCCATTCTGATTGGCATGAGATGGTATCTCATTGTGATTTTGACTTGCATTCCTCTAATAATCAGTGATGTTGAGCTTTTTTTTCCATATATTTGTTGGCTGAATAAATGTCTTCTTTTGAGAAGTGTCTGTTCATGTCCTTTGCTCACTTTCTAGTGGGGTTTTTTGTTTCTTTCTTGTAAATTTGTTTAAGTTCCTTGTAGGCTCTGGATATTAGACCTTTGTCAGATGAATAGGTTGCAAAAATTTTCTCCCATTCTGTAGGCTGTCGGTTTCTTCTGATGATAGTTTATTTTGCTGTGCAGAAGTTCTTTAGTTTAATTAGATCCAGTTTGTCAATTTTTGCTTTTGTTGCAACTGCTTTTGCCACTTTTGTCATAAAATCTTTACTCATCCCTATGTCCTGAATGGTATTGTCTAGATTTTCTTCTAGGGTTTTTATAGTTTTTGGTTTTGTATTTAGGTTTTTAACCCATCTTGAGTTGATTTTTGTATAAGGTATAAGTAAGGGGTCTAGATTCAATTTTCTGCATATGTCTAGCATGTTCTCCCAACACCATTTATTAAATAGGGAATTCTTTCCTCATTGCTTGTTTTTGTTAGGTGTGTCAAAGATCAGATGGTTGTACATGTGCAGTCTTATTTCTAAGTTCTCTATTCTGTTCCATTGGTCTATGTGCTTGTTTTTGTACCAGTACTATGCTGTTTTGGTTACTGTAGCCTTGTAGTATAGTTTGAAGTCATGTACCATGATGCCTCCAGCTTTGTTCTTCTGGCTTAGAATTGTTCTGGATTTATGAGCTCTTTTTCATTTCCATATAAATTTTAAAATAGTTTTTTCTAATTCTATGAAAAATGTCAATGGTAGTTTGATGGAAATAGCATTGAATCCATCAATTTCTTTGTGCAGTATGGCCATTTTCATAATATTGATTCTTCCTATCCAGGAGCATGGAATGTTTTTCCATTTGTTTGCATTCTCTCTGATTTCCTTGAGCAGTGCTTTGTATTTCTTCTTGAAGAGTTCCTTCACTTTCCCTGTTAGCTGTATTCCTATGTATTTTATTCCCTTTGTAGCAATTGGGAAAGGTGTTCATTTATGATTTCGCTGTCTGCTTGTCTGTTGTTGGTGTATAGGAATGCTTGTGATTTTTGCACACTGATTTTGTATTCTGAGGCTTTGCTGAAGTTGCTTATCAGCTTAAGAAGCTTTTGGTATGAGACAATAGGGTTTTCTAGATATAGGATCATGTTGTCTGCAAACAGAGACAGTTTGACATCCTCTCTTTGTATTTGAATACGTTTTATTTATTTATCTTGCCTGATTGCCCTGGCCAGTACTTCCAATGCTTGATTGAATAGGAATGGTGAGAAAGGGCATCCTTCTCTTGTGCTGATTTTCAAGGGGAATACTTCCATCTTTTGCCCATTCAGTAAGATATTGGCTGTCATTATTATTTTGAGACATGTTCCTTTAATTCCTAGATTATTGAGAGTTTTTAACATGAAGGGATGTTGATTTTTATTGAAGGCCTTTTTCTGTGTCTCTTGAGATAATCATGTGGTTTTTTTCTTTAGTTCTGTTTATGTGATGAATTACATTTATTCATTTGTATATATTGAACCAGTCTAGCATCCTGAGGATGGAGCAGAATTGATTGCAGTGGATAAGCTTTTTGATGTGCTGCTGGATTTGGTTTACCAGTATTTTATTGAGGATTTTTGCATCATTGTTCATTGGGGATATTGGCCTGAAGTTTTCTTATTTTGTTGTAGCTCTGCCAGGTTTTTGTATCAAAATGATGCTGTCCTCATCAAATGAAGAGGAGTCCCTCCTTTTCAGGTGTTTGGAATAGTTTAAGAAGAAATGGAACTAGCTCTTCTTTGCACCTCTTGTAGAATTTAGCTGTAAATCCATCTGCCCCGATAGGCTATTTATTACTGCCTCAATTTCAGAACTCATTATTTGTCTATTCAGGGATTCATCTTCCTGGTTCAGTCTTGGGAGGGTTTATGTAACCAGGAATTTACCCCTTTCTTCTAGATTTTGTAGTTTATTTTCATAGAGAAGTTTATAGTATTCTCTGATGGTTGCTTTTATTTCTGTGGGGTCAGTGGTAATACCCCCTTTATCAGTTTTTAATCATGCCTATTTGATTCTTCTCTCTTTTTTATTCACTAATCTAGCTAGTGGTCTATCTATTTTATTAATTTTTTCAAAAAAAAAAAAACCCAGCTCTATCATGTCTCTGTCTCCTTCAGTTCTGCTCTGATCTTGGTTATTTCTTGTCTTCTGCTGGCTTTGGGGTTTGTTTGTTCTTGGTTCTCTAGTTATTTTTATTGCGATGTTAAGGTATCGATTTGAGATCTATCTTTTTGATGTGGTTATTTAGTGCTAGAAATTTCCCTCTGAACACTGCTTTGGCTGTGTTCCAGAGAGTCTGGCATGTTGTCTCTTTGTTCTCATTAGTTTCAAAGAACTTCTTGATTTCTGCCTAAATTGCATCATTCATCTTGGAGTCTTTTAGAAGCAGGCTGTTCAATTTCCATGTAGTTGTGTGGTTTTGAGTGAGTTACTTTATCTTGAGTTCGAATTTAATTGCTTTGTGGTCTGAGAGATTGTTCATTATGATTTGTTATTTTGCATTTGCTGAAGAATGTTTCCTTCCAGTTACATGATCAATTTTAGATTAATTTTCATGTGGTGCCAAGAAGAATGTATATTCTGTTGGTTTTTGGTGAAGAGTTCTGTAGATGTCTATCATGTCCACTTGATCCAGAACTGAGTTCAAGTCGTGAATATCTTTGTTAATTTTCTGTCTCAGTTATCTGTCTCATATTGACAGTGGGCTGTTGAAGTCTCCCACCATTATTGTGTGAGAGTCTAAGTCTCAAAGTTTGTTATTACCCACTTACGTCTTTAAGAACTTGTTTTATGAATCTGGGTGCTCCTGTACTGCATGTATATATATTTAGGATAGTTAGTTCTTCTTAATGAATTGAACCCTTTATCATTATGCAATGCCCTTCTTTGTCTTTTTTGATCTTTGTTGGTTTAAAGTCTGTTTTGTCAGAAACTAGGATTGTTACTCCTGCTTTCCATTTGCTTGGTAAATTTTCCTTCATCTCTTTATTTTGAGCCTATGTGTGTCTTTGCGTGTGAGATGGGTCTCTTGAATACAATCTACTAATGAGTCTTGGCTCTATTAAGCTTGCCATTCTGTATCTTTTGATTGTGGCATTTAGTTCATTTACGTTTAAGGTTAATATTGTTATATGTGAATTTGGTCCTGTCATCACGATGATCATTCATTATTTTGCAGACTTGTTAATTAGTTGCTTCATAGTATCATTGGTCTGTGTATTTCAGTGTGCTTTTTTAATGGTTGGTAACAGTTTTTCCTTTCCATATTCAGTGCTTCTATCAGGAGCTGTTGGGTAGTGATGAATTCAGCATTTGCTTGCCCAAAAAGGATTTTATTTCTCCTTTGCTTGTGAGGCTTACTTTGTTTGGATACACAATTCTAGCTTGGAAATTCTTTTCTTTAAGAATGTTGAATATCGGCCCCCCGATCTCTTCTGGCTTGGAGGGTTTCCACTGAAAGTTCTGTGTTAGTTTGACTGGCTTCCCTTTGTGGGTGCCGTGGTCTTTCTTTCTGGCTGCCCTTTACATTTTTGTCTTCATTTTGACCTTGGAAAATCTGATGATTATGTGTCTTGGGGTTGTTCTTCTCATTGAGTATCTTACTGGGATTCTCTGGATTTTCTGAATCAGAATGCTAGCCTATCTTACTAGGTTGGAGAAGTTCTCGATGATATTCTGAAGTATGGTTTCCAATTTGATTCCATTGTCCCTGTCTCTTTCAGGTACCCCAGTTAGTCTATAGGTTTGGTCTTTTTACACAATCCAGTCGTTCTTGAATGTTTTGTTCATTCCTTTTCATCCTTATTTTTCTAATCTTGTCTACCTGTCTTATTTCAGCAAGAGAATCTTCAAGCTCTGAGATTCTCTCCTCTGCTTGGTTTATTTGGCTATTGATACTTCTGGTTGCACTGTGAAGTTCTTGTGTTGTGTTTTTCAGCTCCATCAGATCATTTGTGTTCCTCTCTAAACTGGTTATTCTGGTAAGCAGATTTTGTAATGTTTTATCATGGTTCTTAGCTTCTCTGCATTGTATTAGAACAGACTCCTTTAGTTCAACAAAGTTTGTTATTACCCACTTTCTGAAGCCTACTTCTGTCAATTCATCCATCTCAGCCTCAGCCCAGTTCCATTCCCTTGCTGGAGAAGTGTTGTGATCACTTGAAAGAGAAGAGGCACTCTGGTGTTTTAACTTTTCAGCGTTTTTGTGTTGATTTTATTCTCATCTTTGTGGGTTTATTTACCTCTGATTTTTGAGGCTACTTATCTTTGAATGAGGTTTTTGTAGGGTCTCCTTTTGTTGATGTTGTTGTTGTTGTTGTTTTCTGTTTGCCTGATTTTCTTTTAACAGTCAGACCCCTCTTCTGCAGGGCTGTTGTGGTTTGCTGGGGTTCCATTCCAGACCCTATTCACCTGGGTCCCTCCCACACCAGAAAGTATCATCAGTGGAGGCTGCAGAACAGCAAAGATGGTTACCTGCTCCTTACTCTGGGAGCTCTGTCCCAGAGGGGCACCTACCTGATGCTGGCCAGAACTCCCCTGTGTGAGGCGTCTGGCACCTCCTGTTGGGAGGTCTCACAGGAAGCACAGGATCAGGGACCCACTGAGAGAAGCAAACTGGCTGCTCCTTGGCAGAGCAGGTGTGCTGCACTGGAGGGAATTCCACTCATCTGGACTGTCCAGATTTCACAGAACCAGCAGGCAGGAAAGACTAAGTCCACTGAACCAGAGACCCTGGCCACCCCTCTCCCCAGTGGCTCCATCCTGAGGGATCAGAGTTCTGCCCATATCGGTCATCTTAGGCCATCTCCAGCATGCTGCCACTGGCTGCAACATGAGTGTCTGCCAAGAGTCTGCATAGTTCTGTGCTGGGGACCAAAGGCCCCGGTGAGAAGACCTCATGAGGAAATCTCCTGATCCGCAGGCTGCACAGATCCTTGGGAAAAGTGTGATTTCCCTAGAGTGGTAGCACAATCACTCACTGCTCCCTTGGCTTGGGGTGGGAGTTCCCCTTACCCCATGTGGCTCCTGGTTGGGCTGTCTGTCCACCCTATTTTTTCTTGCTCTCTGTGGGTCGCACCAACTGCCTAGCCAGTTCCAGTGAGACAAACTGGATACCTCAGCTGAAGATGCAGGGTTCACTTGCTGTATTTGTTCTTCTCAGTGGGAGCTGTAGACTGGAGCCGCTTCTCATCAGCCATATTGGCCCCTCCCTCCCAATAGTTCCTCTTTTAATAAGCCTGGTTTGTAAACACCCCTCTTAAACTTTACTACACTTTTGACAATACAAGTGAAACAAGCAAACGAAAATGCTACTTAATTTTGTAAAATAAAAGTAATAATAAAAAAAAGTTAATCCTTGCAACGTTCTTTTTTATTTAATAAAATGAACCTTTAATTTTGGAATAGTTTCAAATTTAGGGAGAAACCTTGAAGTGCACGGATAATTCCTATGACCAGCACTTAAATCCTGCTTTAATTAATATTTTCCATTGGTATGGTACGTTTGTCACAATTAATGGACCAAGACTGACAAATTATCAACTAAAGTCCGTATTTCATTCAGATTTTTTTTTTTTTTGGTGTTATAGGTAAAATAATTGTCCTTATATTAGTCTTCTTAGATTTCTAAAATTACCACAGGTTAGGTGGACTGAGTGGCTTAAACAACAAGTGTTAATTTACTCACAGTTCTGGAATTTAGAAGTCCATGATGGCAGCATCCACAGATTCAGTAGTTGGTGAGGCCTCTCAGCTAGGTTTAAAGATAGCCACCTCCTTGCTGAGTCCTCACATGGCCTTTTCTAGGTGCATGCATATTGGGAAAGAGAGAGCAAAAGTGAGATCTTCGATATCTCTTCTTATATGGCACTAATCTTATCAGATCAGGCTCTACCCTTATTACCTCATGTAACTTCAAGTACTTCCTCAGAGGCCCCATCTTCCAACCATGCAAGGTAAGGCTTCAATATGTGAAAATTGGAGGGCACAAATATTCAATTCTGAATTCTCTGGTGAGCTCAGCATAATCACAAAGTCTCTTAAATGTGGAAGAGGAAGGCAGATAAAGGGGTTAGAATGATGCAATGTGAGAATTCGACTTACTGTTTCTGGCTTGGAAGATAGAAGGAGAGTCAAAAACCATGGGGAGCTGACAATCTCTAAAACCTAGAAAGGTCAATAAAAAAAGATTATTCCCTAGAGTCTCTAGAAAAGAATGCAGCTTTGCCAAAATCATAATTTTCATTCAGTTTGATTAATTTTGGACTTATGGATAACAGAATTATAAGAAAATAAATTAATGCTTTCTGAAGACACTAAATTAATGGTTCTTACAGCAGCCATGGGAATAAAGTACTTAGTTTTTAACCTAAAGGCCTTTTTCTCTTCCAGGACACATTATATTTAGTTGTCATGTCTCCCAACTTTTCTTCCACTTTTCTTTTTGTTCACAAAGGTCAGAACTTCTTTCCATTTTCTCTCATAGGCCTTCTTACTAATACTTATCTATCATGTCTAATCCCATCTTGGTGCCTGATTTGTGGAAGACATGAGCTAATCCAGCTATCCACCCTACTTTAAAACATCCTTCTTCTCTCCCCACAGATAGTCAATAGCTAAGGACTAACTTATGGCAGGCTGTCTTGTTTTAAGTGGTTATATTTATGTTCCAGATTCCAACTGAGAACACATGCTTACTTACAAACTTCTCCTCGTAAGGAGGGAACATCTTTCCTTACAAATAAAGTATGCTCTATCATACATCCTTTATTTTCATTCTTCTGAGAGTACTCCCTCAATAAATCATAGGTACCTGAAACCCTGTCTTCAAGATCCCACAGCTAGTAAATCTTATCTAAGTCAAGGCCCAGCCATGTTTTAGTGAGTAAAATAACATATCTCGGCTCTCAAGGATCTCAGAGTATACTGCAGAAGAAAATATAAAGAGATCATTTTAAGATATGAATTTAAAATCCTGGTAAACCTGAACATATTTGTTTGGTTTCTAGTGTACTTCTTGGTAAGTGCTGCTGAAGGACAGTGGAACTGTTTCAGGGAGACACATTTCAAAAGAGAGAAGAGTACACTGCAAAGAGTGTCAAATAAAAGAAAAAGAGAACATTTGGGGAGAGATAGAAGTTTTTGTAATTGTTGAGTAGAGTTTAAAAGCCCATGCAAACATCCAGAAAAAAATAAGAAGATGGCAACAAATAGTCTTGACCTGAAACATTGACTAGGCCAATTCTAGTAAGAGAACGTTTGCTATCTGATGCATGAGAAGAAAATGACATTGAGAGATAGATTTATATTTGCTCAACGCACTACACTTTTCATACTTTTCAGATATTTTAACAATTTACTCAATAAATTTAGTCATTGGTAAATGGCTGGTGTATGAGAAGAAAATGACATTGAGAGATACTTTTATATTTGCTCAATGCACTGTACTTTTCATACTTACTAGATATTTTAACAATTTACTTAATAAATTTAGCCATTGATACTTGTTAGATGCAAGTTTGATTTTATTTGGCCAGAAGTTTTCATTATAAGACTTTCCAGATATTGGATACCTTCAAGTTACCAAAAAATGACCCAAGTGCTGACCACTGAGTCATGGTGACTGTCAAGAGCCCCTCCCATTGCCTTTAGTTAAAAAAAAAATCTTTACAGTATATCTTCAGCTTACTAATGATATTTTAGAAATATTTTTCAATGGACAGTAACTCTATCTTTTGAAGATTTATTCTAAATACATATCCAATGCTATTAGTCAATGAAAATGATCATTGGAGCTTAATATCTACAACTCAATTTTTATCATGTGAACATCAAACTGAATTTAAAATAAAGGCAAAAGTAAATATTTGGTCATAAATCAATTCTTATGATGACATAAAAGCTTTATATTTATCTTAATGTTAGCATTCTAAAATCTGATCACAAGCTAATAATGAATAATGTCAAATTATTGGCAAAGAATAGCTACTTTTTTTCATGGAATACAAAATTTGTTTATTAATTCATTTGAGTTAATAGTGTATATAGATTCTGGTAGTTTAAGTGTTAAATGTTTCAATACAACTAACGTGAATTAAGCACATACTCTAGATAGAATTATGGGTGAAATAATGACAAATAAGACAGAGTTTCTATAATTCAAGGCATAAATAATATTGAAAAGAAAGGCAAAAAAGTTTTTAGGGAAAACTGTGAAGTGTTGCAATAGAGCTAAAGAAAAATTGTGTTATTAATAACAGGAAAGATATAAATTAATTCCAGTGTAAAAGAGTAAAACATCCTAGCCTATCCCCAGAATAATACACAAAGTCCCTTTTTTTGCCTTTAGATAATGTTATTATTTTTCTAAAATTTTTTATACTCCCTCTTTAATATCCTGTCACTTAAATTCTGATACACACACACATCTGCACACACACGCATGCACACACACACACGCACACTTCATTTTGAGAGCTCAATGTTGATTTTTGCTCT
Source organism: Macaca thibetana thibetana (assembly GCF_024542745.1). Lineage (NCBI taxonomy): Eukaryota > Metazoa > Chordata > Mammalia > Primates > Cercopithecidae > Macaca > Macaca thibetana. Next base: position 97,243,161 of record NC_065591.1, on the reverse strand, counting down.
TGGCACATATAAAGTTAACTCTTACGAACAATTTTATGTCAGATGTTAAGGAGAAGAGTGAGGATAAACAAAATATTTGATAGAAACATATCAATATCAAAGTTTTAAGAAGTCATAATCCTCATTTCTGCAGCTAGTCACATGTTTGTAGCTATTTTTATAACTACTTTTTTCCCACTACCCATTCCATATTTCCATTGGCTTCAACAAGCATCTGAGCTTGTTGTAATTCTTTACCTGGTCAGGTAACTTAAACTTTTATTTCCGAATGTTCTGGGTCAACAGTAGTCCTGCCTGACTTGTTTAGATGTGTTTAGTGTTATTTAGTTTTCTGTTACTTTTATTACAGGATATGGGATGGATAAGAGACATGTTACAAGATGTTCTACATTCCAACATAACTCTTCCTTACTTCCATTGATTGTGTAGTATAAACTTAATTTCAGTCTGATAGGATCAATGATCCCAGATCTCTGGTTAGCCTGTTGATTCAGTGGCATAAGAAGCTTAAAGTGTTTGGGTAGCAGTCTCAGCTTTCACCAGAAAGCAAAACTACCTGTCACTGGGGGAATAAGAATAGGTAACATTCCATTTTTATCCCTTAATTCCCTGGCTTGTGAATACTGTCTATGGGAAAGCACTAAAAGCTGACTTAGAGCATATACCACATCCTAGAGATCGTGATTGCAATTTTGAAAGATGGTATCTGTCCCCTATCCCGAGATTGCCATACCATGAAGCACTGGCATACCAGTGCCTCATGATGATGAGAGACATGGTAAAGGCTGTGAATTCTGTGAGTATAGGTCTATTGCTACATTTCATTTGCTGTGAAATTAGTTTATGGTTCTTGATCAGCAGTAATGCTGTATGGAATACCATGCTAGTGGAGAAAAAAAATTATAATCTCTAAGATGCTGATTTTAGCAGAAATACTGCAACCCAGGAGGCAGATTTTGTCCAGAGTAAAGGTATTTTCCTGTAAGAATAAAACAGTGTCCCTTCTGGGATGAAAGCAGTCCAATGTACTCAACTTGCCACCAGGTAACTGGCTGATCCACCTTGGGAGTGGTGACATTTTGGAAGCTCAGTGCTAATCTTGCTGTTGGCATATTGGGCACTCAGCAGAGACTACACATAGACCTGCTTGTTTAGTGGAAGTTCGTGATTGTTGGGCCCGTGCTTAATTTTTATTTCTGTTGCCATGGCCATGGCCAATTTGTTCATCAGCCCATTAGACAATAGCAGGATTGGCTTGAAAATAAGTTGACTGACACCCACATATTGAGTCATTTCTTCTACCTTATAATGAAAATCCTCCTCTGCTGATGCCACTCTTTGGTAAAGATTCCCATGGGACACAAATATCTTCACCTTCTGTTTCCCTTCAAAGAGATTTATTCACTGACCTCTTTTCTAGTACTCCTTCTCATCAATTTTGCAATTATATTTCTTCCAAGCCCTGATCAGCCAGCTAAACTGTTTTATCACAGCTCATGAATTGATGAGACCTTCACCTCTGGTCATCTCTCCTTCCAGGAAAATGGATCAGCTAGGTGCACTGCTAGAAGTTTTTCCATAGTGAAGATTTCCTTTATCATTATCTTTCAGAGCTGTCCCAGAGTGGGGTTGCAGGGCTGTCACCATCCACTTTTGAGGGGTGCCTGTATGTCAGTATGTCATTCAGGATCATCTGTAAACCAAGACTGTGTTTCCTGTTCTCCTTTCAATTGATTATTGGAAACTTCCCATAAGCCTATAAATGCAAGTAGAGGGAGAAGGCAAAATGCCACGGGTAATGACCATGGATGTCTGAGCTACTTTCTTGTTCAGCTTACTTGTACCTATAGGTCCCACTCAAGCCTGATCCCCTTTATACAATTTCCATTTGATGAAAATGTAACTATTTAATTTCCAACTTTGGTTTATTGGGCAACATAACACTCAGTTCATGATGAATATCTCAGGTTGCAAGGTAACTGAGAAAGGTTATAGTTGAAGGCACAAAGTCCTTGTAAAAGAAAAAGGAAAAAAAAAAAAAAAACAAAAAAAATGAGATCCAGAGTTTAAGTGAAGGGCTTGGTCCTCAGTCAGGGCAAGGTACATTTTTCCTTGGTAACCAGAAAGAAAGCTGAGAATGTAGCTTCATATTATGCAATTTTGATTGTGGAAAGATGAGGAAGTTTTAGTTTGTCAGCTTCCAATTTTGCAAAGAAGTTCGAGGCTGTGTCAAAACATTTTTTTTTCTTTCAAAAGTTATAAACTCAGGTAACACCTTTACCAAAAATCTGAAATTGACCCCTAATCTGGCTAAGGTAAAGATTCATTGATTGTAAAGTAGCCTATTTTCACTTCTATGATGGCTTGGACCGTATTATAATGTAATATTTTCTCTATCTCTCCACAGGTATACAATATCCATTGAGGGTGTGTCAATATTTTTATGTTTCCAACACTTTCCATAATGTAGCATAGTTGCTTATGTTTATTGGATAAACAAATAAATTGGAAATGTAGACCAAGCATTATACTGGGGATTAAAAATTGTTCCACACTAAGTTCACATTTATAGGCACCAAAAACATATCTCAGGATAGTTGAAACTGGCTCATATAATCAGAAAATTACTTTTTGTGTTTTGAGAAATCATAAAGACTTGTGAAAAGATCAGACATCAGCAGAAATTGTCATTCTATTTAACGTATTTTGCAATAATAGTGTGCATGTCATAGTAAACAAAACACATGTATATGTGTGTGGATATATATATATTATATTACATATCTGTGTGCATATATGTGTGTGTGTGTATATGTGTGTGTTTAAATAAGGGGAAATTTCATGATCTGGATGTACAAATCTAATCAGGTTTCTTTTTAATTGGCCATTTTAAAGTGTACAATTCAGTAGCATTTAGGACAGTCACAGTGTTGCACAACCATCATCTCTATCTAGTTTCAAATATTTTAATTACCCACAAGAAAACTATTAGCAGCCACTCATCCTTCTTTCTCTTCCTAGCCTCTGGCAACTATAGCATTCCCTATTCTGGATATTTCATATAAATAAAATCATACAATATGTTGACTTTTGTGTCCGACTTTTTCATTTAGCATAATGTGTTCAACATTCATCCATTTTGTAGTATGAATCAGTATTTCATCCCTCTTGATGGTTAAATAATATTTTATTGTGTGTATATACCATATTCAGCAGATTTGGCTATCTATTCATAGTCTTTTTGGCTATTACAAATAATTCTTCTAAACACCTACTGTCTTTCATGCAAACACTGCCTTCTGATTCAGTTTAAGTCCAGCATCTAGGATTTCTGGTACACTTTGAGCCCTAGCCATAGGGTGGGGTCACTCTTAATCTTCTGATTGATTGGTCTGCTGAAGCCAGAAGGGGAAAGGCTGGGAGAATCAGAGAACAAAGGGAAGAGATCTTGAGACTGGTATACTCCAGCCACTGTGTTATTTCTGCATACTTTCCGTGGTTTAATCTCCATCCAGAGGGAAGTATGGATTGAAAGTGATGCTTTTATTGCCAGCGTGAAGCACCTTTTTTCCATTATTTTTATACCTTCCTCCTCTCCGTGGGGCAAGTTTATGATAGCTGCTGTATGTCATTGGGCTGTGTGCTCTAAACCCCACTGTTCTCATCTGTAAAATAGGCATTATAATTCCTATTGTACAGGTTTATTGTAAGAAATCTATAAATGCTTGCTTTTTTCCTTGTCTGAATTTGGAACAGCTAAGTTGGAGACTAGCTTGAAAGGGCATTCACACACAAGATTATTTCTGTCAAGTCCTTCTTGTTGAAGGAGTTCATCAAGCAGTGCCTTTATTGGCCTGCTTAGGAAGGGATGAAGCTGAGGTTTTTCTTATTACCATGTCTAGCTGTCACTGTTAGAGAGTTGTCCCCAACAACTTCCTTGTTCCACAGGTAACTTTGGTGCTCAGTGTATAAATTTATGTAAACTGGTCTCTTCCCATCTCACCCCAGGCACAACTAGGCTTTGAGGTAATCTTGAAAAGATTAACTTCCTGTTAATTGTATTCTTTACAATAGTATTTATGAATTAACCACCCAGCCAGGTATCTTGCAGGTGTTGTTTACTAGTGTTTTTTGTTTGTTTTATTTTTTATTTTTTATCTGTGGTTAGTGAAAGAGTTTAGGGACTTGGCAGACCTGGACTTTTATATTCTGGCTATACCTATCAGTGACTGGTTCTGTGATTCTGGATGACAGATCATTGGTCTTTAGATTTCTTCATCTGTAAAAATGAGGGTTAATGTAAAAATTAGTTAACTTTCTTTGTTGTGTCAACTAGTATTTTTTTGGGTTGTAAATAATAGGCAATTTGAAATGATCACAGTAACATACTAAAGGGTGTTTTATCTTCCCAGGCAAGAGGTCTGGAGGTAGAAGGCTCTAGAGCTGGTTAATTCAGTAGCTTAAAGATCCAGAGCTTTTCGTCTTTTCTCTCAGCTGTCTTTAGCAGGTACATGTTTTCTCTCCTCTGTGTCACAGAGTGGCTGCAGCGGATCTAGGCATCACAGGCAGACTCAATGAAATCCAGCAAAGTAGAGTCATATTTTTCCTGTGCATCTTTTATTATTATTATTAGTAGTAGTAGTAGTAGTAGTAGTAGTAGTAGTAGTAGTAGTAGTAGTAGTAGTAGTAGTAGTTGTAGTAGTAGTAAGGTAGCTCTTCCTCAGGAACTCCCTGATAGACTCGTAGGTTCTCCTGCCCTGTGTCTTAGTCAGAGTCCTTTAAGATCATTGAGTTCTGAGGCAAGTGCTTACACATTATTTTAAAAGTTAGGCTCAGAAATGTGAGGATAAGGGGGAAAAGGTGGACAGCAAGGCCAGGCAAGATGTGAAGCCATGTGCTCGAGTGTGTTTTTGCAATGGACACTGATTTATGATAAGCCTTGAAAAGACACAGGTTAGATTGTTTGTATGGCACATAGGGCCTTTGAAAAAGTTGCAAGGAGAAACCCTATTTGCATTTGTCAAGGAGCATTTTTCTTTGCTTGCTGAATTATTTGGAAGGTAGATAGAAGAAAGGAGCACACTTGATCATATCTTTTGAAACAAATTTTTAAATCTTCACTAAACCTAGTACATTTCACTTCACTTGCTTTATACTGAGAAGGTAATATAGTTAGTGTTTAAATATATGAACTATGGAATCCAAGTACCTCGGTTCAGGTCTATACACTGCAGCTCAACAGCTTATTAATGTCTTCTGCAAACCTTCTAGGATTGTGTAGCACATTGAGTTAATATTTGAAAGCTCTTAGAACAGTGCCTGGCAGTCAGTGCTCTGTGTGCATCTGATTAAATGCATTGAGAATACAGACTCAAAGCTATGATTTTTAATCTTACAGAAACTTGCTTTTTTCCCTTCAAGATGTGATTTTTACACTTCTTTTCTATAACTCAGAGCTCTTTGACGTGTTGTCCCATGTAATAATCATCAACCTATCAATCTTTTTTTTTTTTGAGACGGAGTCTGGCTCTGTTGCCCAGTCTGGAGTACAGGAGCATGATCTTGGCTCACTGCAAGCTCTGCCTCCCGGGTTCATGCCATTCTCCTGCCTCAGCTTCCCGAGTAGCTGGGACTACAGGTGCCCGCCACTGCACCCAGCTAATTTTTTGTATTTTTAGTAGAGATGGGGTTTCACCATGTTAGCCAGATGGTCTCAATCTTCTGACCTAGTGATCCACCTGCCTTGGCCTCCCAAAGTGCTAGGATTACAGGCGGGAGCCACCGCGCCTGGCCAACCTATGAATCTTTATCAAGTCTGTGACTATAAGGAACACAGACTAAAATCACACTCTTTACCTTCACGTACACACATTTCTGCTTCCCTTAGCAAATGGTATCTAACCCAGGGGGTACCATTAATCTGTCCTCTTGTGGTTTGGTTTACCTGCCATCCTTTTTCTCAATAACACGGAGGCTGCCTGCTTTAACTCAAGCACTTTAGTGGAGTGTTTCCCTGATGCAGGTGCTTGAGAATTGCTTCTTAAATGAGTTGTCAGTGCTTCCTATCTCAAATTACTCATTTGCAGACACGTCCTATTTCCCTCACTTCTCTGTAAAGAGCATGAGGGCAGGACCTAAATCTGTATTAGCAATGTTGAAATAAAAATCTTACTTAAGTTTGTAAGTAATTTTTTTTATAACAGGAGTAGTAATGGGATCCTGATTTACATATTGGCCTATTTTAATTTTTTCTGTGGGAAATAGCTGATGTGAAGCTTTTATATACATAATTCATGCAAAGTATTTTTTACTAAATTTTACATAAATATACCTTTGTTCAATACAGCAAAACAAAAATTTCTTATGCATAGAATCAAGTACTCTTCACTCTAGTACCCAAGTATTTAATATATAGCCCAAGAAACATTATTTTTGCATGTATATGCATATTTATATTTATTAGCACAGTAGTTTTTCTACCTTTATATTAAAAGACACACTGATGAGAGAATTAAACTGTTTAGTTTTTAAAATTACTTATGCCTATTTAATTGTATACACTCAAAATTTAATGTTGCAATTTAGTGAAACATTATTAATTTTACTAATTGATCTGGGTCTTAAACTTTTTTTTCTAAGAATTGTTAAAGGTAGTAACATGCTGTGATTTCCTTTGTGTCATATTGAATATATTACTGTGTTTCAGGAACAAAATGATATCTTTATTGTTTTACAAAGGTTACCTTCAATTGTACATTGCTAGAGCTGATATGATAGTCCATTTTGAAACATAAATTTAAAGGCACAGTAGAGAAGATTATTATTTTAGTTTCTTTAACAAATAATCTCAAATATGAGTTCTAGGAACATAAAGAATGGTAAGAAAAAACAGATGTATGGATAGAAACTCATTTCATTATGACTTAGGCATATCTCTTTTTCTAAAGAGGGATGTTTCTTGGAAAAGACTCAAAATATATATTAAACATCTCTCTTAGCTTAGGCTTTGTGATCTGCAAAATAGGTACAGTTATAGTAAGCTTAACATGATTCATTTAAAATTCAATACATAATGTATGCAGTAGCACAATGCCTGGTCAAAGCAAGCAGTCATTTTAAGTTAGCAACTTTATTATGATCTATACAAACAGAGGAAAGGGCAATGCCAGGCATCAATTTCCCCCCATTATCTTACTTAAGATAGAAGGAATCTTTAACAGTCACTTTTTTCTTGCCATGATATGAAAATAGTACTAGACTTTGATATTTTCCAAACCTGGGTTAAAAAAAAAATGACTTGGAAAACAGTTCATTAATCAAATTGCTGTGGTTGGTTGTTTGTCTGAATATACATAATAAATAATAAAGTGTTTGAATGTTGAGCTGTACATAAAATTGAACCACATTCAAATTAGAATGAATATTCTGAGATCCTAATTTATTAAGGGTCATGGCAGGCAGAATTCTAAGATAGCTCCAGAGATTATTGGACTATTAAGATTGTCTGGTATAATCACCTCCATAAATTCAGGTGGGCCTTACCGAATCAGTTGATCCTTTTTTAAAAGAAAGAATCTAGATATGAGAGACAAGAAATTAGAGAGATTCAAAATATAAGAGACAAGCCTCTGTGGCCTGACATCATGAGCAGTTTCTGAGAACTGAGGACAGATCCCAGCCAACAGAGCAAGAATATGGGGACCTCTGTCATCTCACTGCAAGGAAATAAATTTTTCAGTAATTTAAGGGAGCTTGGAAGTTGATCTTTCCCTAATTGAATTTCCAGGATAAGGATGTACTGAGTCAACATTGTGATTTCAGCCTCACAAGAACCTGAGCAGAGGACCCAGCTAAATTATGCAAAATTTCTGACCCACAGAAACAGTAAGATAAGAAATGTGTATTGTTTTAGGGTAACTTTGTGCAATTTTAAGATCACTTTGTGCACAACAACATACAATAGACACAAGCGGTTCTTTTAGTTTAACATATAACTTAAGGGTATCTGGTATGTACCAGGCACTGTGATAGATGATGATGTCACAAAGGTGAAGAAGACATGTCAGTTTGTGAAAACGTTAACTAAATAAATCTTGTGCACTAATGGTATGGTAGAAAATAGGTGAAAAGGAGGGGGTAAGTGAGGCTTTGGAAGCTGGATGTTCTCACAAACTATTTTCCCAGAGGAAGGGGGCATTCCAAGAGAAGATCTCGTAGAAAGGTCTGCACTTGATCTCATATATTCATCTGTTGGAAACCAATTTTAAACTGGATACAACTAACAGCTTTCCCACTGTGTCAAGATCTGCAATGTGCTATCTCTATATCTGTCTATATCTATCTATATAATCATGTACTATATCTATATTAAAAAGTGAATATGTATTATTTAATATATATTGAATTATTGGATTAAAGAGTGCATATATCTATATTAAAAAGTGAATATTATATATAATTATAAGTGACTATTACATATATCATTACATTATATCATACATATATGTGAGTATTATATATATCATTATATATATTCCCTTTTTAATCTGGATATATGAACTTTTTAATCCAATAATTCAATGTCTTTCAGAGTGTGGTCCATGCTCTTCAAACCCAGCTCTTTTTCTTGTCTTGATGGGGAAGTAGAGAAATTAACTAAACAGAAACTTCGTAGAGCGTCAAATATCTTTTAAGAAATTACAAAGACCAGGAAAGTTATTTATATTAACAGCAGTAGTTGTCAATACTAGCAATAGCAGAATGAGCTCAGCAAGATACTGCTCTGGTGTTGGTTCTCCAATTAATGTGGAAAAGAATCTACTAAGAGCTTGATAATAATAAAACTTTTCTGAGTCCTAAACTATACCTACTGAATCAAAATTTTAGGAAGTGGGACCTAGTAAATTCATTGTTTAAAAGCTTGCCAGTGATAATTTCCCACACAAAATTAGAGAACCAGTGCCATCTTTTAAATGTCATTCCATTTTTGCTAATGTAGATAACTTTTTAGATCTCTATTATTCCTTGAGAATTTTACACATGTCCACTCAGCTAATTTCCCTGTTTCCTCTCCAGCAAGAGATAGATTCCTGAACTCCTATTCTCAATAATACCTGACTTAGATCTGCTAAATGTTTCTGTCAGATGTCATTGAGTCAGACCAAAATTGCTTTGGTCTCCTGAGGAATGACCATTGCACACATATCAGTCTACATGCTCAATCTGATAGGACAACATTTATTAACTCATGTCACAGGGTAATAAAAGATGATGACAATAGAGTCCCGAGGGAGAAAGATGAATATATTAATAATAGGGCTTAGCTCTAAGAAAGAGAAAGGGAGAAATTCCCCAGATCCAAAGGTGACAAAGCATAAAAAGAAAAACAGATGAGCTGTTGGAAATACCCAGAACATTGATTATCTTCCATTGTTTCTGTTTACATCATAGAGAGCAGTATTGCATTTAACTCTCAGTCTTGCATCAAGAACAATCTCCTCTTAGGTTCCTGTCAACCAAATGTAGTTGTTCAGTGTTTCCTCATGACTGAACCTAAATCCAATCCAGAGGAAATATCATCCAGAATATCACAGAAGTGATACTATGTTCTTTCACTGCACCCTACCAGGTGCAAGATAATGCTGATGTGTCCCATTACTAGTAGTCTTACTTTCACCATTCAATCATTAAGATGAAATCTGATAGACTATAAAGTTACATTTCCTCATGTGTAATAAACATGTTTTCCCTTTGTAATATTTTATATTACAACATATTAATTTGTAATAAATGTGAAGAAATATTTTCAGGCTATATACAATCGTGTTCTTATCTCACTGTCTCCCAGCATTTTAGCATCTATTGATATTTTTTTCCTTGCTTAAACTTTTTATATTGTTTCCCAATAGTGATTATTTGATTCTGCCATTTAGTTATAATTGTTAGCTGGCTTTTATTGTCAGAAAGAGTATTTGCCCCTCTTCTGGTTATTTACTTACCTACTTGCGGATTCCTCATTTATTTGACATTATAATCCATTCTTATCATTACATGTTTTCTCCTGAAATTACTTTACAATTGGCTGAGCTTCTTTCATGTAACTCCTGTGTCTTTTTTGTCATGTCTCCATCATTTTTGAATGTTTCTCACAGATGGAGTTGTTCTATGTTCATCTTTTACTTTCCCTTCCCATCCCTGGATCAGCCATTTTTCGAAAAGTTCTGGATTTTTCAGGGGAGAGTATAATTAGCAACCAAGATCTATATTCTAGGTGTGCTCATTGCTACTGATGTGTTGCTCTTCAGGTGCCTTCACAAAGTACAGGACTGGAATGGATGTATATCTGTATATGCATATATTTACATCTATAAACATCCATCTCTCTATCCATATCCATATTTCTACCTTTATACAGTGAAACCCATGTGATTATGCCAGTAACTCTATCTGTAGTGCGACAATGCAGAGTTCACTCTAGATGTGCATCTTCACCTATTTGTACTTCTCTTTTCCAAGGGTAAGAAGCCTGGATCCCATTGTACTCAACATAGCTTTTTTTTTTTTTTTTTTTTTGCTTAGTCACCCTATGTGTAGCAACAAGGCCATCAACAGGTTTTGTGTGGTCCCAGAAAAATATTTTCATGGCTTTTGTCTTTATAAATATTTTGATTAAAATGATTTAGAAACTTATGGATTCATGTAAGGTATGGAGGCATATCAGTAAATGGAAAAATTAGTAGAAGTATATATGTATTTGTTTATTGTCAAATCAGTACATGTGAATATTCATGAGTCTAGACACTATCACTTTCTGTACAGATCCAGAAACCAGCTTCTTCTATTTTGTATTGTCAAATGTACCATTCCTGGCTAGTATCTCCCTGAAAAAAAGATCAGTGCTGTTATTATTTGTAATGCCTTCTGAACCTATCTGTATTTAAATGATATTAATAATCTTCCTCTTGCAGTCTTCTAATAACACTTATTTATTGTTGATTACATTATTTCTCATGACACTGCATCATCCACCTTGCAGTCCTTGAACTCTGGCTTCCAGTGACTTCCAAAATTTTTCATTACTATGTTTCATTGATAGTGACTATAAATGTGAGTTTTGCCTGCAGTATTCAGACAAAATATGAATGATAGTTGGTTTTCTGATTATGTTGACTTTACCATACATAATTTTATAGTAAAGATGTCAAACAAAACATCCTTCAACCTACCTTCTCTTGAACTCTGTTATCATTGCAATCACAGAATATAATCTCTTTTAATTTTGACCGCATTCCCTACCTTTCTGCCCTCCAGGCAATGATACTAGGTGGCAGAGTAGGCAAGAGTTCCTAGGCAGAGCTAAAAGAGTGATTTCATTTGCACAGGGAATATTTATCTTTCCTTTGGTATGGCTTAGACTCAGAGAAAAAGGCATATCATTGGCAAATCAGTGGTAATGGAGCACATTGATTGAAATAAGTTGTTGATGGTCATGTAAACCCTCCAGGGATAAGCTGAGACACTCCGTGAGGGTTGTCTGACATATGATGGGGAACCTGTGAAGAGTACCAGTGGCAGTAAACTCCCCAGGAACAGGATGACTACTGCCATCTCCTCAGTCTTCAGGACCTGCAGACCATAGGCAGCACAGCAACTCAATAGCAAAAGGGCAAGAGTAGGCACACCGGTCGCACATTTGGCTACAGCCCGTGAACTGTGCCAGTTGCCCAAAGTCCTGAACTCTCCTGTGTTGAAAAGAAAGAACTCAGCATGTCAGCATCTTTCCTGCACACCAATCTTCTGCTCTCTGGTGAAAGAAATACAGCCCCTGCCAGTGGGAGTGATCTTGCTAGTCATCTTTCTGAAAGCATGAAGAAGTCATGGGGCCAGAAACCATCTCATAGGCATGAGTCTTCGTGGTCCTTGGGACATTTACTCAATCTCTTGTGGGATTGGGAACACATGAAAGGTTAGAGTGTCTCCAAGGGGAGAAACAGGAACAGGCTTACACAGTTGCTGGCCTAGGGCTACAGCCCGTGTCTTTCCATGCAAAAAAAAAAGTCATTCCAATGTGCAGGGCCCCTGAAATGTGTGCCCAAGGCAGTGACCCTGCCTGCTCAGGTCTAGGCATTCTGTGGAACTTAGCTCCTGCTGCTCCAGGTCACTCACTGCAAGATGCCCTCCTGGCCCAAGCAGGGCCTCCAATGGGCTACCTTCACGTGTGTGCTTTCTTTTGGACCAGGTTGCCTTCCTGACTCTAAATCAATTTTTAATCATGTTATATGCCTACTATCCAAGTTATTTTCAAAATTGTTGTTATAAACGCTGTGTATTAAACTGAACGTTATCTTTCACAGATCTTGCTGCCACCACTGATTATTTTCTTATTGCACTTTCCTGGAAGTGGAGTTTCTATGTCAAAACATGAGCTGTAAAGACATGGGTAAATATTAAAGAGGACTTGCAGAGTAGCTATGAGGATTAACGCAAAAGAGAAAGCATTTTTACATTCAATATACACATCTTAATTTTACTTTCCACTATTATTCAAGAAAATAGTATTATCCTTTACTTTTACATATAGTTATTTTTGCATCTTATTTATTTTAAATAAATTTATATTTCTGCTTGCTTTTTAAAGAAATGTTAGTACTCCTAGTTTTATGTCAAATTCTAAAGAAAAGACAGAACCAGACGCCATCTGAGCTAGTAAACCTTCTGTAAAATGACTTTGTGTCCACGATTAGGGGAACCATATAAGAGCTTGAAACTCACACGTGGTCCTATTTATAATAATCTCAAAAAGCTTGGTGGAAAAAATTAGTCACTATAAGAATTACTTGGTGAAAAAACAATAGCTTAGAATCCTACATAGTTCACTATTACATTTAAATATTTAAAACAAAATATATCTCTGTGTACATATTGCATGTGGGAGAAATAAGCATGTCAATTTGAAATTGTTTTCAAACTTGAAATTAATGTTTTATATTTCTAGTTACAGATGTTATAATAAAATCTATACTGTATCTTTTATAAGAATTTGATTTATTGGATTCCTTTTTTATTAAAACTGAATTATTCAACTGCAAGATATTGAGTGGTTTATTGCTCATTTAAAAATTGCCTCATGTCATCTTTTTATCACCAGGTAAAATTCACTGAATGTTTTTTTTTTGTTTTTTTTTTTTTTGTTTTTGTTTTTGTCTCTAGTCCTATTTTGTTTAATATCTACTTAAAAACTTAAAATCACATTTCTGTTACAATCCACTTGATTGTATTTGTCTGAGGTTGGAATCTATTTTGCTTCTTGGCTTCAGTTCATGTTTCTTCAGCTTCTATTTAGAAATAATGCATATCAGCCATCAAAAAGGATGAGTTTGTGTCCTTTGTAGGGACATGGATGCAGCTGGAAACCATCATTCTTAGCAAACTATCACAAGAACAGAAAACCAAACACCGCATGTTCTCACTCATAGGTGGGAACTGAACAATGAGATCACTTGGACTGGGGAAGGGGAACATCACACACCGGGGCCTATCATGGGGAGGGGGGAGGGGGGAGGGATTGCATTGGGAGTTATACCTGATGTAAATGACGAGTTGACGGGTGCAGCACACCAACATGGCACAAGTATACATATGTAACAAACCTGCACGTTATGCACATGTACCCTACAACTTAAAGTATAATAATAATAAATAAATTAAAAAAAAAGAAATAATGCATATCAATTAATTTCGTTTCAACAGTTAATTATGTTCTTTGGTTTTTAATTAATTTGATATTAAAAAATTAAACATTTGCCAAATCAATAAAATTAGTTCAATCCTTTATTAACTTACATGTATAATTTCTCACTAAATTTTATTTTTCCTCATGAATTATTAATTAACATTTCAAAATAAAGCATGGTTTCATAGACTGCGGGGAAAAGAGAGATCAGACCGTTACTGTGTCTATATAGAAAGAAGTAGACATAAGAGACTCCATTTTGTTCTGTATTTGAGATGCTGTTAATCTGTGACCCTACCCCCAACTTTGTCCTTGCAAGAGACATGTGCTGTGGTGACTCAAGGTTTAATGGATTTTGGGCTGTGCAGGGTGTGCTTTGTTAAACAAGTGCCTGAAGGCAGTATGCTTGTGAAAAGTCATCACCATTCTCTTAATCTCAAGTACCCAGGGACAGGTACTCTGCCAAAGGTCGCAGGGACCTCTGCCTAGGAAAGCTAGGTATTGTCCAAGGTTTCTCCCCAAGTGATAGTCTGAAATACGGCCTCGTGGGAAGGGAAAGACCTGATCGTCCCCCAGCCTGACACCCGTGAAGGGTCTGTGCTGAGGAGGACTAGTATAAGAGGAAAGAAGGCCTCTTGGTAGTTGAGATAGAGAAAAGCATCTGTCTCCTGCCCGTCCCTGGGCAATGGAACATCTCAGTGTAAAACCCGATTGTATGTTCTGTTTACTGAGAAAGGAGAAAACCGCCTTAGGGCTGAAGTTGGGACGTGCTAGAGGGAATGCTGCTCTTTATGCACTAAAAAGGTTTATGGAGATATTTGCGTATGCATATCAAGGCACAGCACTTTTCCTTAAACTTATTCATGTCACAGAGATCTTTATTCATATGTCTTACTGCTGACCTTCTCCCTAGGATGATCCTATTATCCTGCCACTTCCCTTTTTCTAAAACGGTAAAGATAATGATCAATAAATACTGAGGGAATTCAGAGACCGGTATGGGCGCGGGTGCTCTGTATGCTGAGCCCCGGTCCCCTGGGTCCACTTTTTCTTTCTCTATACTTTGTGTCTCATTTCTTTTCTCAAGTCTCTAGTTCCACCTAAGGAGAAACGCCCACAGGTGTGGAGGGGCTGGCCACCCCTTCAATAGACCATATACTTGCACCCACACACACAAACCAGTTATACTTCTATGTTTGTAAACATCTTAGTCAGTAGAATTTGTGTTATTTATTTTGAAATATTTGAGAATTTTGTTGCTGTAGAGACACATGACTGATATGTGTGGACACTTCACATTCAGTAAAAATTAAGCAAAATATTTATACACAGACATATAAATAAAACTGTCATGGGCAATTAATTCCAAACTCCTTTCAACCATAATAACCTAGATATGCTGGACAAAAGTGAATTTAGAGGTTGAGGTCAACATTTAATTAATCTTGCAATAAAGAAAATGAAATTCTCAGGTATCTGAAAAGAAGAGGGTACGTTTAGTACTGTAAACTCTGCATTTAATGGGAGTGGGATGTGTTTTAACATGCACAGAACAAGGTATTAAATACTAGTGACTTGTACTTTAACATACCCCAAAGGGTTAGGATGTTCAAATGAGCAAGTCAGAAAGTAGGAAATTTAAAAAATTGAATAAAGTCTGAAATATTTAATTTCCAATAAAAATCTTACCAGATCAGGGAGAAAACAAGGAACTTGTTTATTTCAATGGATTTGGATGGGGGATGTATTCTCCTATGAGGAACTGGTATACAAAGCCTTGTCTTTGTCCTGGTTAGTGGCTAGAATTTAACCAACTTAAAAGGAGTAAGGACAAAGCAAGCCAATCAGAGCAGACTGGTAGTGTCTGAACACAGCACAGTCCAAGGTGTGGGAAACCATACCAGACTCCATCTGAACAAAACCTAGGAAACACGTGAATGTATTTCTGATATACAGTGAAAAATCTCCTTGTTAAACTTGCCTTCTAGACAGAAGAATCATGATCAGATTTGGAAAATAGTGGACCTTGGTTGATGTATTTAAACCCCGCCCTGCCTTAAATCCCTATTGATAGGACTTCTGTTTATGGTCAATGTAGAGTAATGAAGAACAGCTGTACTCTTCCCCGACACAATTGAGAACAGACAAAATATATAAAGTAATAGCGTACAAAATATTAGGCATCACATGATGAAGACAATGATCCTTGAGACATGGGAAACAACTAAAGTCAATTCATTGAAAGCTAGTGTTATTGCATTGAGTAAGCTCCCATACTGTGCTGCAGAGAAGAGAAAGTTGAGACAGAGCTTGGTGAGCTCTCTGAGTGAAGAATATGGACATGAGAATCCAGGGAGACTAAGACTCCCAGAATTTGAAGGACAGAGCACCAGAAAGGAGAGAACTCCACAGAAAGAGAGATAACTCCAGAGATCTGTAGAGGGCCCCCTTGAGTATTCTGCTATATAATGATCAGTATTACGTGTATGGGGAAACTATCTGAGGCTAGGAAAGCAAACTCTTGAAAGGCTTAGAGAGAAGAGTATCTGGCACTCACATAAGGCTGGACTGTGGCCTATTCCCACCTGACATGATGGGAAACCTCATGATTCACAGGGCATCATGTGGAATACACAGAAGAAACTTTTTTCAGTAGTGGGGAAAGATTAGCCTGAGACTGAGCTCTACTCTTATTCTCCCTTACAAATCCTAAGAGTGAGGCCAGATAAGAACAAACTATCTCCAAATCTCTCAATTTTATCCTAGAATAAAGCTGAAAAATATGAATAGGATATTATATATATTAGACACTATAGGATCTGTGGAGTATATATATAGTATATATATGTATACACTATAGGAATAATATACTATATATATTAGAGGATTATATATATACACACACATATACACATATATATACACACCCACCCTATATATATACACTCAAGGATCATTTTCTTTAGCACATGATGACTAATATTTTTGTATACTATTACTTTACATATCGTATATAAGTGTGTGTGTATATATATAGTGTGTATATTCTTGAGCTTTATTATAGTTAAGATATTGTAATATGTGTATATATGTACATATACATGTGATATTATAATATGTGTATAACTATATATGACACATAAATATATATTACAATATCCTAAGTAGAATACAGCTCAATAATATATGGACACAGACACACACATACACATGCCCTTACACACACAGATACACACACATATGCTGGAGGTTTACTATATGAAATATAAAGTACTAATTAAAATTAATACAAAAATATCCTCCCACAAAGAAAGTAAAAATGCCAATGTCTGGCAATTTACCAAAAATTGGCAGATATCTGGCAGATAACCAAAAAATTATCTGGTTTTCAAAGAGGCAAGATAATGTGAACCCTAAGGAGTAGAAAAATCCATCAAAAGTAAGGATTAATGGACACAGATGTTAAATTAAAAACAGCTATGTTAAAATAGTTCTGATAACTGTATTTCATATGTATGAAAAGTTAAGTAGAGCCATGGAGGACAAAAAGGGACCCAAAGTATATTTCTATTAAAACTGTAATTTGTGAGCTGAAAAATTCAAAAAATGAGATTAATGGCAGATGGGACATTGAAGAATAAAAGATTAGTAAACTTGAAGGCATAGCAATTGAATCTATCCAAAATGCCACACAAAGAGAACAAAAAACTAAGGATAATGAACAGAGCATTGGAGAGCTGTGGGGCAACTTCAAGAAATGTAATATATGTGCAACTGTGTTCCCTGAAAAAGAAAGATAGAGAAAATATTTGAGAAAATAATGGCCAAAATTATTCCAAATTTGTTTTAAACAACTATAGCTCCACAGAAACAAGAAGCTCAATGAAATCAAAGCATAAGAAACATGAATAAAATGACATCAAGATACAGCATAATAAAACATTTTCAAAATCATCAATAAAGAGAATATCTTAAAAGTATCCCGAGGAATGAAAGACATATTACGTATTGAAAGACAATAATGATGACCTCAGATTTCCTGTAAAAATTCTATGTAATATGCTTGACACAATTCAGAGTACTAATTGTATAGCCATAAACAATATAAATAAGCTTCAGCCCTTGTAAAGCTTACATCTGCATAGTGAAATCATACCACAGAGATAAGCAAATGTTATAAGTAATAAACTGTCAGACAGACAATGACAGTGCAAGGGAACAGAGAATAAAAGGATGCTACTATTTAAGGATTGTCAAGGAAGATACAGTCAGACTTGTGAATATTTAAGGAAGAACATTTTAGGTATAGGGACTATTGTAGCCCAGGGATTGGAATAGGCTTGATGTTGAATGTAGTTGGCATTCAAATGAATGAATGAATGAAGAACACAATTCATTCATGCTTTAATGTTAAAAATTGCTAATATTTATTGATCATCTGTAAAGACACTCAACTGTGCAGTATAGTTATTCCTAGGATTATTTTGATTAACTGAGTGTCTATCATATGCCAGGTTCTTCACCAAATTCTTGAAATTTCTATCATCAATTTACAAATTAGATATTAATGCTCCTCCCCTTTTAATGAAAAGAGTCTGAAAAATACCACCGGCTGTTGTATAATTCCCAGATTCAAATTTAGGTCATATGTCTTTCTGGTTTGAAACTCTTTCTATTACATTAATGTTTCATGACTAATGAAGGTGCAAATATTTATCATGTGTGGATTCATAAAATAAAAAATGTGCAAAATCTTTTTCTACAAAATAAAATAATGTATTAAAATTTTGATATGTGTAATTTTTATCCAGAGACTACCAAAGACTTAGTATTTCAAATATGCTATTTCTAATGTAGAGATATAAAAATATGTTTGTTCCCTGAGGAATTGCAATAGTTACAGTTAATGCTTATTGTATATTTGTGGTTAGCAGATAACTTTATAAAATCATTTAGAAGAATATTTAAATTTGAGACTTTCTAGAGACATGAAACACCTTTTAAAAAAATAATTAGGTCCACATACAATCATGCTAAAATATATGTATTATATTTGTGGGCAAAGTACTATACATATATTTACAAACATTTCTGAATGAATGAATTAATAAATTATGCCCTTGTAATTAAATGCCCTTTTATAATATTTTACAAGGGTAGAATGTTGTTCATGTTTAAGAATGTATTTTAGTTTATTTTTCTAATTTTTGTTTGAATTTTTTGCCATTTCAAAAGTGTTAAACTTTCTTGTATATAAATGTTATTGCCAATATCTATGTGTCTCTTTAGGATTAAAAAATTCCTAGGATTATGTCATTTATTATTTTTAATACAAAAGATTCTTTAGATAAATGTTCATATCTGTTGCAACCTTGAGGATGGTAAAGATCAAGACTTCCTAGTTCACATCTGCACTCATCTGAGCTGGCATTGGTGCCAGGCACATATGACGCAATCAATTAACGTAACTTTATTTTTCAAAATCATAGGTGTTTGGCGTAAACAACATGTGGGTCAAATGAAAATACAAACTGTTTGATCTAGGATAATTTCTTAATCTACATAATAAAATAAATGTTTAGGCTGTTTCAATTATTAAATGTTATCTCACATATAAACTGATAAGCCAAGTGCCTGACTATAATGAGTGAATAGCAGCTACAATTATAAGTAAAGGATGCAAATTCATTTAAAAATGTAACAGATTTTCAAGTTTGTTTTCTTCACTTTATGAATACCAGGGATTAAAATCACACAAAAAACCAGACTCTTAGATAAGTTTCTCAAGATGATGTAATAGAGAAAAGTATAGCAAATTTCTATCACTAGTATATGCAGGTGTGAAATATGAAAGGAATTATCTGTGGTGTCCATTTTACCTATATTATTAAAAATTATATTAGGGACATATCTTCAAGCTACAGCACTAGATTATTTAACTAACACTTAATAAGACTACCTCTATACAGTAATAGCTATTAAAAACAATTATATGCTCGCTGTGTTAACTCACGCCTGTAATCCCAGCACTTTGGAAAGCCAAGGCTGGAGGACTACTTAAAACCAGGAGTTTAAGACAAGCCTGGGCAACAAAGCAGGACCCTGTCTCTACAAAAAATTTTAAAAATTAGCTAGATGCAGTGGCACACACCTGTAGTCTCAGCTACTTAGGAGGCTGAGATAGGAGAATTGTCTGACTCTAGGAGTTCAAGGCTGCAGTGAACATAATGCTACTACTGTATTCCAGTCTAGGCAATAGAGCAAGACTCTGTCTCAAAAAAAATTACAATTCAAAACCTATATGCACTTCAAATGTTCTATAAATACCTCTAAATCATTTCTCTAATAACAATATAGCTATTTTGTGCTGGAGAGGATGTGGAGAAATAGGAACACTTTTACACTGTTGGTGGAATTGTAAACTAGTTCAACCATTATGGAAAACAGTATGGCGATTCCTCAAGGATCTAGAACTAGATGTACCATATGACCCAGCCATCCCATTACTGGGTATATACCCAAAGGATTATAAATCATGCTGCTATAAAGACACATGCACACGTATGTTTATTGCGGCACTATTCACAATAGCAAAGACCTGGAATCAACCCAAATGTCCATCAGTGACAGACTGGATTAAGAAAATGTGGCACATATACACCATGGAATACTATGCAGCCATCAAAAAGGATGAGTTTGTGTCCTTTGTAGGGACATGGATGCAGCTGGAAACCATCATTCTTAGCAAACTATCACAAGAACAGAAAACCAAACACCGCATGTTCTCACTCATAGGTGGGAACTGAACAATGAGATCACTTGGACTGGGGAAGGGGAACATCACACACCGGGGCCTATCATGGGGAGGGGGGAGGGGGGAGGGATTGCACTGGGAGTTATACCTGATGTAAATGACGAGTCGATGGGTGCTGACGAGTTGATGGGTGCAGCACAGCAACATGGCACAAGTATACATATGTAACAAACCTGCATGTTATGCACATGTACCCTAGAACTTAAAGTATAATAATAATAATAATAATAAAATTTACCAGTTTACTTCATCAGTAAAGTAGTGACAGCAAGACTAAGAAATATCGATAATTATTTTTTAATACAGATCTTATTATGTTTCTTCTTTAACGAAGTCTCAGGTGTAATGAGGAAAAGCATAAACATGGATGTGCAGGAGTGTTCCTTGTATTGTTGGCTGCTAGTTATAATAAAGCTATCCTCACCTTTTTCCACTAAGTGTTTGTCAATGGTAGTCAGAAATCAGTTTTGTAATCCCAGCACTTTGGGAGGCCGAGGCGGGGGGATCACGAGGTCAGGAGATCAAGACCATCCTGGTTAACACGGTGAAACCCCGTCTCTACTAAAAATACAAAAAAAAAAATTAGCCGGGCGCGGTGGCGGGCGCCTGTAGTCCCAGCTACTCGGGAGGCTGAGGCAGGAGAATAGCGTGAACCCGGGAGGCGGAGCTTGAAGTGAGCTGAGATCGCACCACTGCTCTCCAGCCTGGGTGACAGAGGGAGACTCCGTTTCAAAAAAAAAAAAAAAAAAAAAAAAAAAAAAAAAAGAAGTGTTGCCATAAGGTGATTAGGCTGCCTGTGTTCTGAGAACATATTCAAGAGCCAAAACTATAAACTGTGGTGAAACCGAGCATTGGAAAAATTATGCCTTAATATTGGCTTTCTATTTAAAAACAGTGAGACATTCAATACATTTCTTCACTTTGGCATGCCTCAATTTCCTCATCTGTAGAACAGTGAGTTTTTAACTAGATGATGTATCAAGCCCATTTCAGCTGTTAACATGTGAAAATATTTTGGCCACATTGCCAAAGAGTTCATGTTCTTTGATTTTTTAAAAAAATTTAAAAGTAGTAGTGAATAGGGTTTTATATATATTTTAATTGGAAAGTAAAGATCACCCACATTAAATCTATGCATTTATCAGATAGCTAAAAACCTGTAGAGACTCCACCTACTAGATTCTCAGGAGCGATAGAAAGCTTGGTGAGCCTGGTGCTGCATCATTTAAGTTATAAGCTTTCCTCCAGTAGGAGTAAAAACAAATCCGAGACCAAGACCTGGGTGTCTCTGGGTTTATTTCATATTTAAGCATTTTTCTTCTTTAAATGACTGTATTTTGTGCTATGAACTTGACAATATGTGTATTTTGCCAGATTATTCGTTACTTGGTACATTGAGTTGGATAGATTTCTCAGGAGCTCTGTGAGGTCAAAGGAGAAATAGGGTTCATTGGACACAAGTGTTTGAAGGAGATAGGTACTGAACCTTTACTTAACTGAAAAGAAAGATGGAACAGGGGTGAGCTGGGCAACATGGCCAAAATGCTGCTAGACAGGAAATGAGATTGCCAAGAAAAGCAGGTTAAAAGGAGACAAAAGAAAGGAGACAGAGTATGTCTAGTTTCAACATTTTGAAGGTAACATTGAGAAGTGGTATTTGATCTGAGGGCAAAGGAGACTCACTGAAATAGATGACAGTTTCAAGAGATTGACACAAAAATGATTTAGCAGTAGTGTGTTACAAACTTAGAGAAGAAAGCAGAATTTAGCAGGCCAACACATTGTGTTTTATATCTTAGGTAACTAGGAATCCTACCAAAAAAGAATCTGTAGCCTACAAAAGAAAGAATAGAAAAATTGAAACCATGTCATAGAAAATAAGGTTATTAGACTTCACAATAGTAAAGAATAGAGAGATGACCACACTTTGGAGTTAGAATAAACATCAAAGGTTGTCTCTTAATTTGTGAAAAGGCTGAAACATAGAGAAGTTATGAGAAACACTCAGATATTTAGTTTTTCATAGAACAAGAAATGTTAATATTTTTCTGACATCAAGTTTAATTTTATTTTTGCTGTGTCTTGACCCCCTTTCTTAGATATTGAATATTATTAAAGGACTTGAATATATAAAGAGAAAGAAAAGATCATACTATTTCCTATGTTGTCGCAAAAATAGACAATGAAAACAATTGGGTACAGAAGTTTCATTTTTACCAAATAAACTTGGAGACAGCAGAAATAATTTCATATATTATTAATTTATTCATTAACATTATGTTTAAATCAAGTGTTGTGCTAAAATCTGGGGTTATAAGCATGAGAAATATTTTGTTCCTAATCTCAAGGCATTTATTGACGAATGGGTGCAGATAAATGTGGCAACTAATACTGTTAACAGGAGGTCCTAAGTTCTGTGATAGAATTGTGCAGAGAATGCTGTGTGAACCCAGAAAAAGAGCAAACTGGCATACTTTTGTTCAGTCAGAGAGCCCTTTCTGGAGTCAAAAAATATTTGTTCATGAAGGGACAACAGTGATTTACCCCAGGAGATAGGGGAGAAATAAATATCTTAGGGTAAAGACAGACCTAGGATGAACATGTATCACTGTGGTAAATCACAAGTTCTGTAGGACTGGATATTGGTGGTAGGGAGAATTGGGTTTGGAAGCTGAAGAGAAAGGGAAGAATCAGGTCATGAAGAGTTTCATATGCAATGCTACTAAGTTTAATATTCATATGAGCAGTACATGGCAAGCTAATAAATGGTGATGAGTAAGGGAATGATGGTCAGATCTGTGTTTGAGGATACTCAGTCTAGTAGTAATACAAAGAACTTTTCAGAGTCTGGAAACTAGGTAGGAAGCAATTTCAGAACTCTGAAAGAAAAAACAAAAGAGCTTTAACTAGAGAAATTATGGAGATGAAGGATAACATAAGAGGAACTCAAGACATATTTAGAAAGAGTTTCAAACATTGCCTGTTATGAAGTTACATTCTTAAGTTGGAGGGGTAGAGGCTATTTGTCTATCAGGGCTGTAACTTGGGTGATTGGGTGGTGGCAATGCTATTAAGAGATATTATTTGTTCAACAGTGGCTAATGGAATAGTAGTGTAGTGGCAAGGTGAAGAACAGGAACTAATAAGGAGAGAATACCTAATAGGTCCTAAGCACTGTATTAGAGACTTTGTAAAGCTCATCTCTTTAATAATGATAATAAATATGGGTAAGTAGGATCAGAAAGATTATATATATGTTCTGCCCAATTTTCCTATATTTTAGAAGCATTTGTGGGATTCGAACTTACATATTTACTATTGAAATTCATGCTCCTTCCACTTATCATTCTAAGAGAGTCTCAGTAGGGCTGCATCTTAGCCCTAGTTATTCCATATAACAGTTAGTATGCTTTAGAAAAAAAATCACCTAAAATTTCTAACAGTCAATGTCTATAACTGCAAAAATGATTTAAAAATGCTGTCTCCCTCACAGCGATAACTATTCAGCAGAAGGATAACATGGAAGTTTATTTGTAAATTGTTATGTGATAAATATTCATTACAACTGTATCAGCATTATTATTAAGGTTTATTATGACGAAACAAATTTCTCTTTTTAAGTCAGGTCAATTGAGATTTAATATACAGTACAGTAAAGTTTGCCCTTTTAGTGTGTAGACTGATGAAACTGACAGATATATACAGCCATGCACTCACTATAAATTAGATATACAGAATATTTCCATCAGCTGCAAAGTCTCCTCATTGCCATTTTGCAGCCAATCCCCTACCCATACCTCTTTCAAAAACTGCTGATCTGATTTCTGTTTCTATAGTTCTGCTTTATTCTACAGTGTCATATAAATGGAGTCATACAATATGTATGTTTGTTTCTGGCATTTTTCATTTAGCATAATGCTTATAAGAATTATCAATGTTGTATATACCGATAGTTTTTTCTCTTTAATGCGCAGCAGTTTTTCATTCTATGGATGTGGTACAATTTGCTTATATATTCACCAGCTGATGAGCATTTGAATTGTTTTTACATTTAAGCTATTATGAATAAAGCTGCTATGAATATTCAAAGATATCTGCTTTCATTTTTAATAGCTAAGAGTGGAATTTTAAGTCATGTGATCCATTTATGTTGAAGTTCATACTTTGAAATTTTTTCAAAGTTTATTCCCATCAGCGATGTGTGAAAATTTCAGTTGCTCTACCTCTTAACTAGCATTTAATAGTGTCAGTCTTTAATTTAACCAATCTAGTAGGCATATAGAGGTGTCTCAATGTGTTTTTATACCTTTCCATAATGACATATTATGTTTAACATATTTCTTGTGCTAATTTTCCTTACTTTTTTATGTGTGTAAAAAACAGAAACTTTTTCACAGTTTTATAATTTTTTTGTCTCTTTATTGTTGAGTTGTAAAAATTCTTTATAGAAAACTTTTCTGGGTACAAGATCTGCATTTTCTTAAGACGATCATTCTAAGAACAACAGTATTTAATCTTGTTGAAGTACAATTTATCTTTTTAAAAATGTTATGAACCATGCATCTTTGCTTAAACTGTCATCAAAACTTTGCCTCATGTTTTCTTATAGAAGCGTTACGGCCTTACCTTACCCTTAGGGATATAATACATTTCAAATTCAATGTTATATTTGATGTGAAGTATGGTTAATGTTATTATTGTTTTTTGGCACATGGATAAAAGATTGTTCTGACAATATTGATTGAAAAACACAATCTCTTTTTAAACTAATTACCGAGGAACCTCTGTGGATAATCAGTCAACCATGTGTACGTGAGTCTATTTCTAGTTTCTCTCTTCTTTTCTCTTTATATGTCCTATATGGCTATTGATCTGTATGTTTATCCTTATGCCAGTACCACACTTTTTTGATTGTTGTACCTTTAAATACATATGGGGATTAGATAATGTGAGTCTTCCAACTTCAGTCTTTGAGTTTCTTACAGACATTTATTTGATAGGAAAATCTCTGCTTTTCAATTGCATAAAGGTACAAAGAAGAAAATACAAATTACACATAAGCCTCTCAACAAGAAGTATTTGAAAATACAATTTTCAGTTTTATGGTGTTTATAGAATTATTATGTTAATATATAAAAACATGCAATGTTTTGTGTTATATAACATCATAGCATAAACCATTTACCATGCTTGTAATTATTACTTTTATTTGTAATTATTATTTTAATGAATATTTTGTTGTACAGAACTATCACAAGTTAGGATGCCAATATTGGACATTTGTGTTGATTTCAGGTTTTGTTAATTTAATAGTACTGTGATGAGATCTTTTTCCCTAATCGTTTGCATCTATGGTTATTTTCTACAGCTTAATTCTTACCAGGGAAAATATTGGGTCAACGATTATGTGCACTTTTAAGAGCTTAAAATTTCTACCCATAGACAAAAATATAAATAGTAATATAGGTATCATTTAACACTGTCTGCCAAATTTATGCTTTTTAGCTATAAACACTTCAGAAACAAGTTTGGGTCATTGGATTCCCAGTGCATTTTGTCATTTTTAAAATAATTTAAATTTGGTATGTTTCTCTTTTCTTACCTGCTCCCAACCCTCTTCAGATTCACCTGTTAGGTAAAAAATTAATCTTGCTTATCTTGAAAATCCTAAGAGAGTTGGAAGCAGGTAAGAAAAGAGGAACATACCAAATATTGATTATTTTTCTCCTTTCTTGCTACCTTGAAATATATCTGCTAGTTAGCAGTGCTCTTTTTGCAGTAATGGGTGCCAAGATCAACTTGACAAGTTAATTTGACCTGGAGAGAGCTTTTCTATCTTGATTTCTAGAAATGAAAATTTTGTAACATGAGTAAGTGTTAAATTCTCATTGAAAGGATATTCCTTGGGATTTCTAACTTGGAATGAAAAAAATAACAGAATAAAGAAAATATTCTTTGTACAGACAATAAACTAATAGAAAATATACTGCTCATGAAGCAATATGTAAATTTTATTATCTGTTTAATGTGTAGAGCCTAAGATTTCCAGATATTTCCCCAGAATACTTGTTTCAGATATACACGTGGCATTGCAATATTTTTAAATGTTTATGTTTCTTTATACATTAATGATAAATGTTATTTTCCTCTGTTGACTTTTAAATCTTTCTGTTTTCACTTTTTGCTTGAGTGTTGTGCCTTTGTGTATCAGACAATGAGCACTATGTTGATATTGTCACTTATATGTGTAGGTATTTTGCCTTAGCTTTACTTCAACCTAAATAAAAAGAATAAAATAATAATGTAAATAAAAGATCTACATTGTGGCCTCCATCTCCAAACTTTCTACCTTGAGTCATCATTGCATTCATCATGTATGATTTATTATAATTTATAATATTTCCTACATAATTATTCATCTTTTGAAAATACTATTTGTTTTATGTATTATTCAAAGTTTCTATTCTTAATCAAATTTTCATGAATTTCTTAAAAATAGCAATGATTCATTGGATAAAAAAATAAAAAATAATAATCTCATGATAAGCCAGAGCTGAGAGTGATCCAAGCTTTGAGAAGGGACAAGGTCCAGTGAAGGCGGAATGAAGGTTTGATTAGGCTTTCCAGTGGGAGTTATTTCTCCAAAAAGCTATATTTGAGATAAACCAAAGGTTTAAAATATAAGCTGTTTCATTTTCATAAATAGTTACTTCAGTCCTAAATAGGGAAAATTAATATTTCTCTCAAGAAGGTGTCAGAAAAGAGATTTAGACAACAAGTTATTACAAATTGATAATAATATTCTTCTGTTCATCTTAATACTAATTTAAGATTCAAAAGTACCTGTAGATTTGGAAAAAAGTATTCTCCATAAAATAAATTCAGGTAAATATTTATAAGCCTGTATCATTTATCTAATGTAAGAGTAATGTGTATAAAATATCAATTTAACATGTATCTCCTTACTGGTTTTACATTTATTTTGTTTCTTGAAAAATAGGTGAATTAGGAAGGGTTTTATTGTACATTTATGTTGAATAAAATATGTACAATGCAGTTTTACTGACTAAAAGTTACTAAGAAAATTAGATGGTTTAAATTAACATCATTTTTTCTCATTAAATTTTATTTTAAAAATGGAAGATAGTAATTATTACTTTATCTGGAAATTTCTTTCATTAGAAACTGAACCCAATTTAAGAGTTTTGGATATTTCTTTAATATTTAAATAGGAACTCTCATAGCCAACACTGTAATTGTGTCTCTTTTTAAAATAATAATTTAAATTTTTATGGGTACATAGTAGGTGTATATTTATGGAATACATGAGATATTTTGATACAGGCCAAAAATGTGTATTAATCACATCAGGGTAAATGGGGCATCCATCACCTTAAGCATTTATTCTTTCTTTCTGTTACAAACATTTCAATTGTACTCTTTTACTTATTTTAAAATGTAGAGTAAATTATTGTTGCCTGCAGTCACCCTGTTGTATTATCAAATACTAGATCTTATTCATTCTATCTAACTATATTTTCATACCAATTACCCCTCCCCAACCCCGCTACGCTGCCAAGCCTCTCTTTTCTGAGAATCATGAGCCATAGATCTCAGGGGTGGTTGACTTGATCCAATACTTCAGGCTTATACTTGCTCAAAAGATTCCTGTGATTCAATCTCTTCAGAATCTCTGTTTTTCTCTTTCTTTCTCTCTGTCTCTGTCTTTGCCTCTCTCTCTCTCTTTCTCTCTCTCTCTCTCTCTCTCTCTCACACACACACACACACACACACACACACACACACACACACAGAGAAAGAGAGAGGAAGAGAAGAGAGAGAGAGAGAGAAACACAGTTATTACTGTGTCCCGACATAGTACCTCCATCACAGGGAAGGCAGGCAACTTCTGATACCTTGATTAAATGGTCATCTTCATTTTTTCCCCCAAGCTTTGCAATGAAAAACTATAACATGTAACCAAATTGGATAATTAGACAAAACAGAGACCTTAGTTCATATAAACAATAAATGCCTAGTTATTCATTTGGGTGGATTAGATTGAAGTTCAAATTTAATCATTTTAAAGTATTATTACTAATGACTATTTGCAAGCACATCTCTATATAGGTAATCCTTGTATATAAGTATCTGAAATTATTATTTTATGCTAGGCAATGCACTAAGCATGTTGCATTCATTGTTTCATTTAAACCTAATAACAAACTTCCAAGATGGCATGGTCATGTTCATTTTACCAAGGAGAAAGTGGAATCTCAGAGCAAGTCAATACCTGTGCATAGTTGAAATATCACAGAGCAAGTGTCTACATCAAAGGCAGCCTGGCTCCAAAATCCATGGTATTACTTCTATACCATAATGTAATTGGTAAGATTTAAATGGTCTATTGTCATACTCTTTGGCATTCCATTTTTTCCCATTTATTCACAAAAAATACTAAATTCTTCCAACATGTATGTTATTAAGGAAGAATAAAGGGTGTAATGATCACAAAACAAATGGAACCTGTTTACATTTGGAACCGGTACTCTCAATAAAAATCTTTATTAAGAAATTAATAATATTAAAGATATCCCATGTGATGGGTTTGACAGATGAAGGATAGGGAACAGCATTCTGGGCAGAAGGATCAGCATCGTAGCAGGCTGTGTTCTGAGGTCATGTCTGGACCACATTGTGCAAGAAGACAGCAGGAGCTATGCAATGTAGAGCCTTGTGGGCTTTGTTAAGAACTCTACTTTTTATCTCTCTTCTTCTGTTCCTTTCCAGATCTTGATGAGGTATATTCTACTTCATAAGATATTTATGCCCTCTCACACCTATATTAATATCTCCTTTCTTTGATTCTTTGTGCATATATTATCATATGCTGCTAACAAAAGTATTTGCATGTGTGACATTATAACTCCTTAAGAGCAGAAATAAAGGTACATACTCCTTATCACATAGATGAGTAAATACCCACTAAATTTAAAGGTATACTTAAATTTTGTGGTAGACCCTCCCATAATGGGAGAAATAAATACAGTTAATAGTAATGCTTTTTACTAGAAATGAAATATCATTTATATGAAATCAGTGGCTGAGGCTCCATTAGCATATCAAAATGTCTGAAGTGAAAATATGTGGAATAAGTAATATTAAATGCTATGTAAATGTAAGACATTATATTAAGGATACAGCTAAAGATACATTTTTATGGAATAATGAGAGTTAATAAAAGACACCAGTATCACATTCTTTTGAAATCAACGTGCAAAGAGAATATGCTTCAATAAAATCACATTCATGCTGTAAAGACTGAGAAATACACAGAATTTTAGATCTTCCTTTATATGAAAACAACTCTCAGAAGAGCAAAGATACTAATAAGTGACTTGGGTCAAACTTAGGAGGTTTGTCTTCACAAAAATGATTTCTAATACATAGAGAAAATCATGGCTCTCAAAGCTTTTCACGGAGAGGGAAATAAGAGAAAATAAAGTTTTTGGATCCTTTTGTTTTTCTGCCTAATTTTGTTTAATGACAGGTAAGTTGACCAAGAAAAAACCTCCCAATTTGAAACCTGTAATAAAAAATATTAATGGAAATTATAGTAGTGCTTTTCCTTCCTACAAATTATACTAGCTATTTTGTATTTCCTAGTTCCACTGAAAACAAACTCACTAGAGGAAATTAGAAAATAATTTATCATATTTTTGCTCCTGAATCTATGAATCCTTAAACAAGGACTCTCTTTTCGCTCTTTTCTAAGTAAGCAGAAGTCTTTTGACTACAGCTGGTTTATAAAAGCTTATTTAATAACTTGAAAAATGTACTAACTGGCAATTATGTAGTCACTGTAATTCTGAGTGTATGATTTCTTTTCAGTTAATTTAGTAAATATATAAGCATATTATAAAAAGTATTATGATGCAAAGTTATAATTTATGACGAGCCAGAAGATTCTATCAAATTGGATATAATGGTTTGACACCCTTCCCTTCCCCTCCTAAAATAGTACTGCATTCTAATTTAACAGTATTATTTTCTATAGTTATTTTTGACGGACTTCTAAGTTGAAAGGCATAGAATGAAACATGTTCTTGTTTTTGGTCCTGTCATAATTCTGAAATGCTATAAAAATATAAAATGAGCAAGACATTGCCAATTATTTAAAATTAAATTCATTATTTAACTGAGAGGTAATTTTTTGGCAGGTATCATTTCCCAAAGTTGGAAAGTGGGGGTTCCTCTTCCCAGGTTTCTGTAATCACTTCCTTACAAGTAAGCCTTCCCCAAGCTCAACCTCCATTGTGCTAGTGGTGAATAAAACTTTATTTCACTTCATATAAATATTTTTCTGGCTGTCTGAATTATCATTCTGCAAGATGGCTTAAATCTAGTGCTTATGATGACTTGACTGTTTCACTGTTGTGATAGTAATATCAGGTCTCTGTCAAACTCAATTAAATGTGTATGACATTCATTCAACATCACTGATTGAGCATCTTCTATGTATAGGGACTGTATTAATCACTGTGGGTAAAACATGGCTCTGTCATCTCAAAACTTATGACTTGCTAGGAAGCAGAGACAAATATATCAAGGCACACAGGACAACGGCAGATGCTATGGAAAAGAAAGATAAGAAAGATAAAGGTGCAATGAGAGCAGAAAAGAAGGGCATTTAAATTAGAATGGAATAGCCAGGAACACGTCTCAGAAGTAATTATTGAGTTTTACCATGTCTAAAGAAATATAATTTGTTTCAATGAGGGCATGATGAGAGGTTACCACTTTAAGTAGAACATACAGTTTGTCTTCTATTAGCGTAGCCAATTAAGAATTGATGGATGGAATATATTTTGAATATATTTTGAATATATTTTAATCTATGTGGTAAAAAGTATTATTATAAGCTACTCCACTGAATATTTTAAATTCTTGAGTCAAAATAAATATGTAGCTGGAGATCACATGGCCATTGTCTGGGAGTCGAACTGGCACTAACACTGAGACTTTTACTACTGTTCTTGAGCTGACTTTAGCTTCTATTAGAGACTCAGCAAGCAAAGTGAATTGACATGGACCCTACAAGATAAGGCTGGAAGTGCCATAAATCATACTTATCTTTTCTGACCATATCCATTGTTCTTCCCTAGATCTTGGTCATTTTCTATAGTCTGTTTTCAGGAGGTGAGCTTGAAAGATTAATTGTCTGAGGCAGAGAGACATAAGGAGAGACGGCAAATGCTGCTTAAAGACAGGATTAAATAACTGCAGAGCTCTCCTTTTGCTTCACGGAATACAAATGCCATTCATCTTTACATTTAATACATTCACTCATCAAACATTTATGGAATATCTACTATGTGGTAAAATTCTCTGCTGGGATGAATCAGACTTTATACGTCAATGAAACTCATGGCTTAGCAAAGAGACTGACCTTATGCACATAAATGAGTGGAATAGACTGGAATTGGCCTATTGATTAATGCATGCACAGGCTAGATGAGTAGAAGGGCACAAAAAAGACCTGGCTTCCAGCAGGAAATGATGACTGACCTGCTTCTAGAAAAGCTAGAAAATAAGTGTTCAACAGACTAATGAGGACATTTCAGGCAGTGGCAAAGCATGAGGTGTGTGGCAGACTTGGTTACAGGGTTTGTATAGGAGTTGGGTGGGGTTGCACAAAAAGAGCTAGTAGTAGCAACAGAGTCTAGAAAGGCATAAGGAGGCTGACATCACACTTAGAGAAGAGCTTAGTCTTATTATAGAAGATGAAAGGGAGCATTAAAATGATAACAGCTTGTCTGAATATAACTTTGTATATGAATATCCATGGTGTGATTATTTGCAACAGTAAAAAGGTAGAAACAACCCAAATGTCCATCAGTTAATTAATGGATAAACAAAATGTGATGTGTGCATGCAACAAAACATGGTGTGTGCACCGTGGGTGTGTGTGCACATGCACACATACACATATGCATAGTGGAATATTTCTGTCACAAAAATATGGATGAAGAATGAAAGGAGTAGGCTAAGGGAAAGAAGCCAAATTCAATGGCCACATACTGTATGATTTCATTTATCTAAAAATCTAAAGTATACAAAGCAGATTGGTAGTTACCAGTGACTGAGAGAAGAAAGAACAATAAGTTCCTGCGTAATGAGTACATAGTTTATTTTGGGATGAGGATGTTCTTGAAGTAGGTATTGGTGATGATCGCACAACATTGTAAATGTATTAAATGCCATCAAAGTTTAAATTGTTAAAATGGTAAATGTTATAGGTATTTTATCATAATGGAAAAAATACATACATTAGCAGCTTAAAACTAGGGAAGATGGCAGGAGCAGTGGTACCAAAGAACCGCAAAATGACTGATGAACAGTCGCTTTGTTAGAATCTTCACACAGTTGCATGTGCAGGATTTTGGGGGAGATGCCTGATTTGCAAAGCTGACCAGCAAAATGTTTCTAATGGGACCTCTGCCAGAATATGGAGGTCATTTTTTATCCCCTTTGTATTATTTTCCCTTTGCTAGTACAACTATGCAGATACCTCTTTGATTATGGGAGCTGTGTCTGTTATTCTGGCACTAAAGGTAGTGCTAGAATCACAGTAGACATTTAAGAAAGTGACTTCATGATTATGTCAAAACAGGGTTTTAGTGTTAATGTGACCTTAAAATCAATATAGTGTAAACCCCGCCGGGCGCGGTGGCTCAAGCCTGTAATCCCAGCACTTTGGGAGGCCGAGACGGGCGGATCACGAGGTCGGGAGATCGAGACCATCCTGGTTAACACGGTGAAACCCCGTCTCTACTAAAAAATACAAAAAACTAGCCGGGCGAGGTGGCGGGCGCCTGTAGTCCCAGCTACTCGGGAGGCTGAGGCAGGAGAATGGCGTGAACCCGGGAGGCGGAGCTTGCAGTGAGCTGAGATCAGGCCACTGCACTCCAGCCTGGGTGACAGAGCGAGACTCCGTCTCAAAAAAAAAAAATAAAAAAAAATAAAATAAATATATAGTGTAAACCCCTAAGAGGACAATTTCCTTACATGGGCCTTCCTCATTCTCTTAAGGGGCTATTCATTTTCCAATTAAAGTGTGTTTACTTTCCTTTTCAAACTGCTAAACAGTATACGTTTGTAGGTTGCATCATAGTTGGCTTTTTCATCAAGGTGAATACTTTGAATAATAATTTCTCTCATGTCTTCTGTGTCTCTTCCAATTGCAGGAGGATTTATGTATCCTGGGTGAACCATGCTAACCTAATGTTATCAACATATATTAATCTAGTGAGTTCATCAAATACATATTAACCTTGGATTTTAAAATCAGAAAATTAAGACTCAAGGTAATTAAGTGGCATGGCATAAATAATAGAGGTCACAGCCTGCACTAGGACTTGGGACTTCACTTTTGAATTGGCAATGAGAGGCACTCAGTCTAGACCTGACAGAGAATAACCCAGGGTCCTTTATTCCAGTAGGCTGAGGTCTGTAGGCCCATTTTAAGCTTGACCTTGTAGAGTGACTTTAAACTTCACCTAACTCTTCTTCCTCATAATCCTCCTGCCTGTACTGCTAACACTCTAAAGGGAAATTTAGGCCATTCTCTTCTACCTTCCTCAAAAGCCTTATTCTTAGTCTTCTCCTTTGAGTGATCTCAAGCTTTGGGAACAAGTATTCAGAGTATAGGACAATTTAGAACTCATCTTATGGCCTCACTGGATTTTAAGAAATATCTGTGACCTTCGATGTGATGCAGTGCCTTCATGGCATCGGAATGCACAGCACTAATGATCTCACTGATTGTAATGAATAATGCAATCCATGCATTACAGGAATCCATGCATTACAAAAATAATGATCTCATGTATTTCAATGAATTTTTAAATCCCAAACACTTCCTATAAGACTGAGTTGCTATATCTACCATGAAATCCCTCTCACTTTGGACTTATTACACTTTAAATGACCTCATTATTATTATTTTTTGTTACTTTAAGTTCTGGGATACATGTGCAGAACATGCAGGTGTGTTACATAGGTATATGTGTGCCATGGTGGTTTGCTGCACCTATCAACCTGTCACCTAGGTTTTAAGCCCCACATGCATTAGTTATTTGTGCTGATGCTCTCCTTCCCCTTGATTGCCAACCCTGAAAGGCCCTGGTGTGTGTGTTTTCCCCTCCCTGTTTCCATCTGTGTCCATGTGTTCTCATTGTTCAGCTCCCACTTATGAGTGAGAACATGTGGTGTTTGCTTCTCAGTTACTGGGTTAGTTTGCTGAGGATGACGGCTTCCTGCTTCATCCATGTCCCTGCAAAGGACATGATCTTATTATTCCTTTTTATGGCTGCATAGTATTACATGGTGTATATGTACCACATTTTCTTTATCCAGTCTATCATTTATGGACATTTGGGTTGGTTCCATGTCTTTGCTATTGCGAATTAGACATTTAGAAGTTTACATTAAATAACGACTTAAGGGCTAATACAAATTACTTTTCAGACTATCTGAATGGCACATCTGTATTATCATTGGTACATGGTACTCGATCATCTATACATTAACTTTGGTGTTAAATGTGATTAAATCAAATCGACTATTTAGTATCTTTTTAATCATAGGTTCTGGTATTCATAAACCAGTCAAGATTTTAGTCCAACTAGCCTCTGCATTTTATCTATATTCAATTCTATGAATCTTACTGTTTGGTCCCACAATAGCAATAATTTTGCTTCTATTAATAGTTTTAATAGACACAATTTAATGAGCATATACATATATATTTTGTGTACACCACTGTTACATACATTATTTTATTAAATCCTTGAAGCAACACTTTGAGGTAGGTATTTTGCCATTTTTAGAAATAATTTAATAGTATTCGGAAAAATTACCAAGTAAATAAATTCAAAAAAATAGATTTGGAGCCTAGATTTTTCTAACTCCAAAGCCCATTTACTTAACCTTTTTCCATATAAGTATTCTTATGTTTCATATTCTACATAGGTATATTCCATATTTTACATAAGTATAAAATTATAGAATTAAACAACAATACCATAAAACATTATTTGAATGCTGATTGATGGAGTGCTGCTCTGGCTGCTCACCGATTCCCATATTTTTAGTATTGTGTGTCTTTGTCTATGTCCTGTCCCAGGGGTCAGATAAAGTTTCTCTCCTGAACAGAGTTGTGAGAGTTGACACTTTTATTTTTTCTGTGTACATGACTTGAATCTAGGTAGAGTTTAAGATCCCAAAGGATGAATCACAGCACATCCCAAAGGCCAGGACTCCTCTGTGAATCAGAGAGCAGAGGAAAACATAACTTCAGAGTAAAATGCCACTGCACAGGCCCATCCATCCTCTGCACTAAACTCCACTGGGGGCCAGTGAACTCTCCAGATAGTGGCC
Organism: Macaca thibetana thibetana; assembly: GCF_024542745.1. Classification (NCBI taxonomy): domain Eukaryota; kingdom Metazoa; phylum Chordata; class Mammalia; order Primates; family Cercopithecidae; genus Macaca; species Macaca thibetana. The sequence continues at coordinate 97,207,174 of NC_065591.1, read as the reverse complement.
AGGCTCTCAATGATCTGAAAATCTGTGAATCTTATGAAGAACTCTTGTAGTCAGGCCTCGTATTCACCCCTGGGAGAAATCCTGTGGTCTGAACTATCTGCTTACTGGACTTCACAGCTGCTAATCCAGCTGCTATTGGTGGAATTCCTTCATTCTTTTCTTCCCTCAGTGACAGCACCCCACTTGGGCAGCCCGCAAAGCCACTCAGCTTTTTCCTCACAGCTTCTCTCTAATCCTTGTGGGAAAGTAATGATCAGCTTCATATCTTACTGTCTGTGCCTATGATCCTCTGCAGAGAGATACGCTGAGGCCTGGCCCTCATCCTGAGTCTTCAAAGCATTGCCCCATGTGATAGCTCCAACTGTCTCTTCTACTTCCTCAGCTAGGGCCTCTGTGTTCAGTCCGCGTCTGTGATTAAACAGCCCTCCATGTTGTTACCACAAACATATGCTTTTCTTTGATTTATACAGTTTGGATTCAATCTAACAAACAGTTCTAGGATCTTGGCCCCTGATCTTTTTCACCTTAGCATGTTGAAAGTCCACTTAAGCAAGAACGTAAATATTTGAATATTTACTTAAGGAAGAGTAGAGATTCCCTACCCTCAATTTAATGAATTCATTAAAGGTGAAATATTCTTATTAGTATAATAATAGTTTTCAATTTCTTTTTCCTAATGCTTTTCTGCAGTATTTGTATCTAATTTTAGAAATGTCATTTTTGTAACTTTAAGGTAATAATTTTGCTTCTGGGCTTATTTTATTCTCATTAGTCTTGAATTTAAAAATTTTATAGTGAATTTTTATTACTTTTCTTAGAAGAAATTACACACAAAACAAGGAACATTTTTGTCATTTGTATTAATTGATCTGGATTTTTTTTTTTCAGATTGAAGGTCTCATTAGAGGGTTAAATCTAAGTAAGAAAACTAAGACAAAGCTCTCTGGGGTATGTGCCACACTTTTCAGTTATAAAACAAAGATGCTTTTAAGATCTCTTTATCATCCCCTGGTCTTCTCAGAATTTTTCAACTGATCTCTGAGTCACTGCTCACAAAAATACCAGGAAATACTATTATCTCTGTAGCAAGTAATTTTTCCCTGACCCCTTTATGATTTTGACTAATTTTCTAACATGAGTAATAATGAGGTAGAAAAGTTCATATTAATTATCTAATCTGAATTCCATTTGATAGGTCTGTTTTTAAAATAATTTTCACACATCACAATAGGAGAAGTCTAAATGGAAATCAAGAAATAAGTTAGGTTTCTATTTTTCACACTTTCAGACTATGATTAATTAATATTGAGATATATTTGTTATTGCATCCCAGTACGTAGATGAAATTATATTCAAAACTGAAATTAGAGCTTTGTGTGACAAGTACCTTTTCATGAGCAATACACTAATATTTATTCTATTTTATTTTTATTTTTCTCAGTGTCTATGAACACATAAATTTACTTTGTAACCCACTAATTGGAACATATTACTTAAGTAATACTCTTATAGTACATTTCTCTTATTTGTCAAGTGAAAGCCCACAGATAATCATAAAGAATTTTAAAATAGTACCTGGTGGCAAGATGGCCGAATAGGAACAGCTCCGGTCTGCAGCTCTGAGTGAGACCAATGCAGAAGGTGGGTAATTTCTGTATTTCCAGCTGAGGTACCCTGTTCATCTCATTGGGACTGGGTAGGCAGTGGGTGCAGCCCACAGAGAGCAAGTAGAAGCAGGGTGGGGCATCGCCTCACCCAGGAAGCACAAGAGGTGGGAGAACTCCCTCCCCTGGCCAAGGGAAGCTGTGAGGAACTATGCCGTGAGGGTCTGTAGTATTCGGCCCAGGTACTGCACTTCTCTCACGGTTTTTGCAATCCACAGACCAGGACATTCCCTCACGTGCCTAAACCACCAGGGCCCTGGGTTTCAAGCACAAAACTGGACAGCTGTTTGGGCAGAGACCAAGCTAGCTGCAGGAGCTGCTTTTTTTCTCTCTCTCTCTTTCTGTGCCGCGGTGGTGACTGGAACGCCAATGAGACAGAACGGCTCTCTCCCCTGGAAACGGGGCTGAAACCAGGGAGCCTAGTGGTCTCGCTCAGTGGGTCCCACTCCCACGGAGCCCATCAAGCTAAGAACCACTGGCTTGAAATTCCCTTGTCAGCTTAGCAATCTGAAGTCCACCTAGGATGATTGAGCTCCGTGAGGGGAGCGGCGTCCGCCATTACTGAGACTTTATTAGGCGCTTTCCCCTGACCCTGTTAAAGAGTGTGCAGAACCCATCGCAGCACAGCAAAGCGGCTGTAGCCAGGTTGCCTCACTAGATTCCTCTTCACTGGGCAGGGCATCTCAGAAAGGCAGTAGCCCCTGTCAGGGTCTTATAAATAAAACTCCCATCTCCCTGGGACACAGCACCTGTGGGAAGGGGTGGCTGTGGGCACAGATTCAGGGGACTTAAACGGTCTTGCCCGTGCCGGCTGTCTCTGAAGAGAGCAGCGGATCCTGACAAGGAGGATTCTCTCAGCACAGCGCTGGAGCTCTGCTAAGGGACAGATCGCCTCCTCAGGTGGGTCCCTGACCCCATGTCTCCTGACTGGGAGACACCTCCCAACAGGAGTTGGGAGACACCTCATACAGGAGAGCTCCAGATGGCATCAGGCTGGTGTTCCTCTGGGATGAAGCTTCCAGAGGAAGGAGAAGGCAGCAATCTTGCTGTTCTGCAACCTCCGCTAGGGATAATCAGGGAAAGGAGTCTGGAGTGGAACTCCAAAAAATTGCAGCAAACCTGCAGAAGAGGAGCCGGATTGTTAGAAGAAAAACTAACAAGCAGAAAGAAATAACATCAACATCAACAAGAAGGACCCCCCCACACAGAAATCCCATCCAAAGGTCATCTGCCTCAAAGATCAATGGTAGATAAATCCTTGAAGATGAGGAAAAACCAATGCAAAAATTCTGAAATTCCGGAAACCAGAATGCCTCTTCTCCTCCAAATGATTGCAACTCCTCTCCAGCAAGGGCATAAAACTGGACAGAGAATGAGTTTGACCAATTGACAGAAGTAGACTTCAGAAAGTGGGTAATAACAAACTCCTCTGAGCTAAAGGAGCATGTTGTAACCCAATGCAGGGAAGCTAAAAACCTTGACAAAAGGTTACAGGAACTGCTAACTGGAATAACCAGTTCAGAGAAGAACATAAATGACCTGACAAAACAGACTTTAAACCAACAAAGATCCAAAAAGACAAAGAAGGGCATTACATGGTGGTAAAGGGATCAATGCAACAAGAAGAGTTAATTATCCTAAATATATATGCACCCAATATAGGAGCACACAGATTCATCAAACAAATTCTTAGAGACCTACAAAGAGACTTAGTCTCCCACACAATAATAGTGGGAGACTTTAACACCCCGCTGTCAATATCAGATCAACAAGAGAGAAAATTAGCAAGGATATTCAGGACTTGGACTAAGCTCTGGACCAAGTGGACCTAACAGATATCTACAGAACTCTCCACCCCAAATCAACAGAATATACATTCTTCTTAGCACCACATAGCACTTACTCTAAAATTGAACACATAGTTGGAAATAAAACACTCCTCAGCAAATGCAAAAAAACCAGAATCATAAAAAACAGCCTCTCAGACCACAGTGCAATCAAATTAGAACTCAGGATTAAGAAACTTACTCAAAACCGCACAACTACATGGAAACTGAACAACCTGCTCCTGAATGACTACTGGGTAAATAACAAATTAAGGCAGAAATAAATAAGTTCTTTGAAACCAATGAGAACAAAGACAGAATGTACACAATGTACCAGAATCTCTGGGACACAATTAAATCAGTGTTTAGAGGGAAATTTATAGCACTAAATGCCCACATCAGAAAGCGGGAAAGATCTAAAATCAACACCCTAACACAACAATTAAAAGAACTATAGAAGCAAGAGCAAACAAATTCAAAAGCTAGCAGAATACAAGAAATAGCTAAGATCAGAGCAGAACTGGAGGAGATAGAGACATGCAAAACTCTTCAAAAAAATCAATGAATCCAGGAGCCAGTTTTTTGAAAAGATTAACAAAATAGTTAAACCACTAGCCAGACTAATAAGAAAGATAAGACAGAAGAATCAAATAGACACAATAAAAAATGATAAAGGGGATATCACCACTGATTCCACAGAAATACAAACCACCATCAGAAAACAGTATAAACACCTCTATGCAAAAAACTAGAAAATCTTGAAGAAATGGGTAAATTCCTAGACATATACACCCTCTGAAGGCTAAACCAGGAAGAAGTTGAATCCCTGAATAGACCAATAACAAGTTCTGAAATTGAGGCAGTAATTAATAGCCTACCAACCAAAAAAGCACAGGACCAGATGGATTCACAGCCAAATTCTACCAGAGGTACAAAGAGGAGCTGGTACCTTTCTTTCTGAAATTATTCCAAACAATAGAAAAAGAAGGACTTCTTCCTAACTCATTTTATGAGGCCAGCATCATCCTGATTCCAAAACCTGGCAGAGACACAACAAAATAATAAAATTTCAGGCTAATATCCCTGATAAACATCAATGCAAAAATCCTCAATAAAATACTCGCAACCGAATCCAGCAACACATCAAAAAGCTTATTCACCATGATCAAGTCAACTTCATCTCTGGGATGCAAGGCTGGTTCAACATGTGCAAATCAATAAATGTAATTTATCACATAAACAGAACCAATGACAAAAACCACATGAATATCTCAATAGATGCAAAAAAGGCCTTCAATAAAATTCAACACCCCTTCATGCTAAAAACTCTCAATAAACTAGGTATTGATAGAACATAACTCAAAATAATAAGAGCTATTTATGATAAACCCATAGGCAATATTATACTGAATGGGGAAAAGCTGGAAGCATTACCTTTGAAAACCAGCACAAGTAAAGGATGCCCTCTCTCACCACTCCTATTTGACACAGTATTGGAAGTTCTGGCCAGAGAAATCAGGCAAGAGAAAGAAATAAAGAGTATTCAAATAGGAAGAGAGGAAGTCAAATTGTCTCTGTTTGCAGATGACATATTTATAAAACCCCATTGTCTCAGCCCCAAAACTCCTTAAGCTAATAAGCAACTTCAGCAAAGTCTCAGGATATGCAATAAATGTGGAAAAATCACAGGCATTCCGATACACCAATGATAGAAAAACAGAGAGCCAAATCATGAGTGAACTCCCATTCACAATTGCTACAAAGGGAATAAGATATCTAGGAATACCACTTACAAGGGACCTGAAGGACCTCTTCAAGAACTACAAACCACTGCTCAAGGAAATAAGATAGGACATAAACAAATAGAAAAACATTTTCTGCTCAAGGATAGGAAGACTCAGCATTGTGAAAATGGCCATACTGCCCAAAGTAATTTATAGATTCAATGCTATTCCCATCAAGCTACCATTGACTTTCATCACAGAACTAGAAAAAAAACTACTTTAAATTTCATATCAACCAGCAAAGAGCCCATATAGCCAAGACAGTCCTAAGCAAAAGAACAAAACTGGAGACATCAGGCTACCTGACTTCAAACTATACTACAAGGCTACAGTAACCAAAACAGAATGGTACTGGTATCAAAAGAGATATATAGACCAATGGAACAGAAAGGAGGGCTCAGAAATAAGACCACACAACTACAAACATGTGATATTCACAAAGCTGACAAAAACAAGCAATGGGGAAAGGATTCCCTATTAAATAAATGTTGTTGGGAAAACTGGCTAGCCATATGCAGAAAACTGAAACTGGACCCCTTCCTTATACCTTATACAAAAATTAACTCAAGATGGATTGAAGACCTAAATGTAAAACCTAAAACCGTAAAAACCCTAGAAGAAAACGTAGGCAATACCATTCAGAACATAGGCATGAGCAAAGCCTTCTTGACTAAAATACCAAAAGCAATTGCAACAAAAGCCAAAACTGACAAATGGGATCAAATGAAACAGAAGAGCTTCTGCACAGCAAAAGAAACTATAATCGGAGTGAGCAGGCAACCTACAGAATAGAAGAAAAAATTTTTCACTCTATCTGACAAAGGTCTAATATCCAGAATCTACAAGGAACTTAAACAAATATGTAAGAAATAAAAACCCAAACCCATCAAAAAGTGGGCAAAGGATATGAACAGACACTTCTCAAAAGAAGACCTTTATGCAGCTAACAAACATATGAAAAAAAAACTCATCATCACTGGTTATTAGAGAAATGCAAATCAAAATCACAATGAGATACCATCTCCTGCCAGTTGGAATGGTGATCATTAAAAAATCTGGAAACAACAGAAGCTGGCAAGGATGCAGAGGAATAGAAATGCTTTTACACTGTTCGTGGGAGTGTAGATTAGATCAACTTATTGTGGAAGACAGTGTGGCAATTCCTCAAGGATCTAGAACTAGAAATACTATTTGACCCAGCAATCCCATTACTGGGTATACCCAAAATATTATAAATCATTCTACTGTAAAGACACATGCACACATATGTTTATTGCAGCACTATTTACAATAGCTAAGACTTGGAACCAACCCAAATGCCCATCAATAATAGACTAGATAAAGAAAATATAGTACATATACACCATGGAATACTATGCAGCCATAAAAAAGAATGAGCTCATGTTGTTTGCAGGGACATGGATGAAGCTGGAAATCATGATCCTCAGCATACTAACACAGGAACAGAAAACCAAACATTGTATGTTCCCACTCATAAGTGGGAGTTGAACAATGAGAACACATGGACACAGGGAAGGGAATATCATACACCAGGGCCTGTCGGGGGTAGGGGGCAAGGGGAGGGAGAGCATTAGGATAAATACCTAATGCATGTGGAGCTTAAAACCTAGATGACTGGTTGATATGTGCAGTAAACCACCATGAAGCATGTATACCTATGTAACAAACTTGCACGTTCAGCACATGTATCCCAGAACTTAAAGTAAAATAAAATAAAGTAAATAAGAGAATTTAAAAATATTCTCTGAATTGACATAACCAGCTAGCATTAGAATATGTATCTTAAAGTGTTTTTTGATTTTCAGGTTGGTAATCCTATCTATTCATTGAATTATTCTTTTAACATCTACAATGATTGGACAGGACGTTTTAAGCAGTGGTGGTTTCAAACTTTCAACAACAAAAATATTTTTCTGGTATTTTAAAAACAAGCAAAAATGATATTAAGTTGTTAAAAAGAATGACTGTAGAAAGAACCTTTAAAAAAGAATTAGTACATCCATTTTTTATAAAATGTTTAGCATTACATTTTTATATATTTTTATTACTATTTTACACTTAAAATAAATTTTATTATGTATAATTGATATATAATTAATACACATAAAGTATATAATTTGATACACTTTAGCTTATGTATACTCCCATGAGATAATTTTGTCCTCACAATGAAGGTAATAACTTTTCCATATCTATCACCCCCAAAGTTTTCTCATGCCACTTGGTAACTGCCTCTCTAGTCCTTCAAAACCCTGTTATCACACACTATCCCTGGGCAACTGCTAATTTAGTTTGTGTCACTATATATTCGGATGCATTTTCTGGAATTTTATGTATGAGAGATTATGAACATGTACTCTTTTTTGAATTCAGTCTCTTCCACTTAGCATATTTATTTTGAGATTTATCCATGTGGTTGCCTAGGTAAATATTCCATTTCTTTTTATTGTGTACTATTCTATTGGAGAGCTATACCATGATGTGCTTATCCATTCGCATGCTTTTTGATGTGCTTATCCATTCACAGCCTTTTGGGCTGTTTTCTCTTCATGAGTTATAAAAATAAGGCTGTAATGGCAATTTGTATAGCTGTGATTATATACCCCATGCTTTTGTTTCTCTTTGTTTAATGTGAAAAGTGCAATGGCTGTGGATCACATGGTCAGTGTATAATTAGTTTTTAAAGAAATTGCTTATTTGTACAATTGTACTTTTTATATTTTACCAGCAGTGTATGAAAATTTTAGTTTCTCAATGTTCTTACCAATAATTTATCCTTTGTCGGATATATGATTTGCAAAATATTTTCTCCTGGTCTGTGGCTTGTCTTTTTTATTTCCTTACCAGTGTCTTCCAAAGAATAGAAATTTTATAAGTTTTGACAAATCTAGTTTATCCTTTCATGGATGATGCTTTTGTTGTGTTTTTTTTTTGTTTGTTTGTTTGTTTGTTTTTTAGACAGAGTCTCGCTCTGTTGCCAAGCTGGAGTGCAGTGGCACCATCTCGGCTCACTGCCACCTCTGCCTCTTGGGTTCAAGCGATTCTCCTGCCTCAGCCCCCCAAATAGCTGGGACTACAGATGTGATGACATAGATCAAATTGAACCATCACGCTCACCTAATTTTTGTATTTTTAGTAGAGGTAGGGTTTGAGCATATTGGCCAGGATGGTCTCTATCTCTTGACCTTGTGATTCACCCACTTCGGCCTCCCAAAGTGCTGGGATTACAGGTGTGAGCCACAACACCCAGCCGCTTTCGGTGTTGTATTTTAATATTCTTTGTTTAATATAAGGTCACAAAGATATTCTTGAATATTTCCTTCTATAATTTTATAATTTACGTTTATAATTTAGGTATATGATCATTTTTAAGTAACCAAGTAACATGAGGGATGAGATTAAAGTTTTTTATATAGATAGGCATACGTATAGATATAGATATTTAATTGTTCAAGCACTGTTTGTTCAAAAGATGCATCTTTCTTCACTGAATTGCCTTTTCATCTTTGTGAAAATGTTTTTTCATATGTGTGAGTCTGTTTCTGGGCTCTCTATTCTGTTACATTGATATATTTATTGATATATACATTGATATATTTATTGATGACATTGTCACACTGTCTTGAAGACTGTAGCTTCTGCTAAATTTTAATGAATTGAGTCTATGGCCATACCACCCTCAACACACCCAATCCCTTCTAAATTTTAATAAAATGTAGTGTTAATCATTCAATACTGTCATTTTTTAAATGGTCTTCAGTTATTCTATGTCATTTACATCTGCTGATGAATCAGTTTGTCAATTTTTACAAAAACCCTGCTGTGCGATTATCGTGATGACATAGATCAAACTGAGGAAAATTGACAACTTAGCAATATTAAAACTTTCTGACCTTCCACTACGGTAATACCTCTTTTTAAGGACTTCTGTTTTTTTTAATCTCAGAAAGTTTTTATAGATTTTAGTATACAGGTCTTTCCCATATTTACCAGATTTATCTCTAAATACTTTAAACATTTTAATGTTATTGAAGATATTATTTTTCTAATTTTACTTTCTGATTGTTCATTCCTGGCACGTAAAATACAATTGATTTTTATATTGACATTTTATCCTGCAAAGTGGCTGAATTTACTTCAGGGTTCCATTGGGTTTACCACATACAGAATCATGCCACTTACAAATTAATATGGTTTTCCTTCTGTCTTTCTAATCTGAATGCTTTCCTGCGTTTTCTGTGTTTTCTTGGCTAGAATATCCTACATTGTGAATAATAGTGACAAGAGAAGACATCTTTGCATTTTTCCTGATCTTACTGAGGAAACATTCAGTATATTATCATTAAATATTATTTCTGATAGCAGGTGGAGGAAGCTTCTTTCTATTCCCAGTTTGTAAGAATTTTCATAAGTATTTGATATTGAATTTTGTCAAACTTGTGTGTCTGTTGAGATAAACATGTTTTCTATACTAATGTGATTATTATATTGATTGATATTCAAATATTTAAGCTATCTTTAATTGATAAATGTTGCTTGGTTATCCTATATTATCTTTTTAGCATATTACTCGATTTAACTTGCTAAAAAGTATCAGTTTCAAGTTGGAACTTTAATTTGGATTTTCTTTTTGGCTTCTGAAGCTGGACATCTTTTTAAATCTTTATTTGCCACTCTTAAGTCCTTTTTAGTGAAATATCCTTGCCCATTTTTAATTGTTGAGTTTATTTATTTATTTTTTAAAAGAAATTTATTTTTCTTGTTGAGTTTGGTGATTCTTCATATTTTTGGAATTGTGCAAGTTCCAGCTTCAATGTTTGTTTTACAATGTTTGTTTTGAAATATATCTTCCCTTTGCCCAGTGTGCTACTGTTTTTTTTTTTTTTTTAATTCTCAATAAGTGTTTTTCACAGAGGAAAAAAATTAATTGTGTTAAAGTCAAATTTATCTTTTTTAATTTTATGAATCACATTTTTCATGTTATGTCTAGGAACTACTTGGATAATGCCAAGTCATAAATATTTTCTTGTTTTTTAACTCTTTTATACTTTTACATCTTACATTTAGACCTATAATCCATATTGACATAATATTTCAAAAAATTTTTATGGATACATAACAGTTGCACATATTCATGAAGTGCATGTGATATTTTAATACATGCATACAATGTGCAATGATCAAATCAGGGTAATCAGGATATGTATCACTTCAAACATTCATTATCGTTTTGTGTTGGGAACATTCCAAATCCACTCTTCTAGTTATTTTGAAATACACAATAAATTATTGTTAACTCTAGTCACCCTTTTGTGCTACTGCACAGTAGATCTTATTGCTTATATCTAACTATATTTTTGTACCCATTAACCAACTGTCTTTATGCCCCAGGCTTTCCTGTCCTTCCTGGCTTCTGGTACCCACCATTCCACTCTCTACCCTAATGAGATCATTTTTTTAAAGCTCCCACATGAGAGTGAGAACATGTGATTATTTGTCTTCCTATGCCTGGCTTATTTCACTTAATGTAATGTCTTCCAGTTCTATGGATGACGTTGCAAATGACAGGATTTCATTTCCTTTTACGGCTGAATAATATTTCATTGTGTATATGTACCACATTTTATATAAATGTTTTCTCCCATTCTACAGGTAATCTCTTCATTTTCTGATTGTGTCCTTGACTGTGCAGAAGTTTTTAAATTAATGTGATCTCTTTTGTCAATTTTTGCTTTGGTTGTGCTTTAGAGAACTTACAAAATATCTTTGCTCAGACTAACACCGTAAAACATTTCCCCAAAGTTTTTGTCTAGGGATTTGCTGGTTTCAGGGCTTATATTCAAATTTTTAACCCATTTTGATTTAATTTTTGTCTATGGTGAGAGATAGGGGTCTAATTTCATTCATCTGCATATGCATATTCAGTTTTCTCAGCACCATTTGCAGAAGAGACTGTCCTTTCCCCATTGGATATTATTGGTGCCTTTGTCAAAAATGAGTTGTCTATAAGTGTATTTATTTCCATGTTCTCTGCTCTGTTCCATTGGTCTATGTGCTTGTTTTTATGGCAGTGCCATGCTATTTTGGTTACTATAGTTTTGTAGTATAATTTGAAGTCAGATAATGTGATATCTCCAGCTTTGATCTTTTCACTCAGGATTACTTTGGCTATTCTGGGTTATTTGTGGTTTAATACAAATTTTAGCATTTATTTTTTATATTTTTGTGAAGAATGTCATTGGTTTTTTAATAATGAAAACATTAAATCTGTAGATTTCTTTGAGTAGTAAAACTATTTTAACAATTACAGATCTTTATTTTAAAAATGTTGATTCTTTATTATGTCTTTTCATTTTTGTGTCCTCTTCAATTTCTTTCATCAATATTTTATAGTTTTCATTGTACAGATCTTACATTTTGAGATATCCTAAGAGCTAATAAACTTCTTAATTGAAGTTTATTCCTAAGTATTGTTTTATTTGTAGCTACCATAAATGAGATTGTTTCCTTGCTTTCTTTTTCATATTGCTCATTGTTAGCCTATGTAAACACTACTGATTTTTGTTGATTTTGTATCTACTTTTGGATTTTATTGAACTCATTTATCAGTTATAATGTGATTTGACCCTGTCTCCCCACCGAAATCTCATCTTGAATTATAGTTCCCATAATTCCCACATGTTGTGGGAGGAACCCAGTGGCAGATAATTGAATCATGGGAGCAATTTCCCTCATACTGTTCTCATGGCAGTGAATACCTCTCATGAGATCTGATGGTTTCATAAGGGGCATCCGCTTTCACTTGGTTTTCATTCTCTTTTTGCCTCTCGCCATGTAAGACATGACTTTTGCCTTCTGCCATGATTGTGATGCCTCCCCAGCCACATGGAACTGTGAGTCCATTAAACCTCTTTTTCTTTATTTTATTTTATTTTATTTTATTTTATTTTATTTTATTTTTTGAGACGGAGTCTTGCTCTGTCGCCCAGGCTGGAGTGCAGTGGCCGGATCTCAGCTCACTGCAAGCTCCGCCTCCCGGGTTTACGCCATTCTCCTGCCTCAGCCTCCCAAGTAACTGGGACTACAGGCGCCCACCACCGCGCCCGGCTAATTTTTTGTATTTTTTAGTAGAGACGGGGTTTCACCGTGTTAGCCAGGATGGTCTGGATCTCCTGACCTCGTGGTCCGCCCTTACCCAGTCTCAGGTATGTCTTTGTCAACAACATGAGAACAGACTAATACAAGTTCTACTAGTCTTTTGGTGGAGTCATTAGGTTTTTCTAAATATAAGATCACATCATCTGCAAGCAAGGTTAGTTTGACTTCTTCCTTTCCAATTTGAGTACCCTTTCTTTCTTTTTTTCTAAGTGCTTTGGCTAGGAGTTTCAGTGCTGTGTTCAATAAAAGTGTTGAAACTTGGAATCCCTTTCTTTTTTGAGATCTTATAGGGAAGGCTTTCAGTTTTTCACTGTTCAATATCATGTTGTGGGTTTGTTGTATTTGGCTTTTATCCTGTTGAGGTTCATTCTTTTTCTAACAAGTTTGTTTATTCTTTTATCATGAAAGAATACTGAATATTATTTAATGCTTTTTTGGCTTCTATTGAAATCATCATATATTTTTAGTCCTTCATTTTGTTGATGTGAATTTTGAGACAATTTTGGTATGAAGTATGAGACTTAGGTACAAAATTATTTATTTGCAGATGGATATGCAATTGCTTTCTCATTATTTGAAGAAAAGGTTAATTATCCACTAAATTGTTTTCACATCTTTAACAAAAATCGATTAGCCATATTTTTGTAAATCTATTTCTGAACGCTATATTTAGTTCCACTGATTTTTGCAAAATATGGCTATGGTAACTGTTTTATTTCCCTTGTCTGCTAATCTAATATTTGTGGGTTAGTTTTGATCAGTTAATATTTCTTCTCATCGTGGATCACAATTTCTGGCTTCTTTGTATTGCTAGAATTATTTCATTGAATACTAGACGTTATGAAATGTAGTTTGTGTGATATTGGATATTTTTATTCTCCTATAAATGTTCTTGATTTTTTTCTGTGACCAAGTCAAATTAAAAATAGTTTGATTTTTCAGATCTTGCTTTTATGATGTGTGGCAGGGCTAGATAAGTATGTACACTAAGGCTAATTATTCCCCATTACTGAGTCAAGGTCATTCTACCTAATCTATCCAATGCCCTACTAATGATAAACATTTCCAATCTGGCTGAGAACATACAGTTTTGCCCCCTCTGTAGAAAAGATAAACCGATCCCTGTAATCCATCAGACAATTCATCCTTTGGCTTCATACACTTTTCTTTACTTGCAAGTGATGATCAGCATTCAGCTGAATACTCAAGAGAGAACCTTTGCAGATCTTCATGGTTCTTTCTGTGCAATTCTCTTCTCTCAGTGTTCTGTCCTTCAAACTTCAACTAACTTGTTCTCCAGGGACTCTGAGCTATGTCCTTCAACCCAGAGACCTTCCCTGGCTCTGGTTTTGCACCTCCTCCCTCTGCTGTGGCCAGGAACCTCTTTCAGTGCAGTAAGCTGAGGCAATCACAGAGTCTACCTCATTTGTTTCTCATGTCTCAGGATCACTGTGCTTCATTGGTTGTTTTTTGGAGTTTTGAATATCATCCTTTCATGTGTTTTCTCTGTATTTTTTTCTATAGTTTCAGGTGGGAAAGTAAATTCAGTTCCTGTCATTCCATCAAATGAGAAGTTTAGATTTCTACAGGTTTTTAAAGTAATAATATAAATCTTTTATTTGAATGAAACTGTGTCATATTTTGAGAAAAATTGAGAAGATTTTACTCATATTAACATACATAAAATATGACTTTTTATTATAATAACATTTGTAGTAAAATGTTACACTGCCTTCTCCAGGGACTGACTTTTAGATATTGATTAAAAATTTGATTTTAATCTATGTTGAAATGAGGTAATTTGCACTCATTTGGATAAATATGAATTCCTTTCTTACTCTCTTCTCAATAATCAATATAATAATGACTATTTAAGTCACTTTTATCAGAATACTTAAATAAACTTCAACAATTTATTTTAGTTTTTGAAGCAAACAAATGAAGGTCTTACATAAAAGTATGAAGCAAAAAAAGAAAAAAAACAGAATTAGACCATTTAGATAATGAAACAAAATTTTTCTGAGCAGTGTTTTATAATTTGGCAAGGTTCAGTCAGTTGGCACTTTTTTTTCTTACCTGTACGCGTAATAGAATAGCATCTCTGAAGTGTAAAAAGAAAATCTTCAAAATAAGTTCAACAGCACTTAGTACTGCCACCTTAGTCTTTTAAAATTGCTCTTTAATTTATTTTTTGCTTTGCTTATATAACTTGAATAAAGCATGCTAAGCTGAAGAGAAATGCCACAGAGAAATGTCTGGAATCCTGGAGAAGATGCACAGTCCTGTTGTCTTTAAGTACGGAAGTTTAGGGGAATTTGTGAAAGTGCTTTGCATTACGTGAGGAATCTGATATTTCTACCAAGTTTAAGCAACAACAACAACAACCAAAAAAGACGGAAAAGAAAAAAGATACTATAAAAAGATGTCAAGGAATAGGAAAATAATACAGTTTATATTTTTCTTAAAATAAAATAACATTTAGATATTCCTCATATTAGAACTTCTCTTTCAACTCAGGGTTGCTCTAAGAATTGTGAAACATGTCACACATTAAGGGACAACAGCTGCAATCATTTTTATCAGGTCAGATAATTGTGTTTCCAACCCTAGAGATACCATTTGACCCATTTTCCTGGTTCTCCCTGAACCTAGCCTGAGTCGCTTTCAGAATCTCCATGGTGTCATGCAGAAGATAAGTTAGCTCACTTTAAATAGGCTTCAAAAAGACTGACATATACATATTAAACAGTAAAGAGATTATTTTAATCATGCATATATTTTGTTGAGTTAGTAAGATAGTAATTCAATAAAACAAAAAGTTTATTAATTTTATGATAAGTTAATTAGTAATGACAATTATGGGTCTTTTCCTTTCTAATAATCACAAATCCTCTTTGGCTGTTTAAAAATATAGGGATATCTTATCATCTTCAAGCATATATTTGCAAAATAGCTCACTACAAAGTATTATATAGTGTGGAAATATTACTGGTTATATCTGTTTGTTAATCTTTGGATAGATAGTATTTGCCAAATGGAAGAGACTCCAGAAGATTTTGAGGGTAACTTTATTTAGAAACAATATAATGTGCTTTTGTTTGAAAACCTGCTCTATAAAGCAGGGTATAAATTTGTTTCTCTTTCTCAAAGTTTGCAAAATCATCTCAATATTTTCTGAATGTCTTCTTATATTTTTAATGTATCTGTTTTCTGACATATTTTACGTGATTTTCAGTAACATAACAAGAGATGCAGACAAATATTAATAATAAGGAGAAAATTAATCAGCCCATATATGCAAATAAACAGCAAATTAAAGAAAATTTAAAAATAGTAAAATCTTCTCTATAAATGCTAGAGGCAACAGCAAAACCGAAATATTCCAAGCTAAGCCAGTCATTACATTCTAGAAAGAATAATATACTGCTTGAAGTTCAAATATCTTCAGCCTATTTGATATTTGCTATCATCTAATAAATTAATTATATCAGTACCTTGACAAACACCATAACTGTTCTAGGAAGAAAAGCAAGAGATTTCAGAAATTATGGACTGTACTACATGTATAGTTAATGTGGCTCAACAGATATCTCTCTACTATGATATTCTGTCCCCTAATTACATAGAATTTCTAGTTCTTCAAGACATTATGAAATTCTTTGGAGGTTTTCCTTTGTTGGCTCTCTAATCTGATAGATATTGCAATGTCTTAACTCTAAATTTTATCGCATTTATATTTTAAAATAATCACTTATTTAAAATGACAGCACTAATTTTTAAAAATAAAATTGTAAATATGTATAATTTTCAAAGTGAAAAGTGTTTTAACAGAATATATAATTTAGAAGATTGAAAGATTAAAAAAAGAGGTTGATACCAGCAGATCAAATTGAGAGACTATTGCTTGGCTTTCTTTTCTCCAATCATGTGAAGAATTGATGTACCAAAGGCAAATGATATATATTAGATAATGTATATCTTAAAAGGTTAATAATAATACATTTTAAATAACATAAAATAGAAACTTTGAAATGTAGTCAGTAGTGATTGCAAAACTGTTGACATAATAAATGCATATGCTGGATATTAAGCATGCAAACATTTATTGGTATATTTGTGATATGGTTTGACTGTGTCCCCACCCAAATCTAAACCTGAATTGTATCTCTCAGAATTCCCACGTGTTGTAGGAGGGACCCAGTGGGAGGTAATGGAATCATGGGGGCTGTTCTTTCTGGTGCTATTCTAGTGATAGTGAATAAGCCTCACGAGAGCTGATGGGTTTATCAGGGATCTCCTCTTTTGCTTCTTCCTCATTTTCTCTTGCCACCACCATGTATGAAGTGTCTTTCACCTCCTACCATGATTCTGAGGCCTCCCCAGTCATGTGGAACTGTAAATCAAATTAAACCTCTTTTTCCCCAGTCTCGGGTATGTCTTTATCAGCAGCATGAAAATGGACTAAGACAATTAGCTTTACATTTTCATTTTTATAAAAGTAATTCTGACACTGTTTATTTATTTATTTGTTTATTTATTTTGAGACAGAGTTTCCCTCTTCTTGCCCAGGCTGGAGTGCAGTGGCATGATCACAGCTCGCTGCAACCTCCACTTCCCAGGTTCAAGCGATTCGCCTTCCTCAGCCTCCCAAGTAACTGGGATTACAGGCATGTGGCACCATGCCCAGATAATTTTGTATTTTTAGTAGACATGGGGTTTCTTCATGTTGGTCAGGCTGGTCTTGAACTCCCATCCTCAGGTGATCTGCCCACCTCGGCCTCTCAAAGTGCTGGGATTACAGGCGTGAGTCACCACGCCTGGCCCTAATGCTATTTTTTGAATGCCTTGTGGTATTATTTTAAGAGGTATTTAAAAATTCTCATGTAAAATTAAATTCATATTTATTCCATTAGTGTGTATGTATAATGTCCATATGATATGTCTGTACATATATATGAATGATACACACACATACACACACCCATAAGTATTATAAATATTTGCCAAAAAGACTAGAAAGTTAGAAACATGAGGAATTTACCAAAATTTAAAAAAAAGAAACAAAACAACAAAAAATCCTAAAAATATGTTAATATAGTGTTTTATGTGAGAAAAAGTTGTCAGTAAATTAAAAATTAATATCCATTTATTTATACATAAATCTGTATCAGTATATTTCTATCTAATGCATATATATAATTATATATATACAGTGAGATTAAAGAATCAAAAAACTAAAGAATTGCTAAATTGTGTAGTTAGAACGTAATACAAAGACAACACATATTTATCACAAAAATAGTAATTCATGCACTACAATATTTACTGTGGTTCAAAAGGAAACCATTGAGGCTTGAAATGGCTCATTTGTTTTAAGTAAAGTAGAAAAAAGCGAGCATAGAGTATAATTACTGTGAGTTAAAACAAGCAATTTGAAGGCAATTATTTGGAAATGCATGATTTATATGAACTAATTTTAATAGCCAACATACTGAATTCACGTTCATGTTTGCTATTGTTGTATACTTTGTGGGATGACTTATATCTACTCATGATTTCTTTCCTTACTACACAAACCAGTTGTGCATGCTAAATATGAAAACACTGTGCTCTTTGCTACTGTTCCACCTTCTCTCCCCCACCCCACAAATATCTCCTCTCCTTTTTCAATTCTCCTGCATATATTCAGGTTAGGAGAGGGGGAGTCGAAAGTTTCAATGATACAGAACACTCAATAATAACTTAACTTTGTGTGTATCATTGCTCCTACAGTTATTCAAGCAATTTGTAAAACCCTCTAAACCTTAGAACATCCCAAAAGCTGGCTGGCTGTTATAGTTTTCTCTAGGTTTTTACTTGGGGAAATAATTTTTTCAAGGTCAAGGGAAGAAATAGTTGCCAAAAATCTCAGTCTTCTCATGAATTATTTCCACAATGTGTTGTTCTCTATATTAAGTACTATAGGATGACTATTTGAGGGCAACATCGTGATAATGAAGGTAGAGAAGGACCTACAATTTTTAAAAGAGTTTTGCTAGTAATTGTCAAACCTAATAGGTCTAAAGACTTCTATCAGCCTGCAAAGTTGTATTAATTCTTAACATTTTTTCTAGTAGCAGCAGGTGACTTCTCTTATCGTCTTTAATTTCTTTACCTTTCCTCTGGAGGTAAAATCATTGCCATATGCTTCCTGGAAAAACATAATAACCTTGACTAATGGTTAATGAAATCCTTCTTGAATACTGGAGAGGTAGAGGAAGAGGAAAACAGGAAATTTACTAATAAAATAAACCAACATGGATTTCCAGGTGTTTAGTAATAATTGAAATTTTGAAATTCTGAATATAAAAGCAGAATACTTTATAAAAACAATGACTACAAATGTTAACTTATTGCAAGTTTACTATATATCAGTCATGGACCTAAGCCTGTATGTAATATGATATACTTCTTAGAAATACCCTAAGGTTGCTACTTGATCTTTATTTATTAGTACACAAATCTGAGACATAGAGAGTTTATCTTCTGAAGGTCACCATGCACTACTTGAGCCATCAAAACGTATTGTAATATGTGGAACCTAGATGGTATTTTAAATATTACTTTACACAGAATAGCATTCTCTAAAATAGTAGTATTGCTTCAAAAGTCTATACATCACAAATGAACTGAAGTCCTGTAAATAATCTGCTTATTTGTGCCTATAGTTATTTGAAGTTAACAATATTCATAATACAAAAGTCTCAGTAACTTAAGTATTGTTGAATTGCAAATGAGTCTAAGTTATTTTACAATTTAAAGTTGTCAATAACTTGCATATTTTGGATATTCTTGAATTTGAGTATCTATTTAATAATAGGGATCTTTCTGTGGAAATTTTTGGTTGTATTTCAGATAATATTCTCTTAGATATGAAGGTACAAATTACATGGCAAACAATGGGATTGCTTTTAGGAGTGGATCAATGTTATCAGCAAAACTTCTAGTCATCAGTAACCTATTAGTTAAGTTTTGGGGGAATCAAAAATTATACATGGATTTTGACTGTGTTGGGGGCATCAATGACCCTAACCCACGCACTGGTGAAGGGTCAACTGTAATTGACAGTAGCAGAATCATTACATCTTAATGGGAGGGGTCTCCAAGATCATGTTACTTACCACTTACTCTGTGATAACTTTACCTTTGTGATTTCTTTGACTGAAGTTTGAATTTCTGTTTAGACCCCATGATACAAGGATATTTCAAAAGTAATTTGGAAAATGTGTATACTATAGAGCCATATTCAACATTTGTCCTGGTTCATTATTAATTTTAATATCTTGGTCCCATGGTCGAATTTCTCCCTCAAGTTTTTCACTTATGATAGGGAGAATATTAATAAAAATATCTTTTCTACTTAACTCACAGGGTTATCATAAACCTGAAACAAAATAATATGTGTAAAATTCTTCTGCAAATGTTAAAACTCTAGGGAAATAGTAGCAAATGTTTATGTTTTGCTGTTAGAACCAGCAAGACACCACTGTTTCGAAGAGGGTGATTTATTTACTATTCCCTTTAAAACACCATGTGCATTTTTATTCCTTATTTCTTCTCCTCCATTTTCACTGGTTAAAATTTTCCTTACTACTGCTGTCTGTGAATCCAAATTATTTTCTTCTTATTATTCTTCTTTCATCTCAAATTCCAATTTCTTCATGAATTCCAGAAAAAAAGAATCAGAGACCCGAACAAAACAAACAAAAAAAGGGGTTGACTGTAAAGTATTTCTTATACTTTATACTTCTTATTTCTGTATAGCTGGCTTGGTTAAATATATGCTAAGATACTCAGGAAAGCTACTAACACTTTCCACTTTTATTGTCAATTCTGCGGAAAAAAAAAAAAGTACTTCTTATCTCCTCCAGAAGAGTTCATTACAAATATAGAGACATTGCTTGTTAAGAGCCCATTAGATTGGAAACTCTGCAGAGGAAAACTCTATGGAGAATTTGTTCCCCTCTGAAAATGTGCCTAAACCTAGAGCTTGGTACATAACAGGCCAATAAATACTTGCTTTTAAAATCTAAAAATAAATAAATAAATAAATAAATAGAATATACTGTAATAAAATGTCACTACAGAGAGCTATTTACTCTATATTAGAGTAGAAAGGAAGCTTTGATGTTATTCCACGACAGTGATTTGAAAGCCAGGCCTGGGAGAGAGGAGTGTGAGGGAAGGTTATCAGAAACACCTGTGCAGCAGCATTATTAACATACACATGTTCTATTCACACTTGAATTTATGGATCAGAATTTCCAGGATGGGGAGGGAAAGTTGTATTTTGATAATGCAATAAATAAATAAATAAAACTACTCAAGTAATTCTAGTAAGCTCATTCTTAGGAAAGAAAAGTAAATGTTGGCCTCCTTCAGATGTTATGAAAACAGGAACTGTTCACGACATGTTTCGTCTCCCTTTTCTAGATTCCATTATGACATTAGTCTCTGGTTACAATTATCTGAAGCCTTGGCGGTAAGGAGTTTACCTTCATCTTCTTTTTCTGTTTAATGTCTTTCTGGCTAGTCCCTCAAAAGTATGTATTTGTTACCTGGTGTGTAGGGGTACACTGAAGAAACCACTTGGTATTATTCTAGTTATTGAGACAGATGAGTCTCATGTTTGTTTTTCATTTGGATATGACAAATAATTAATGCTGCTACTAAATTATTGGAATAGACAAATTGTTAGACACATCACAGACTATATTAATCTAGTGAATAGTAAGCAAAGGCACGTTTATATAATTATATCTTACTGTAGCTCTATACATCAGAAAAACTGAAGCCTGTTATATTCCTTGAAAATAAGCATGATTTCACTATTTCTGTGATACAGTTCCACCTCCACTATTTATTATTGGAGTTATATAAGCACAGGCTAGGAAAAGGTCAAGTTTTAAAATGTTTTAAAGAGAATTTCTCTCCTTTGGTAACAGATTTAAATATATGTTTTTGTTTTTGCCCACTGTGTAATTATATCCTCCCTTTATCCACAAGTGCATAGAAAGATGATCCTTTTGTAAACCAAAACCACCACCACCAACAACAAAAAATATTTTTGTTGTCTAGCAGGGAAATAATTCCTGGCTAGATTTCACATAAAGCTCATTCTATTCTAAATCACAGAGGCAGATTACATGGCTCTGACCACCATGCAGATCAGAAATGAGCAGAATAATTGGGACATAAAAATCAGATGATGCCGGTTATTACTGAAGCCTGTAAAGCAGAACTCCTTAGAAGTAGTTAGAATGGAAAAAGGAGATTAACATGATATTTAAAGAGTAGTTATTGTATGCTATGACTTATAGTTACTGCACAAATTCTACAATATTTTGAGAGGTGGGGTACCAATGGCTGAAAGTGAGGAAGGAAAGACCAGTGAAAAGCTTCTCCTGCAGCACAGAAGGGAAGAACTGCATGAGTGGCCCAGGTTGACACAAACATCAGGTGCCACAGGAAAAGGAGGTCTTATCTTCCAGGATCAAAGACATAGTAGCATTTTAAAAAAAGTAAACATGCAAAATTGGTAAAGCAAAGAACCAATATAAGAAACAAATTACTTGTAATACCAGCACTTTAGGAGGCCAAGGCAGGCAGATTACCTGAGGTCAGGAGTTCAAGACCAGCCTATCCAACAAGGAAAAACCCCACCTCTACTAAAAATACAAAAAAAAAAAAAAAAAAATTAGCTGAGCGCGGTGGTGCATGCCTGTAATCCCAGCTATTCGGGAGGCAGAGGGAGGAGAATCGCTTGAACCCAGGAGGCGGAGGTTGCAGTGAGCCGAGACCATGCCATTGCACTCCAACCTGGGCAACAGAGCGAGACTCCATCTCAAAAAAAGAAAACCAATAAAACAAAAAAGAAACAAATTAAGCAGAAATAAATAAATAATTTTTTTGTAATTTTGACCAGATCCTAAATAATGAGGTTTGAAACATCCGACCATCATCAAGAGAGAGAGATTCTACAAGAGAAACAGTTACACATCTCAGTTAGAATAATTACATAGTACTGTGCACTTGGAATGTTCTAAGATATTATTAAGAAATGTAAGAAATTTCATCCACATTACAAATAAGGCAATTGAAGAATATAAGTAAAAAAAGAAGACCAAATCTAGAAATAAATCTTGAGTTCTGCAGACCATCGCTAAAATATTTAACATAAATAATATATATTCATTAACATTGACAGTGGTCTGAAAATTACTTATGAGAGGCTGGAATGAAATATCCTTTTGGGTAAGGGCCACAGCAGCTTCATTAACCACTCCAGGTGTTCTGGAATATATTAGGTGTCCAATGATGTCTGTTGGATCAAATAATTCTATAATCCTTTGTAAAAAGAATACTAGACTGAAAGTCAGAAAACCTGGGTTAGAGTCTTCACTCGTTGGCTCCTGATCATGTAAGTGACTGTAGAGAGGATGTGTTCAATAAATAAATATTCACTAAATATTTCTAAATGCCTAGAGAAATCTAAAAAGAGAAACAGAGCTTTCAGCTAGTGGTATCTCAGAATTTTTTTGTAGAGAAATGCAATGGTTAGATATTAAAAAATTCAAACTAGCAAATTGAATATCAGAATATCAGAATAATTGAGAAGTAGTTTACTGATAAACAAAATATAATTTTCCCTGAAATTACTTGGGAAAGGGTTAACAAGGACAGAACTTAATTTACTTGTCATATTTTATAGTAGCCAAAATTTTATTTGAATTGTCATGATTATAGAATTTAAGAAATGATGTTACTATTCTAAAAAACACTGCTTGGAAAAATACTTCAAAAATTTTGAATAGATCCCAATTAGTCCATTGGTAAATAAGCAATATATGTCTCCACATATGCTTATAAAAACAAACTGTGACTCTACAACACATACATAGTGCAATTCTGGAATCTAACAAAGTTTGAGACTTGGTCGTATTTCTCCTTAAATAAACTACTTTTTCCACTTGATAGTCCTCGAGGAAGTTGTATTTTTACCCTTACTATCTAGTTCTACTGAAAACATCCTTAGTTCCTATAGGCAGTGTGATGATTAATTTTGTGTCAACTTGGCTGGGTTATGGTGCACAGATATTTGGTCCACTAGTATTTTGGATGGGTCTGTGAAGGTCTACTTATGGATGAGATTAACATTTAAATTGATGAACATGATTAGAGATAATTGCCTTCACTAATGTGGGTAGGCTTCATCCAATCAGTTGAAAGCCCAAGTAGAACAAATACTGACCTCCCGTGAGCAAGAGGGAATTCTGTCAGCACACTGCTTTCAGACTTGAATTGCAGCTCTTCCCTAGGTCTCCTGTTTTTCCACCTTCCTATCAAATTTTGGAAACACACACACACACACACACACACACACACACACACACCCCACCCCCCGGCACACACCATCTATTGGTCTTTGATATGGTTTGGCTGTGTCCACTCAAATCTCATCTTGAATGTAGCTCCCACAGTTCCCACGTGTCATAACAGGAGTCTGGTGGGAGGTAACTGGGTTGTGGGGGAAGGTATTTCCTGTGCTGTTCTGATCATGAATAAGTGTCATGAGATCTGATGGTTTTATAAAGAGGAGTTCCCCTGTACAAGCTCTCTCTTGCCTGCTACCATGAAAGACGTCCCTTGCTCTTCCACTATGATTGTGAGGCTTCCCCAGCCATGTGGAACCATGAGGCCATTAAACCTCTTTCCTTTGTAAATTACCCAGTCTCGAGTATGTCTTTACTGGCAGCATGGGAGCAAACTAATGCAGTCTTGTTTCTCTGAATAACCTTAAATGAATATCTTAGACATGTTTTTGTCTCTTCTCTGATTCCTTGATCTAGTCCATTTCTGAATGAGCTCAACTAGGGTAATGTTAAGGGCTGGGAACATCTCTAAGCAATGAATTTGCTTCCTAGATTCCTCAGGACCAGGCTCATATCTAGTGAGCGAGCTTCTACATTTCCCTTCCAGATCCCTGCCAAATGAGAAGAGTGGAAGAGATAATGTGGATATGTGAATACATGATTTAATGTCTGCATTAACTTGACTACAATAGGGAGGGAAAAAAAACACAAAAGGTCAATAGAAACTAGAAGCTATTTCATACTGAAATGGCACTCATCCTCATTATAACATCATTTTCTGAAACACAATTTCCAACAAACACTTCTCTGGACCACCCTCTAAGGTCAACCCAGCTGGACCACACATGTAGCTATACCTCTTACTGAAATTTAGTTCATTTAAATATGGTTAAAGTTTCCCTAATTGACTTTTTTTTTCTTTCTTGACTCTGCCCTTATTACAGTGCCATTGCTCATTCTCCCATTACCTGTAAGGCCAGGCTTCCATATCAGAGCATGAAGGTGTAATGAATATTTGACTCTGGTTAATTTCCTACAATATTCTTGGCTGCTCATATTTTTGTGGTTTAAATAATTAAGACTTTTTTTTTTTATAAATCTGCCCATATTCTTTACTTGTTTTCCTTCTCTTTACCTCTGCCTTGACTGAACCGTTCAGCTACTGACAAGTAGCTTAACATCTTATATTACTACTAGATAACTTTGATGCTTTTTATTCTTTGTCTATAATATAATAGTTTGTTTTCTGATTAATGTTTCCCAGTCAATATTTTTTTAACCATAGTCTTCCTAAAAGCCTGGTTTTACTAGAAATTGTATTCATTAATTCATCATTTTTCTATCTTTCTGACTCTCTCTAGCTAACAAGAAATTACTTCTAGGATATCTGAGTAGAGCAGCTGATTACTTCCATCTCACAAAGACTTAAGGATTAAAAGAAAACCATAGAATATGTATGATTTCATTAATATGTTCTTCATATAAGATTAACATTTTAAGGAACATTTACATTTGTCTTTAGCTGTTAGGTAAAGTATCTGCCTATTTTGTGCCTGCAACAAGGCAAGTCCACTGGAAGTGACAAGACAGGCAGCCTGTAAAAGTGAGTTTTGAGCATGTCGTTTTATTCATAGAAATAATTTCCTTCCCTTCCTCCCTCCCTTTTTCACTCTCTCTCTTTCTCCCTCCCTTCTTCTCTTTCTCCCTCCCTCCCTCCCTTCCTTCCTTCTTCTCTCTACCCTCCCTTCCTCCCTCCCCCTCTCTTCTTCCCTCCCTTCCTCCTTTCCTTCTTCCCTTCTTCATTCCTTCCTTTTTTGTTTTCTTTCCTTCTATACTTCCAGCTGTTGCTTTGTTCTGACTCTGTTCATTTACTCCCTGTTCTGTTTCATTCTGTTTCTGGACTTTACCTGGTTTCTGACATGTTGGATCACTCTCTCTCTCTCTGTCTCCTCTCTCTCTCTCTTTCTCAGATACTTCTTTCTGGTTAAAAAAAAAAAAAAAGCATCTGGAAAGGTTACTGGGAAAAAAATTACTTCTTTGGTTTTTAATCTTTAATACTGTCTTAGGTTTGACTTACAACTTTTGCAACGGCACTTCCTTTTCCAGATAACCACTGTAGATAACCCCAGGTGACTTCTTCTTGCATTCACACATTGGAGCAATTTCCCATCAATTCTGCAGTTTCTCTAGAGGAAATTCAAACAATGGGTCGTGTATTTTACTAAATGCATTTTAGAAGTGAGAAAATTGAGGCAGAAAAAAATTATACAATTTCCTGGAGGCCAAATAACATACTAGAAACAGAGAGCTTTAAGCCTTAGTTCTTTCTGATTAACATCACTATTCCATATTTAGTTGCAACTTCTCCAGGAATAGAGATTCAGAAAATAGATTTTACTTCTAAAGTGATTAGATTTAAAAGTAAAGTAAGAAATGTTTATTTCACTTTAAGTAGAAATTTATTCACGGAGCTAGATCCAGATGTGGTAAGCACATTACAGATGTGATAAAAGCCTTTCTAGAAATGGTATGTGAGAAACATAGAGGGGCTTTTACTCGTCCACTGTAAATCATGCATTCATCAAGCCTTTTGTAGGCACCATCTGTGACAGACCCTGAGACAAGTGCTAGAGATACAACTGTGAGCATGTCAGCATCCATGATTTAAATGACTTTATAGAATATCACAGGGTAAAAGTAAAAAAAGAAAAAATATTTCTGAATCCATTCTTGAGGCAATATATGTGATGGCAGTGATTTATATATAAAAGGACAGATTATTTCTTTTCAATAAGTCTATAAATGACTTAAAAAGAATGATATGGTGTTAATCATGTAGTCATCGTGGTGCCCCCATGACAGGGGCATGAATAATTAAAAATATATGTATTATTTTTAATTAACAAATAAAAATTTTTTAAAAATTTTAAATTTTTTAATTTAAAAATTAAATTTTGCTCTCAAAGGGAGAAAATTGGTCATGAGGGAGGAAAACAATTCCCAGGCATTACAATAATTTGTGTTCTCCACAAAGAGCAACAGTACCTAAAAAGATATTAACTATGTCTTTGGAATTAAAATTTCATTTGGAAGTGGGGGTGATTAAGAAAAATATGTTTTTAAATCTCTTTAGGAGGGAAACACGAACAAATGTTGAGAAACACTGGTTAACCTCTTTTGATGTTGGATCTATTACCAGTATCTTTATTGGATTATTGGAACTAAACAAAATTATTGCAAGTAGCATGGAATATATTTATGATTCCTCTGATTAGAAAGAAATGCACTTTAATATCATAAAAAATAGATCATCTAAATTATCCCAAGTATTTTTTTCAGGAGGAGGGACTTTTGTAACATTTATTTTTTAGATCTGGTAATGATTTTATTTTGTTCTGTGTACAAAAATCAGCGAGTGTTATAGCTATGAAACATTTCTTTCCCATTTTTCGGGTTCCGTGCACTCAACACATACACTGTATAACCTTTGACCTTAAAGGAGTTATTCTCCCCATCAGATTTGCCAGCTTGAATGTCTGTCTTTATTCTCAATATGCTTTTCTATTCTCACGTTGTCAACTTGCACCTGATCTTTTAGAACCCTTATTAATAATGATTGTAACCTGTAAAATAAAAGGTGCTCCACAATAGAAAAGATTGATGATATTAATATACAAAATATTCTTTACATATTGAACACAGTCAATAAATTAAGAATTACCTCAAAAATTATCAATCTCCCTTTACTTAATGTGTCCAGGTTGAGCTAAGTGGATCCTGGACACTCTCTCTGTATTTCTTTTTCAAAGTAATATTACAAAGACTTAATAGAATGTCTGTAAAAATTATAAGACCTTAATACAGGTGGCGAATGAATTCAGATGTTCTTTATTTCCAATCAAAACTTCTTAAGAGAGTAAACTGTGAATGCTTTTATCAAATTATTGTCTTTCCCCTTATTCATGGTTTCACTTTCTGAAGTTTCAGTTACTTGTAGTCAATTGTGGTCCAAAAATATTAAATAGAAAATTCCATAAAGAAATAATTAATACATTTTAAATTGTGTTTGTTCTAAACAGGATGCACCATTCCACTTCATCCTGTCTTCATCACAAGAAGAACAGTGAGTAAAGTACAATAAGATATGTAGAGAGAAAGAGCAATATCTTATTTATGAAACTTCTATTACAGTATATTGCTATCACTGTTTTATTTTAGGTTATTGTTGTTAGTCTCCTACTGTGCCTAATTTATAAATTAAACTTTGTCATTTATACATATGTATATAAAAAAGCATAGTTTATGTAGAGATTTGTACTATCTTCAGTTTCAGGCATCCACTGGGAGTCTCAGAAAATATTTTCCTTGGATAAGGAAGAACAACAGTGACTTAAAGTCATTGCCCTCTGTTTATTTAACTGGCTGTATCTGGGAGACTAAAAGATGAGAATTTGGGGCAGCAAATCTCAAGCATTAAAAAAACTTTCTATTTATAAAAAAATATAGCTTACAAAGGTTCTGATTATACAATATTGCCACCCGAGGCAGAAGCTTAATTTCGGTGCCCCTTTACTTGCATAATTTTTCATTCAGGGTTTTGTGTTCTATTTATTGAAGAAGATTCCCTAATTTGCATATAATTCATTTCCCTGGAAAACCTGGGTTAGTTCCACCCAGATGGCAGTAGTGACCAACTCTCACTTCACTAGTGTTTCATGGCTCAAGTCTTGGGAAAATTTCAGCCTACTTGACACAATTGCCAAATCGATATTTTCTCTTGCCTTTCTCTCAAAAATCCATCCCACACACTCCTGCCAGATAAAACTTCCTAATGGCTTTTTCTGCTTCTACAACTTTTTTTCTCAGACATGTTTAATTCTTTCACTGGCCCATAAAATTAAGTTCTTGCGGGGTGGCTCATGCCTGTAATCCCAGCACTTTGGGAGGCCAAGGCGGGCGGATCACGAGGTCAGGAGATGGAGACCATCCTGGCTAACACGGTGAAACCCTGTCTGTACTAAAAATACAAAAAAATTAGCTGGGCGTGGTGGTGGGCGCCTGTAGTCCCAGCTACCCGGGAGGCCGAGGCAGGAAAAGGACGTGAACCCGGGAGGCAGAGCTTGCCATGAGCCGAGATCGCACCACTGCACTCCAGCCAGGGCGACAGAGCGATACTCCCTCTCAAAAAAAAAAAAAAAAAAAAAAAAAAAAGAATCTTACTCTGACTTTCAATGCCACCTACCAAATGGCTGCAATCTCCCTTCGTTTATCTTCCTGCTAATCCACTTTATATAGCCTACTGTATTAATCAGGGTCCTCTACAGGAACACAACTAATAGAATAGATGTATATATGAAGGGAAATTTATTACGGTGTATTAACTCACACGATCACAAGGTGAAGTACCACAATAGGTCGTCTGCAAGCTGAGGAGAAGGGAAGCCAGTCCGAGTTTCAGAATCTCAAAAGTAGGGAACCCACAGTGCAACCTTCAGTCTGGGGCTGAAGGCTCAAGAGCCCCTGGCAAACCACCGTTTTAAGTCTAAGAGTCCAAAAGCTGAAGAACTTGGAGTCTCATGTTCAAGGGCAGGAAGCATCTGACACGGGGGAAAGGTGAAGACCGAAAGACTCAGCAAGTCAAATCCTTCCACGTTCTTCGGCCTGTTTTATTCTAGCCACGCTGGCAGCTGATTAAATGGAGTCCACCCAGATTGAGGGTAAGAGTCTGCCTCTCTCAGTTCACTGACTCAGATGTTACCCAGGAACAGCACTTTGCATCCTTCTATCCCATCAAGTTGACACTTAATCATCACACCTATTAACGGAGTTACTCTTTCTCCCCAGTGTGGTTCTTACATCGATGAATTTGTTTTGTTTTGTTTTGTTTTGTTTTCTTGAAATACTTTCTAGGATGGCTCTAGATAGACCTGTAGGCATATTCTGGGCTGCCCAACAAGGACAGGGGCTGATAAAAGCACGTGGAGTTCCAGCTGACCCACGATTCAGCACTGTTAGCCTGCTTCAAAGTAACTCTGTGGCAGCCGGCACCACATTTGCCTATGATGCCTTCATTTTTCTCTTGGTTGGCATGCTTATCTCAGATTTTTTGATTCTGGTTATGGGACAAGAAGTTAAGCATCGGGTCTCTAATACAGGCTGCATTCATGTTATTAAACAGATGATCATAAAATTCAAATAATTTCAAGAGACTGACACAGATTTTTTTTACTCAAGAATTCAAGTTTGAGTGCAAAAGATGTTTATCTGATTTAACTATATGGATTATTATTCTGTTTTGCAAAGAGATTACAACTGGGAAAAGATAATGAATTGTTAACTGAAGAAAAGTATTTCCTGTGGATGTATACATTTGGTTAAATGTGAAACTTAAGGCTTTGTAATGTATGTTTCTTATATGGTGATTGGAGTTCCCAAAGACTGAAATATATTGATTTTATTCAGACTTTCTTTTGCCTTCCTTTAGGTTACCCTGGGAGCACAAAACAAATACTAAAAATCAAGCGCTTCTAACAGTAGCAATGGCCTCCATGTTTCCAAATCGGCCTGTAAAATCCTTCCAACACCCTTGTGCTCATGTCAACACGTTTGACATGTAGGGTTTCCTTAGTCCCTACCCATATGCTACCTTTTGCTCCTTTGGTCTGCACTTCTGCTATCTCATTTTCCTTTACATTTAATATTTCTACAATATCATCCATCAAATTAGCTTTTATGTTATTTGAAGACAGTACCAAACCAACATTTTGTTCAACATTGTGTACTCTGAAGATCTTCTAGGTACAGGTTAAATGTGTAAACAGATATTTACCATCTTTTCCTTTAAAATATGCTTCTGTTGAGACCTTTCTCCAAAAGTGTCTGCTCATCTCTCATTTTGTTATATTGATTTTAGAGCAGTTAAATGAGTTCTTTATTTCCCAAGTCTCCACATTCTTCAGGGAATTAGATGTTGTATTTCTTATCCTTCATGTCATAGGCAGCTACCTCCTTTGATCACCTTCCATTTGTCAGTGTCCACAATGCCATAACTTCTTTGATGTACTTTTCCAGACTCAGGTGCATATACACACACTTACACACACACACACACATATATATATACACACACACATATTGATGAGTGTTTGTATGTATTGCAAAGAATTCTAAGTACTTTGTAATGGTTTCCTGTTTTGTGTATTACTAAAACTTGGCATTGCTTTTTTCTATGTATCATATTCTTCCTCTCCAGATTGTTCAGTTGCTCTTTTTCTTGCCTGAATCTCAATGTTTGCTCCCACTTTAATTGTCTACCAGTATTTCTAAGCTATTTTGTCTCCCTGTTGTGACTTCACAGTCAACAGTGGTGTCAGAAAGAGAGTTTCCAATCTGTTATCATCTGTGAATATCATTAGTGTGGTTTTACTTACACCCTCTTTTAGCTCACTAATGAAGATGCTGGATAGATTGCACCATGCATCAGTTGTTTAGAGACAACACAGAGTAAGTTGTCATTTTCCTTTATCTTTCATTTTTGATCCTTTAATTATATCGTGGCTTATTTACAAGCTTATATCTAAATTTAAGAAGCTGTCATCCTTTGAGTGGATATAAATATATTAATACATAATTTTAAAATTCATTAACCAAATTGTCATATGTATGTAATAGGATTTGCTCTTCATGATCCAATGATTGTTTTTTTTTTAAATGATATTAGTCAAACTCGAGGGGGTGTTTGCCTGAATTCATTATGTTGTTTGCATAGCATGTGAATTTCATGGGCATAGCAATCACACAGGCAAAATGTCATGTTTGTGTTTCTGCCCATGGGATGAATGGCGGTGCTCACAAGACACTGTGCTTTACACTCTGTATCTTCACCATCCCATTCCCTTTTCTCTATCTGATCCTCTTTCCTTTGCACTTGCCAAATTCTTTTCTACTTGGTGCTCACATAACTTCTCCATTTCCCCTAGATAATTGTTGGTACTTCTTTATTTCACCTTGCCCTGTATTCCAGCTATAACTCTATAATCACACTTGTCATGTAATAGTGTACCTCTTTTTATTTACATGTCTATCATTGCTCTAGGCTATGAACATATGGAGGGCAGAAATCTTGTCATATTTGTCTTTATTCCTTAATGTTTAGCATAAAGTAGGCACTCAGTAAATGTTTGCCAATGAGTGAATTAACAGCTTGTTAGGGGACATCAATAAAAGCCTTAATTTGAATATATAAACTTTTTATAAGCAATTTACATTGAAATGGCCCTTCTCCAAATTTGTACTATTTGGTTAACACTTTACTTGAAAATGCCCAGTTACCTTCTCTTCTTTACGTAGTTTCAGGGCAGTTAATATTGTTCATAAAAGACCAAGTAATGCATAGTCAATTACTGTTATTATTTTGACTACAGAAGCTCTTAGGAAACAGTTATTTCTTTTATAAGAACAAATGCCAAGGGAATGAGCCTCTTTTTTTGTTTGTTTTGTTTTGGTGGAGTCTGGTTCTGTCACCAGGCTGGAGTAGGGGTGTGATCTCAGCTCACTGCAACCTCCACCTCCCAGGTTCAAGTGATTCTCCTGCCTCAGCCTCCTGAGTAGCTGAGACTACAGGTGCGTGCCACCACGCCCAGCTAATTTTTCTGTGTTTTTAGTAGAGACGGGGTTTCACCATGTTGGGCAGGATGGCCTCGATTTGTTGACTTCGTGATCCACCCACCTCAGCCTCCTAAAGTGCTGTGATTACAGGCATGAGCCACCGCCCAAGAACTTGATAAGGCCTGGCCTTTTCAGCATATTTAAAAAAATTCTTGTACATTCTGTTTTCATTAAAATATTAGACTAATCTCCTTTACAGTGTAGATTTATAACATTTAAATCTATAGCTATTGTATTGATATTTAGTTGATGAATTTTGGATATTTTTATGATCAGTTTCCTATACAAATTATAGAGTTTTCTAATATATGTTAAATTATATCTAGTACATAATACTCTATAGTGTGTATTAATGGGATTCAAAATGTATTTTAACACAAAGTTAAAAAGAATGATTTTTTTCAGTTAATTGGAAATGACTAAGATTTTTCTAACCTTGTGTATTCTACATGCTTTGCTTATGTTAATTTACAGGTTGGGATTGTTTTATATACTAGGTGCATTCCTAAAGGAAATAAAGGAGGAAAAACATGATTGACATTACTCCTCTAAACTAGGCATCATGATGATTCCCTGAGGGCAGAGATTTTGATAAACTTGACTTGAATCTTCAGTTTTATGGATCATGGAAAATCTCAATAGTTACTACTCATGGAACTTTACTGAAGAATTAAAGGACTATGAGAAAATAATAGTAAGTTGAGGGTTGCTTGAAAAAAGGCACATTCCATAAATTAGATCTTAAAATTATACCTCCACCCTGGCCCCCTGCCAACTACCATTAAGACAACTGCAATTAAAAATCTAAGTTAAAACTGTGTGGTCTCAACTTTGAAAACTCATCTTCAAGTCAATTCTACCAGCCTCCCCTTCTCATCAGATGACTCTGTTGGAGTCAAAACCCCTTCAACACTGTCACAACATAGGGCCTATTCTTTCCTATGGTACTGAGATTCCCTTTTCTTTCTAGCTCACTTTGTTTTCTCCTTGCTATTTGAAACAGCAATATTCTGACTTCTTTTGTGGTAAGGGTGCCTGAGATTTGTCTTAGTCACGTATGATAAGACACACAGACACAGAAGCGACTGTCATGAAGGAAGAAGTTTTCATACTCATAGATTCCTAGAAACAGGCACAGCATATCATGCAGGGTCACATGGAGAAGTACCAGAGTTGGTCAAGAGGCGAAGCAAGTGAGGGGAAAGTGGGCTAGAGCCTTTATTGTGTTTTCTATGGGAAGGAAGGGGCAAGGTAGGGTAAGCAGGTTTAGGATTGGTTAGTTAGAATAATTTCCGTGGGCACTGGGACATAGGAACTGTTCCTAGTGGTCTGATTTCTGGCCTGGGGGTGATAAAGGCAGGTGGAGAGTGGGCCATAGTGTAAGCGTACTATGAGTCTGATAAAGAAAGTGGTTGGGGATATAGGCTCTGAATTGATTGGTTTGCATATGAGAAGTGCACTTGTAAGCAAGTCTTTTGCTATATCTAGCACTTAGCTAACCCTGGAAGGGGCAGTCTTTTCAGGGTCAGAAAGGCCCCAGGATATCAAAGCACTAAATACAGAAACTAGAAAATGTGCTTATTACATCTTTTCTTGTCCAGTGTGCTACTATCTGGTCATATCTTCTATTAAGAGCATTTAAAAATTGATTTTTTCAAATCAACACATCTATTATTTCATGAAGTAATGCATGCAAATTTTGCTGTACATGATGATTAGTAGTCTTTTGTGGGTTTATGTTTTATTTTAGTAAATATCTGTAACCTCTGTAAATGCTCTATATCTCCTGCCTACCACCTCATCTCAAGGTTGCAATGAAGCAAGTTTATATACATATAATGTATGAACATGATATATACACAGAAAATATTGTTACTCAGTAGGCACAAAGAGAGTCATGTAATCTGCTTTGTAATTTTAAAGAAGTCTCAACTCTTTGTCGTTTTGAGCACTTTAATAATACCTTTTATGAAAAGTTGACCATAGGAAAATAAACAAAGTCCTAAAGATAAGTTGTAGTAACAATATAGAGAATTTCAGAACAAAAGAATCAATTGGGTTAATGGCCAGGCACAGAACTCTTTATGAATCAACTTTCAAGTGCCTCTCTGATATTGGAGTTTCTGTCTCCTGGTGCCCTGTTTACTCAAGAACAATTGAATTTTCTCTACAATATTCATTTTACCTATTCCTCATAGCTTGAATGCCAATATCTCATCAAGGAAAAACATTTCCAACATCAACTGCAATAGTGAATAAACATGCATTTCTGATCTAAGAAAAACATAGCTACATCTCCAAGGCATGCCTCTGGAGTGTGGAGGCAGATAACAACCACTGAAATAGGAATTCTCAATTATGTGCACTGACCACTCCTAGGTTGTAGATTGGAACTAACACATTCACACACATATGATATTACACTCAATGCTTTGAAGGAATTACAGAGTACGAAACAACTTCCCCAGTGAACTTCTAGCATCAGCAGCTAATTCATTTACTGTCTTGGTATGTTCTCCCATGGGATTACAATTTGTGTGCTCAATATGGGTAAATCTTAAATAAAAGGAGGATGGGGATTTCAATGGGTCTGGAAGCAATAGGTGGAACAATTTTTGTGGAGTAAAAATAAATGAAATTTATAAAATAAAAGTAACACTTGCCAAGTAAACAAGATGGGGAGACGTACAAATTGAAGTAGGAGTTAGGGTTCAGAGTAACAGATTAAAATGAAATCTGAGTTAAATAAAATTCATTTATATTTGTAGTTTTCTTAGACAGCAAT
The DNA here is from genome assembly GCF_024542745.1 of Macaca thibetana thibetana. Classification (NCBI taxonomy): domain Eukaryota; kingdom Metazoa; phylum Chordata; class Mammalia; order Primates; family Cercopithecidae; genus Macaca; species Macaca thibetana. The sequence goes on along the minus strand of NC_065591.1, from coordinate 97,171,858 downwards.
TATTCAGTGAATTGAAAGCACAGTTTGCTTCCTCCCCGGATCTTCTGCTTACAAACTGTTTTGGGACATTTCTACGAACATCAATTTTCTTATCAAAAGAGATATAATAATCTATGTATCATGGTGTTACTGGCAGGATAAAAAAATGTCAGGTATGGGACCTAGGAATCTGTAATTTTAATATGTTTCCCAGGTCATTTTGGTGCATGCTAAAATTTGAGGGTCCTGAGAGCAAGGGAAAAAAATGCAGTTTTATTTGCAGACCAGGCTACATAGGAAATCTGAGGTATTGAACAGTTGCAAACGCTCCACCTTTTCCAGCTGCAAGGCTGTTTTTGGAAGGAATCATGCTGTTAGAGTATTGCTTAAAAAAATTTAATAGAAAAAGTGTTACTGCTACCCAGGGATAAGATTCTGTGGGAACACGTGTCTGTATTCTGGTAGGCCTCCCACAGGGGAAACACTGACATTTTCTGATAAGTAAAGAAAGATTGGGAAAGACCTTATAACTTGTACCCTTCGGTCAGCCAACATTCTCCCTGCCAATTCCTGAATACATTATTTTTGCATTAATTCACACTGAAACTTCAGTTATCTTTTCACAAGAGAAAAAGAAAACTTAAAAAGACACAGCAGGTGTATTGTATTATTTTTCTTTGCTTTATTATGTTTGATAAATAACTTGACATTTTGTTGGCATATTATTATTTTTATTTATATAAACCAGGATAGTTATTGAGTAAAAATGGTCTTAGTCGGGTTCAAAAAATATGTTCACAAATATATAGATGTTTTACTATATGTATATGTGTATATATATGTCGATAGATGATAGATATAGATGCAGACTACATATACATCTCTCTATATGTGTATATACATAAACTCTATACAGCAAACATTGTATATAAACACACACATATATATTCCTTCACAACACGTAATTGTTTATTTTACTTTACTTGTGATGAAGTGTCAAGAAGCTAAATATTCGGCAGGGCGTGGTGTCTCACACCTGTAATCCCATCACTTTGGGAGGACAAGCAGGCAGATCACGAGGTCAAGAGATTGAGACCATCCTGGCCAACATGGTGAAACTCTGTCTCTACTAAAAATACAAAAATTAGCTGGGCGTGGTGGTGGACACCTGTAATCCCAGATACTCAAGAGGCTGAGGCAGGAGAATCACTTGAACCTGGGAGGCTGAGGTTGCAGTGAGTCGAGATCGTACCACTACACTCAAATCTGGCGACAGAGAGTGAGATTTCGTAAGCAAAACAAAACAAAACAAAACAAAACAAAAAAACTACATATTCTACTACCTATGAACAGGTTAACTAGCTCAGGCCAGGAGTACCAATAAGAGAGGTAGACCATTGGCCGGGCGTGGTGGCTCACGCCTGTAATCCCAGCACTTTGGGAGGCCGAGACGGGTGGATCACGAGGTCAGGAGATCGAGACCATCCTGGCTAACACGGTGAAACCCCATCTCTACTAAAAAATACAAAAAACTAGCCGGGCGAGGTGGCGGGCGCCTGTAGTCCCAGCTACTCCGGAGGCTGAGGCAGGAGAATGGCGTGAACCCGGGAGGCGGAGCTTGCAGTGAGCCGAGATCCGGCCACTGCACTCCAGCCTGGGCGACAGAGCGAGACTCCGTCTCAAAAAAAAAAAAAAAAAAAAAAAAAGAGAGGTAGACCAGAAGTCTTAGACTTACCTAATAGATCTCTCAAGTCTCAAAAATAATACTTCTAAATTCAGTACTTACAAAGTAGTACTAGTACCCACTCTACTGAACAGAGTTGTTTTTTCTTAAATAAATTTAGATAACTTGCATAAAATAACTCTGTAAAAAGAAAAAATATATTTTTAAAATGTTTATTATTAATTATACCCATTTTTTACATTCTATAAGTATCTTTAGAAATTTTTGTTTTCAGTCTGATTACTCCTCAACCACCTCTGATAATGTAGGCTACGAGAAGCTTCAGTAGATGTGTATGTCTCAATAGATGTGTATTCCACACATGCTGGTATAGTTGAACTAAGCCAAAAAGAAAGAGGAAACTGTGTCTTTAAAACCAAAGTTTGTTTTATAATCGAAAGGGAGACAATATATTATCTGGTGTCTGACTAAAATATTCTTAATCCCTGTATCATAGTGAAGAAGTATGGTTGACTTTACCTCATCTAGTAATTTTATATTGAATTAGCAGATATTCTGCTCAACAGTGTAAAAGCCACTACAGATATTGATTTAAGCTTCTAATGAATAGAACAAATGGAAGCTGTAAACTATTTTTCTTTGAAATTTCTCTAAGCTACCTAATAATTAAATGTACCTGAGATTTCTTTTTCTGTAGGATTCTAAATATGTGTGTTTGAAGACTTCTTAATTATTTCCCCACATTTTTAAAATTTTTTATTCTTATGTTTGCATTCAATAGTTAGAAATCTAATCAAACAGTTGATGGCATTTACAGCAGTGTAACACTGACTGTGGTACTTAGAAGCTTCGAGTCACAAGATCACACCTACACAAAGCAAACATTTTTTTCTCTCATTATGTTTATTACCACCAGGTGATTAGTGATTCACTGAGTTAAGCTTTTCCCATGTAAACCTTAAAGAGAAAAGTGAAAAAGAATTATTTGAATGTAGTTTAAAAATTAAAGGTATATATTAAATATAAAGATAAGTATGAGTATGAGTATTAACATTAAATTAATAGAGATGCATAATAGGGTTTCTGGTGCTGAAGAGACCATGATAAATAAGATAAATATTTCTTGCTGTCAGAGAGGCAAACTTCTAAAATGAAGGGTGACAAACAAAATTATTAAATAAATAAATTTAACAATATCATGTCGGATTGTGAAAAAGATTACAAAGCAAACAGTCAAGGTGATATGATAGGTGTATTGGAAATCAGGGGTCATTGGGTGGCACTTGACATATTCAGTAGGGGAAGGTGTTTTTGAGGAAGTAAACTGGAGTTAAGAACAAAGGGTGAGAAAGGGCCAGCCATGTGAAGAGCTGGGGAACAGCTTTCAAAGTAGAGGGAACACTACGTGTGAAGAACTTGAGGTGGGAAGAGTTTAGGTTTTTCAAGACCAGAAAGAAAATGAGTTTGCCTAGAGTCAGTTGAGCCTGAAGAGAATCATACAAGATGCATTAGGAGAAGTAGGCATGGACTACATTGCAAAACATGTCATTAAAAACAGTATCAAACTCCTAAGTATACATTTAGTGTTTATTCCATCAAAAATCACAACTGACATTTTTTATTTGTAAAATTAGAGTATATTTATCATTTTGCATTAAGTAGAATTATTTATCTTGTTCTAGCAAATATTTGTTGTGCACTTACTATATGCTAGACACTGTTTCATGTTCCAGGACTAGAATAATAAACTACAGAGACAGCAGCCTGCCCTCTTGGAACTTGCCTTTAATTCTCTTTCCTTGTTTATAGTGTTTTGAGTGCCGAAAGATGACAGCAGTAGCTTCCATGTTTCTCATTGCAGCTCTGTTCTGTTCCTGGTTCTAATTTTGCTGACAAAAGCCTTATGTGGATTTCACTAATCCTAGAAATTAACAGCTTCTGTACCCTCATAGGAAAAAAAAAAAAAGCTTTCCTCTAGTGAAGTCAATTTTTGATTTTATAAGAACATAATTTCTTACTCTCTAAGAGACGACAGAAAATGATAGAATATGAAACTACCAATTGAGCTAACATCTGAAAAGGGATTACTTATGATGATAGCTATCCCCCAAAGTGGACTTCCATTCTCTTTGTAGAGGGGAAGGCATTCATTAATTCCTTGGTGTTACCTAATACGAATGTTTATATGATGCAGAGTAAGAATGGTAAGAATGACTCAGACTTCTTAAATAATCCAGCATTTTCTACCTTCCAAATAAATTGAAAAAAAAAATGTCAGAAAATAGTTGTAAAATATAGACGTGGTAGTTTATAACTTTAGAGCCCTGTCTATAGACACCTCTCACTGAACGAATTTTTTAAATGACATTTTTAACTCCACCATTATATTTACATACTACTAGAAGTCTCAAATTGAGCTAATGTGAACAATAATATTTCAATTGTAAAACCAGTTTGATGAACAGGTGTGTTGTGAAAATTCGGAAGGGCTATAGATTGAGAGGTTTTCTTTTTTATTGTTGTTTTGGTTTACTTTTGATTGACACATAATAATTTTACATATGTAAAAATTGCAATGATCAAAGTTATAAATAATATATAATATATTACAAAATAGCTAGAAGAGTATTTTGAATGTTCTCACTGCAAAGAAATAATAAATATTTGTGGTGATGAATATGCTAATTATACTAATTTGATTATACATTATATACATGTATGAAGACATTATTTTCAAGAGTTCACAGAACTAAAACTCTGGGAATGCAAGAAAAATGACTTGAGAAATGATAATTACAGGATGACAGTTGGCAATTTAAATAGCTATAAATAAATAAGCACAAAAATGAAATTATAATGGGCTTCACGGGTAAAACAGTAAAGTGCCATGACCTTTATGCAGGAAATGTAAAACTTTCCTGAGAGGTTTTCTTGAAAGTACATCACTTTAACTGCCCTAAAAGAGTTTAAGCAAGTTCTGTTATTTTGTTTATAGTTCTAGGTGTAAAGTGAAATAACTTTGATTTAGAAAGTCTGTACTGGAAGAATTTTCATATATATGAAACTTAACTTTGGAAAAGTCAAATATGATGCACAAAATGGCTCCAAGTGTAACTCATAGGAGGAATTTCTCAAATAACTTTAAGTATGATTTATATATATCATATATATATGTTTCATAATAGTTTTCATTTTATTTGTTTCTTCATTCCCTGTGGTTATAAAGGGGGATATGAGGTCACAGTGGGTCAAGAGTTTTATAGATGATTTGACAACAACTGTTCAATACTAGGAAAATAAAGAGAAGTTGAAATCATACATGTATTCATAATTAAAGTCATACTTCAGCAAGCTGGCTTTAAATATACATCATGTAATTCTTTTAAATCGGACCCTCTGAATCCATGACTGCCATGTCTTCATGAAGCTGTCCTTCCTCAATTCCCATCTGTTTTAAGGGTTCCACCCATGTTCTTCCTTAGCACCCTCAGTATTTACTCTATTTATGAATTTGTCATGCTGAATTATGGCATAATAAATAAGGCTAACAATTCTTGAGGTCTTATTATGTTCTAGTGCTGGGCTAAGTAAAATAGTATACTCTACCACATTATTAAATCCCTAAGACAAACAAATATCTGGGTTAGATTTTATCATCTCCATTGTAGACCAAATGAAACCTTCTTTGAGAAATTAAGAATCTTGTGCAAAGTCACATGGCTAGGAAATTCTGGAAATGGAATTAAACATGGAATTAAATCCCATGTCGGATCCATTTTACTTTAAAACCTCCTACTTCTATTTATTTGTCTACTTTTCTATTATATTGCAAATTTTTGTGAGGTCAAAGGACTTAGACTTTTATCACAGAAATTTCAGCCACTGTCCCTGAAACATGAAAAAAAAAAAAAAGTGTAAAGACCAGCAATTAGAATTTTAAAAAATCTATTCCAGTGATTCTGTACTCTTAGAAATAAACGACACCTTCCTTGCAGTCTTATATTCAAGGAAGCTAATTTTCCTTATCTATTTGAATACTAAAGACACTAATATGCCACAGTGAACATAAGAATGCCACAGACTTTAGAGTTAGCGTCCGTTATTCACAAAGGATAAGCAGAATTAAAGTCTGGTTAACAAAAGGAATTATATTTCCTGAATGCTTGTAATTTAAATCTATGTGGTTGAGTTGTCTTTACAAGAAGCAAGAAACAAATAGGTAGCTCCACAGGCAGTTGGTAGAAGGCACTGGTGTCTATACAACTACATGCCCTTGGGTGTTTTAACCCAACTCTTCAGCTAACCTCTTGGATTACACTATTTTAAACAGATCAAGGAAGTGAGAACCATACCTTTTGAAGAAATAATTGCTATCTAAGCTATACATGCTTGGACTGCATTCATTCAGGCTTTGTGGAGCCTTTATTTGTGCACATTTTAGCAAGTTGCTCAACTTTCTGTGATTTATTGTTTTCACTTAATGAATGGGGATAAAGTAATAACTATGGTCATTTTAGAAGTTTATCTGCATTAAATAAACTTGCTACCAACACTGTAAGGTAGCGACTAATTATTTTTCTTATTTTACAAATGAAAAAAAGAGGTACAGTGAAATAAAGTAGTATTTAATGTGACAGAACTCATAAACAATGGAGCTTGGAACCAATGCCAGTTTACCAGACAAGGCATGCACAGATAGCCACCATAATTACACTATTTCAAAGGTTTCTGTGGAATAAAAAAGTAGTTTCCAAGAAATACTGATGTCTTGCTTCCATCCCCTGTACATTCTGTTTCATTTGTATGAAGTGCAACTCAGGCTTTGGAATTTTTCAAAGCTCCCCAGGTGATTTTAAGGTTCAAAGTTTGAAGCCAATGATATAAAGACTTTAGCAGAGAGCATGACACACAAAGTGAAGGTGATAAATACCATCTCTATTAATACTCCTATTATTATTAACGATATCATTAGAAACTGGTATGAAAGCAAAACAGGTGAATTATTTTTTAAATGACAAAATGTAAGGCAAGGACAAAACAACAAATTAAGTGGTATGTGGCCAACATGTTTTCCTGTTAAAAAGCTAAATTTTAAAATTGCTTTTTGTAAAAGATAAACTAAAAGAAAAGTGGATGCTCACAAAACAAACCAATGAAACAGTAATAGACCTGAAACTTGGCTTTTAGTTGGATTCTGTTTTCTGGTTTGAGTCAGAGAAAATCCACTTTGGAGCTTCCCACTTAAATAGCTGACTATACAGGGACAAAGCCTAAAATATTTATCAGGAATACAATCATTTCTCTCATGGTTCATATTTTTCATGAGCCTTGGAAGTTTTCTATAGTGATTACTGACTCATTATAGCTTTGCACAGAAGAAAATTTGCATTTAAGGAGCTCAGGCAATATTCAGCAGTTTCCTATCCTTATAACTGTCTGTAATATTTCTAAACTGTCCCACTGTGTCCAGAATTGGTTCCTTCTGGTGGGTTCTTGGTCTCACTGACTTCAAGAATGAAGCGGCAGACCCTCATGGTGAGTGTCACAGTTCTTAAAGATGGTGTGTCCGGAGTTTGTCCCTTCAGATGTTCATGGTCTCGCTGACTTCAGGAGTGAAACTGCAGACCTTCATGGTGAGTGTTACAGCTCATAAAGATAGTGCAGACCCAAAGAGTGAGCAGCAGCAAGATTTATCACAAAGAGCGAAAGAACAAACCTTCCACAGCATGGAAGTGGACACGAAGGGGTCGCCACTGTTGGCTCAGGTGGCCGCTTTTATTCCCTTATTTGGCCCCACCCACGTCCTGCTGATTGGTCCATTTTACAGAGAGCTGATTGGTCCGTTTTTACAGTGCTGATTGGTGTGTTTACAAACCTTTAGCTAGACATGGAGTGCTGATTGGTGCATTTACAACCCTTTAGCTAGACAGAAAAGTTCTCCCAGTCCTTACCCGATTAGCTAGACACAGAGTGTTGATTGGTGTGTTTACAAACCTTTAGCTAGACACACAGTGTGGACTGGTGCATTTACAATCCTTTAGCTAGACAGAGAAGTTCTCCAAGTCCCCCATGCGACTCAGGAAGTCCAGCTGGCTTCACCTCTCACCTGTAGAAAAGTATATAGATTTTGTTTGATCTCTCAATGTTTATTTCCGTCTTATGATTTTGTTGATAAGATTATAGATTAGTAAAACCTAATGCTTACAATGAATATACAACTGAGGTACTAGGCACAATTTCAAGTTACAGTGAGTTTCTCTCTGTCTCTAGTTTTTCATCCTTCAGCTGTGGCTTGCTTTAGGCAAAGGACATGTGGTTACTAATTTTAGTTTGTCATTACTTGAGTTTCCTAAGGTCAGCTAGCTGTGGTGACTGGAAGGAAATGCATGGGTGCGTGAGTGTATTAGTCAGAACAAGGGAATTATTTTTTCATCAATCAGCAGCCTTTGTTTACTTGTCCTAGGGATGACATAAAAATATTTTCATACAATCTATTAATTTTAACTTACTTTCACATTTAACGTTTGAAAACTCTGTACATAAAGTAAAAATAATATTGACAATTTTGACTCTGAAGAAAGAGTGAAAATATTAATATATTTTGCCCTTTTCCCTCTCTCTATGAGTCTCTATGACAGCTGAAAGGTATATCTAGCCTAATGCTGAAGCTACTGAATTTATTTTCAGGATATCTTAATACTGTCAGAATATATACAACTACAAAAATACAACTAACTCTATTATCATAAGTACCATGATTGACATTTCTGTCCACAAAAAGGTACATTATGTATCCATAATGTATTAGACAGAGCAAATGTATAAATTTCCCATGCAATTTTGTCATGAACAATATATGACCTAAAAACTAGGTTTCTTCAATTTGTTACAGTAAATGAATTCTAGCAAATCAGAATTTTCAGAGCATGAATATAATCAATGTATGCTTAGCTATTCTGGTTTAGAAAAGTCAACTCAATTATTTCCAGTCATTTTGACATCCCTTAACAAGAGAACATTTGGTTATTTAAACAGTATCACAATAAATTGTGAATATTGTATTACCTGGAAATTATGTTTTTAATATCTGATTCTATACACACGTATATGGAGTCAGATATACAACACAAGAGAATTAAATTTTCCATATGCAGAAGAAGCACATCAGTAGAAAAGCCAATGGTATTTTACTCTTTTACATGTTATGTACATGTTAAGAAAAATAACTTTCTCCTTTGGATTCATTGCTAAGACTTTGAACAGTGCTGCCAATTACTTTCAAATGTGAGAGAGGATATATATCTAGTTGGAATTCACCTGTAATTTAGCCTATAAAATGCAGACTTACAAATAAACATTAATTGTTGGTGTTTCCACCAGACTGTAGTTTTCTAAACCATTAATTGACTTCCTAGTCACCAATGGATTTTGGTGATTTACAAAATAAAAAATAGACCAAGTGTGGTGGCTCATGCCTGAAATCCCAGCACTTTGGGAGGCCAAAGCAAATGGATTGCTTGAGGCCAGGACTTGGAGACCAGCCTGGACAACATAGTGAGATCCCATCTCTACAAAAAATCCAAAAATTAACCTGGTGCTGTGGCCCATGCCTGTAGTCCCAGCTACTTTGGGAGATTGAGGTGGGAGGATTGCTTGAGCCCTGGAGTTTGAGATTACAGCGAGCCATGATCTTGCCACTGCACTCCAGTCTGGGAGACAGAGTGAGACTCTGTCTCTAATAAATGAATAAATGAATGAATGAATGAATGAATGAACAAAAGAATAAAAATGTACAGTGAATAAAGCAGTGGTATATTCAGGACATATATTCCTTATATGTCCTGTGCTTAACTACAGAGTCTGCTCTTTAATTTGCCAAGTTTGATCTACATTTATATTAAAATGAATTTTCTTTCCACCAAAGAAATCTAGCAGAACAATCTTTAAGAGACTCTACAAATTATGACATAAGTTTTAGTCATTATTCTAAGAGTGATTTGCTATTTGACCTAGCAAGAACATTAGTAATTCTGGTAGAACCTTGTTCTGACAATCTTCAAGAAGACATAGATGGCCCATTTGTCTTCATACTTTTCCCTGGCTCAAAGTACCTGGTGTCCATTCCTGAGAGCTGTCAGCCTATCTCACTTTCCTTTATATATACTATGCACTTAATCCCAGGCCATGTACTGAGGATAACTGCTATGCTTGATGACCTCTACAGTGGGCAATTACCTAGTCGGAACCTCTTTCAATTCCCAAAAGCTCTCCTTGTTTTCTTAGTCATTCTAGTATTATCTCATGTCAGTGAATTAACTCCTTCAGGAACATGCATATAGGAACTGCCAACCAAAGAGAGGAATTTCACTAGGTATGCAAAGAAAGGGGATATTAAAAGTGAAACAACCATATTGGATCAAGTACCTGAAACTTTTAAAGGTCACATAAGTGTTGAGGTAACTGGGGTAGTCTTGGAATGGCCAGGAAAGAAAATTAAGGCAACACAGAGAACCTTTCCAGAATAGGAAGTACTTTGTAGGAGAGTTACTTTTGTTCAAGTGTGGCATAAATTGGAAGCCACCTTGACCCCCAACTATTTAGCAAAATGGCTGTGCTTTTGGAATATTGGCTGAGCATGAGTGTGTCAAGCAAAAATGACACAAACTAACAAACTGAGAGACCAAGTATGAGAAAACATGGTGTATTGTACTGACATCTAGGTAAACCAAATCATTTTATCAATGTACAAGCATCTATAGAAAGTGTAGTGTCTGTTTTTAATAGATACATCAAGAAGCAGTGACTAAAACAATTGTCTCATTGTGGCCTCCAATCCACTCTTAACCCAATACAGCTGTGTCCCCCGCTCCCTTCTCTTCCATCCCTATCTATACAGTATGGAATCTGGGTCCACCATCACAACCATTTGCTTGTCAATACCTCCAAATTCCTTTCTTTTTTCTACATCCATTGGAGTCACAGGGAATGGCTGTAGGTATATAATCTCACAAATGTGCTTGTGGTATCCACTTGAGTTTTTTTTTTTAACTTTTTTGTTATTTTAATTGATGTATCATAATTATATACATTTGTTGGGTACAATGTGATGTTTTGTCTTGATATCTATACATGCAGTATAGAATAAACAAATCAATCTAATTAACATATCTCTTACCTTTCTTGTCAGTTTTTTGTGGCAAGACATTTGTATCTTAATCTCTTGGTTACTTTGAAATACACAATACATTACTATTGTGAATTCAATACCTCTTAACAATTCTACTATGTTTAGTGTGTTTACTTTCTCCCCTTTTGAAAACAACTGTTTTATACCTACTTTTCTTTCGTCAAACCACTAGCATGGTCTCCTAATTCATTCTGGCCTGAAAACCTAACCTCACACTTCATTGATAAAATGGAAGTTAATGGAAACAAACAAACAACAACAACAACAAAAATGCTACCTCATCTTCTCTTCACCACAGCCTGCACTTCTATTAAGATGAGTGAAATGTTCCCGCCCTATCATAGTGTAGTCCCTATTCTTCGTTTCTTGGCTTCATTTTTTTCTGTCTCCCGCACTTACCCTTAACATGCATTCTTTCTTTCTGCATTTCAACAAATCCTGATCCACTCGATATTTTATGGTCATGTATGGACACATTCAGGAATTATTTATCTTTAAAGTATTCCTCACATAACCTCATTTCTCCTTTCAGCTCCTACTCAATGTCTCGTCTCCCTTAGAGAAAACTCTACACTCTATATTCGTTATCTTCATTTTCGTCCACATTACGAAGTCTCACCACTCCACTAAAACATCCTTTTCAAGGTTTCCATGGTCATGGTGTTGCTTTATTAGCCATTGGCCACATCCATGTTCTTATCTTTATTGAAACTTAGAATTTGAAACAACTGAATACTCACTCTTTCTTGAAATATTCTGTCTTAGCTATTGGAATCCCCTGCTGTTGTAACGTTTTCTTTTTCCTTTCTTCCTTTACCACCTCAAACTGTTTATTTGCTCTATGTAGTAAAGAATTAACCTTATACAGAGAAATATCTGGCCTTTGCCCTACATTACCTTAAGGTGGTCTGTAGGCCCTTGGAATGTCCTGCCTTGATTAAAATGTCCTTATTTACCAGGGGGCCTTGGCCACTGGATAGTTTAAAAGTGTGATTTATAATGGAGGCTTTAAGCCCTAGAGGTATCTTCTCTGTCTCTAGAAAGGCTGGAGAGTGAAGGTCACCCATATTTGTAGTCAACCATGGAACCCCTCAGTAAAAATGTTGGATACTGAGGCTCAGGTGAGCTGCCGTGGTTAGTAAAACTTCATACATATTGTCACATATTGATGAGAGGCAACTTTCAGTAAGTTCTATGAGTAGTTCTAGAGAATTATCAAGTATAATGGTGGTTTGGTGAAACTCCTAAACATTCAGGTGATATTAGAAGTAAGGGAGGTCTTTTGGACTGTGCTTCTTCAAATTCTGCAGGCTCCTTCTCCTCTTTTTTGAGTATTGGTGTGTTCTAGGGCTTGGTCCTAGACCCCTTTTCTCTAACTACAAACTCTCCCTATATGATTTCATGGAGTCCCGGATTTTCAAATGCCATCACAAATCAATATTTCTAGATCCAAATTTTCCCAAGGAGTTGGGGATTTATAATCATTCTCATTTGTAACATGTGTAATTTTATGATTATTAGCTGGTCAATTTCACATGCCCCATAGAAAGGTTTTCACTACCCCTTCTCATCTTGTTTCTCTTTAGTCAGCGTTATCCTAGTTAGTAGCAACTATTTGCTCCAACTAGAACCTAAGATATGTTCTTGATTCATTCTTTCAATTACCTCATGACGTAATGAGGTGAATTCAATATCGGGTTGTATTTTAATTAGAACTGATAATTCAGTGAATATGCAAAGGTATGATCATTCTGTTGGTAAAGGTATGATCATCCTGAACGTTAAAATATTTTACTACCTCTAGACTAGTTTAAAAAACCCATTGCTTGAAGCAAGACTTTATTTATCCTTCACTCTCTGTCCCAGCCTCTCTGGTTGTATACCTAGTTATTTTTCCAACTTCCTAGAATCCAGCGACTAAAGGGTTAATGCCTGTCTGGGGAATTTTAGAACTTTGTTTTGGCCCTTCAGCCAGCTTCAGTTATGGTTCGTGGATGCTTGTGCTAGTTATATCAAAAATTTCTCCTCTTGAGCAATTCCCTTGATATCTCTTGGGGCTACTGAAGGTCGATTGTCCCACACTGGCATGTGCCAGTTCTCCACATCTCCCACCAGTTCACTGTCGGTTTCCTGGGAAGGCCTTCTTTCCCAATATCTTCTTGATCTTGAACTCCAGAATGGGAGAAAGAGTGCCTAGTAGCCATGACGGTACTTCAACATGCAAATGCCAAGTAATCATCTGGCACCCTTCAAATACAATATGCTTCTGGCCATTGTTCTCTTGGAATCACTGTTGCTTATGTGACTTCTTATGTGAATTAAAACCTTCACAGTACCTTTTTCCTGTAAGTTCATGGGAGAAACCTGGAGTCTAGGTAGGTTGATCTAATTAGGACCACCAAGAGCAGTAGCAGGGCACTGGCCATTCTGTAATTGCTGTGGGTGCTCCATAGAAAGTTGGGGGGCATGGACAAACACATGGAGTTGACAAGTCAGTTTAAAGCTAGAGGAGCCCAGAGTACAGATGTCTCTTTTAACCATTCTCATTGATGTTTTTTGCTGAGATATACTTCAAGTGTGAAAACATTCACCCTCTTAAAGTGCATAACTTAAAGGTTATTAGTATATTCACAGTTACACATCCCTCACAACTATCAGATTCCAGGATATTTTCATCATCTCAAGAAAAAACAAAACAAAACAAAACAACAACAACAAAACACATAACTACTAGCAGTCATTTCCCATTTTCCCCTCCCTGCAGGTTCTGGAAATTACTAATTTACTTTTTGTCTTTATGAATTTGCCTATGCTGGACATTTCATATAATTGGAATCACACAATATGTGCCTTTTTGTGTCTGGCTTCTTTCAGTCAGCATACAGTTTTTGAGATACATCCATGTTTTACCATGTGTCACTATGTCACTCCTTTTTATGAATAAATCATAGTCCATTGTAGAAATATATCCATTTTGTTTCTCCCTTCATCAATTGATAGACTTTGGTTTGTTTCCACTTTTCGGTTAACATGAATAAAGTTGCAATGACATTTGTGTACATATTTTGTGGAAATATATGTTTTATATATCTGACTGTGGAATTGTTCAATCATATGGTGACTCTACGTTTAACTTTTTGTGAATTTGTCAAAATGTTTTTCCAGTTGGCTGTACCATGTTACATTCCAATGAGCAAGGTATAAGAATTTTAATTTCTCCACATTTTCACCAACACTTGAATTTTCCATTTTTATTATAGTCATTATGAATTATAGGAAGCAGTATTTTATTGTGGTTTTGATTTGTAGTTTTCTAATAATGAATAGTGTTGAGCATCTTTTTATGTACTATTGGCCATTTGTTTATCTACATTGAAATAATATCTTAATCCTAAGCCCATTTTTAATTATTCATCTTTTACTGTTGAATTGTAAGGATTCTTTTTATATTCTGGATGCTAGATACATATCAAATATATGATTTGCACATATTTTCTCTCATTGTCTGAATATGTTTTTACCTTTTGAACAGTGTTATTGAGAAGAAAAATGGGTTTCTTGATTTTGAGAAAGTCCAATTAACCTATTTTTTCTTTCGTTGGTAAATTTAAAGTCAGGAATATTTATTTCTGTATTTTTCTTCAAAAGTTTTACACTTCTAGTTTTTACGGTTAAGTCTTTTATCCATTTTGATTTAATTTTTTTGTATTATGTGAGATAGGAGTCTAAATTCACCCCTTTGCATGTTGATAACTAGTTGTCTCAGCATCTTTTGTTGAAAAAACTATTATTTCATCTTGAAATCTCTTTGTATATTTGTTGAAAAACAATTAACCATAGGTGTATGGCTTAATTTCTGGCCTTGATTCTTTTAATCAATCTATATGTCTATCCTTATGTCAGTGTCACAGAAGCTTGGTTATTGTAGGTTTGTAGTAAGTTTTAAAATTAGGCAGAATGAGTCCTCTAATTTTGTTTTTCTTTTAAAAAAAGTTCAGACTCTTCGGTGTCATTTCAATTATCATGTTGCTTTTAGGACCAGCTTGTCAATGTCTGCCAAAAGAAGGAGGGGAAGTTTGGATAGAGACCATCTTGAAATTGTAGGTTAATTTTTAGGTTACTGCCATTTTAAAAATATTTGGGCCTCAAATGCTTGAATGCATAACATATGCATTTATTTATATTTTCTTTTAATTTCTTTCTGTAATATTTATAGTTTTCAGTGTACAGGTTTTCATTGCCTTTGGTAAATTTGTTCCTAAGTATTTTATTCTTTTTGCTACTATTGTAAATTTTTATCTTCATATAGTTCATTCGTAGAATATAGAAAAGCAACTGTTTTTGTACATTGATAATCTTTTCTGTAACCATCCTAAACTAATTTATTAGCAATAATAAGAGATAGTTTACTATAGTATTTATTGTTCCCATCTTAATGTCCAAATGATTAACTCTCACTTATATGTGAGAACATGCAATATTCAATTTCCTGTTCTTACATTAATTTGCTTAGGAAGATAGCCTCCAGCTGCATTCATATCACTGCAAAGGACATAATTTCATTATTTTTTTTTATGGCTGCACAGAGTTCCTTGGTGTATATGTGCCACATTCGTTATCCGTTGTACTGTTTATGGGCCCCTAGGTTGATTCCATGTCTTTGCTATTGTGAATAGTGCTGTGATAAACATACAAGTGCATAGGTCTTTTCGGTAGAATGATTTATTTTCCTTTGTGTATATACCCAGTAGAGGGATTGCTAGGCTGAATGATAGCTCTGTTTTAAGTTGTTTGAGAAATCCCTCAACTGCTTTCCACAGGGGCTGAACTAATTTACATTCCCCTAACAGTGTATAAACATTCCCTTTTCTCTGCAGCCTTGTCAGCATCTTCTTTATTTTTTTCCTGACTGTTTATTAGTAGCCATGGGAGTGATGTAAGTTGGTATCTCATTGTGGTTTTTATTTGCATTTTTCTAATGATTATTGGTATTGAGCATTTTTTTTTTCAAATGCTCGTTGGCTGCTTGTAAATCTTCTTTTGAGAAAATGTCTGTTTCTGTCTGTATATCTTTTTAATGGGATTGTTTTTTGTTGAATTGTTTAACTTCCTTATACATTTTGGATATTAGACTTTTGTTGGATGTATAGTTTGCAAATATTTCCCCCTTTCTGTGGGCTTTCTGTTTGCTGTGTGAATAGTTTCTTTTGCTGTGTATAAGCTCTTTATTTAGTTATTTAGGTTCTACTTGTCAATTTTTGTTTTTGTTGCAATTGCTTTTGGGGATTTAGTCATAAATTATCTACCATGGTCAATGTCTAAAATGGTATTTCCTATCTTTTCTTCTAGCACTTTTACAGTATAAGGTCTTACATTTAAATCTTTATTTCATCTTGAGTTAATTTTTGTATATAGTAAACGATAGTGATCCAGTTTCATTCTTCTACATATGGCTAGCCAGTTATCCCAACACCATTCATTGAATAGGGAATCTTTTCCTTTTTTATTATTTTTGTTGACCTTATTGAAGATAAAATGGCTGTAGGTGTGTGGCTTTCTTTCAGTGTTCTGTATTGTATTGCACTGGTCCATGTATTTGTTTTTTGAACCAGTACCATGGTATTTTGGTTATTGTAGCCTTATAGCATAGTTTGAAGTCAAGTAATGTGCTGACTCTGGATTTGTTGTTTTTGCTTAGGATTGTTTTGCCTATTCAAGATCTATTTGGTTCCATATAAATTTTAGAAGAGTTTTTTTTTCTAGTCTCTGCAAAATGATATTGGTATTTATAGGAATCACATTGAACCTGTAGATTGCTTTGGAGAGTACGGCCATTTTAACTATATTAATTATTCCAATCCATGAGCATGGGATGTTTTTCATTCATTTGTGTCATTTTTGTTTTATTTCCCTAGTGTTTTGTAGTTTTCCTTGCAGAGATCATTCACCTCCTTGGTTAGATGTATTTCTAGGTACTTCATTATATTTTGTGGCTATTGTAAATGGGATTGTGATATTATTTGGCTTTCAACTTGAATGGTATTGATATATAGAAATGCTACTGATTTCTGTATGTTGATTTTTTATCCTGCAAACTTTACTGAAGTCGTTTATCAGTTCCAGGAATCTTTTGGCAGTCTTTAGGGTTTTTTAGGTATAGAATAATATCATCAGTGAAGAGAGGTAATTTGACTTCTTCCTTTCCTTGTTAGGTGCCTTTATTTCTTTCTCTCACCTGATTGTTTTGGCTAGGACATCCCGTACTATGTTAAATAGGACAGGTAAGTGTGGACTTCCTTGTCTTGCTCCAGTTCTCAAGATAAATGGTTTTAGCTTTTGTGTATTCAGTATGATGTTGGGTATGGATTTGTCCTAGATGATTCTTATTATTTTGAGGTATGATCTTTCAGTGCCTAGTTTGTTGAGGTCAAAATATTTTCTAATGTTCCCTTTTATTTCTTATTTGACTCAAAGTCTTTTAAGGATTGTGTTTTTAATTTCCACATACCTTGGAATCACCCAACTGTCTTTTGGTTATTGATTTGTGATTTCTTTTCACTATAGTTGGAGAATAGACTTTCTATAATTTCAACATTTTAAATTGATTGCGATTTGATTTATAGCATAAACTAGCATGTGATAAAAGTTGGAGAAAGTCCACTTCCACTTACGAAGAATGGCTAGTCTGCTATTGGTGGAATCCTTCAATATTTAGAACAAAACCTCTATACTAAATTCCCAAACACTATTTACGTCTACAGTGCTCTGTATGCTCAGGATACTGCCTATGTCTCCGTCTTATACAGAATTCTTCCCCTTTTTCACTAGTATCTGTTGATATTAGCACCTTATTTCTGTTCCTAAAATACCCCCAATTCCCAATTCAAGATCTTATACTTGCTATTCCGTCTACCTAGCATATTAAAAAACACAAATTAATGATGTTCCCATGCTATATATTTTGATAATAGCATCGTTTTATTTAAGAAATTATGTTTTTATAATTCTCATTTTACATATAAGAAAACTGAGCTCTAAAGACATTCATATATTTGTTCAATGTCACATACTAAAAATCTCTGAGAAAAACTGAAGAGTTAATACATATTATTTCAAAATATGCCTAATGTTTCTTGTATATGACATCACAGTGTCAGGATTCAAACCATGTGTGTTTGATTCCAGAGCCCAAACTTTCATCAGTGTCCAATTTTGCTACATTAGTATAAATGCCAAATAAAATGATAGATGGAATACTTATTTGTACAATTTAAAGTTCTTTAGATAGTCTAAATAAGTGATGGATGGATAGGCAGTAAGGAATACTCTTATTTAACTTCCAATCTTCTGGCACGTTCTTCTCCTTGAAAATTTTGCAGAGAGATATATATAT
Source organism: Macaca thibetana thibetana (assembly GCF_024542745.1). Taxonomy (NCBI): domain Eukaryota; kingdom Metazoa; phylum Chordata; class Mammalia; order Primates; family Cercopithecidae; genus Macaca; species Macaca thibetana. The sequence continues at coordinate 97,153,615 of NC_065591.1, read as the reverse complement.
ATCGATGTACTTCTTTCTTACTACATCCTTTGCACACATTTTTCTCATTGTTTCAAATGTCGTTGTAAAAATGGAACAAATCTTTACTCATTCTTCAAGTCTCAGCTCAAATTCCTCCTCTGTGAAGCAGACAGAATCCCATGGATAGATTTAGAACATTTTTCTCTGATATTCTTATTACATTCTGTACCCATATCAATAAAAGTATTATAATATAATTGATTGATTAAAAGCACAGACTCTGGGAATCGAGTTCAAATTCAAATTCAGCCACTTATTAACTATGTGACTTTGGGCAAGTATCTTAAATATTTTGTGCCTCAGCATTCTCAGTTGCAAAATGTGAGAAATGATAGCATGGATCTCCTTAAACTGTAAGTAATATGATGCATTTAAAGTTACTTAGAACAGTTCCTGGCAATTGGAAAACATGAAATATTACCTCTCTTTATATATGTTTATTATACACACAGATTATATTAATATATTTATAATTTTTTATTATTGCTACTATATACATGTAAGCATTCCTACTAGTTATATTACTTACTTTTTGAAGGCAAAAATGGCATTCTTTTTTTTTAAACCATAGTTCATCTCTCATTATATGCACACAATAAAAATTAAATATTAAATAAAAAACTACTTCTGTCACCAGTTATGCAAAATTAGACAAATGACGGTTTTATATTTATGAAAAGTATTGTTTTAGAAAAAGTGGTTTCTCTTCTCTTTGCACCTTAAATGTCTCGCATAACTTTAAGAAAGCTCTTAGGTCATCTGCACCCGAAAATGCACATTCACTAATAAGCATATATATATGTATGTGCATTTTCAGGAAGATATGTCATAAGAGTTTGTTGTGTGTGTGGGTGCGTGTGTGTGTGTGTGTATACATTTCACCTACAATTTTATAGTTTCACAAATACCCTTAAGACAATTTATGGAAACTGTGGAGTTCCTCTGACTATATTGTTCAGAAACCTAATCTAGCCACTGTCTCTTTATTTTCTGGGTAAAATTGTGCTAAGTCAGCTTTAAGACCATGAACTCCTTTTTCCCAAATCCCCTTTACTGTGTCCTTGGGAGCTACAATGAAGTAAGTAAAATGACATCCATTAATCTTAGGAAGTCATTTTGGTCACCTACAATGATGAACAGATTCAAAGGAGTCTGGCACGTTCCAGCTTAACTTTACTCTCCTTTGCTCTGCCCCCAGCTTTTCTTCCCAACTATTAACTCTGCTGCCCAACAGTGAACTCAGCCCCATACTCTTGTCTATAAGCCCGAAGACTTCGTACCTAAACTGAGACAACTACTTCCTTCATATCTTGCCACATCTTCTTGCCAGTATGAATTTGATGCCTCAACATGCTAGGTTACTTACATTTACCTGCAAGCTGCAACTTACCCCCCGTACCAAATTTTCTGGAAGATGGGTTAGTAATTTCTTCTCTGTTCCTCCACCCCTGGTTTTCAGTCTTTCAGTAACAAAGCTCTCATTTCCATAATGCTCACTGTGCTCTGTTTCTCTAAGTACACTCTGATGATATATTCCTCAAATTTCTGGTATTTCATGATTACATAATCTCTGAAATTTCTTCATTTATTTCTAATGGACTTTATGTGCTGAAGCCTTGAAGATATTTCACTAAAAATATAGTTCTTTTAAATAAAGTGATTCTGCAGAAATGGCGTATGGAAGGCATGATGAGAAGAAAGGAAATAGGTAATTTCCCCAAATAATACAATTTTATAGCAGCCTATAATTGAGGAAAACTCTTTGTAATGTATCTTTTTCCTATTTCTGGTAAATTTACTGTGACCTGTAAATGCTGGCTCAACTGTTACCGCCTTTAATTTTTAGAATGCTAATTTCGGCTTGCAAGCATAGACTCATTACAGGCATTAGCTAGTAATGGACTCAACTTGACCTTAGCTAGAATGTTTGTTTTAGTTACTATATGTACTTAATCATATTTTAAAAAACAAAGAATCTAGATTAAAATTTAGCTATGTTTGCCAACAAAAATGCAATGAATGTGACTTTTTTATGTAAACAGACTTTATTTAAAAATTGGCCTTATAATAATGCCATTCAATAGTTGCTGATAACATATGAATTTGTTCCTTGAAGTGAATAGCAGGATATTTTTCTAAAAGCTGTTTAAGTGCATTAATAAGACGAAATATTGCTATTATTTTTTATGTAAAATCAGGTCCATTTTGCCTTGTTTTTCAACTTGCCTGTTAATGAACTCTGAAAGCATTTTCATATTAGTAATTTGCTTCTAAGATCCTGTCCTCTTGTGACTTTTGTTCTGTTGATCACCTTTGATCTCTGGTTTTCCTATATTTATCACTACTTGTTTTAAAGGAATTGTAATCACAGACCTTGAACATAAGCTGATAATGATGAAAGATTGTCTAAAACTAGTGTGTTAAAAAGCTGATTAAAAATAGCTCTTGTATTTTACTTGTAATAAAAAAGCTTATAATTAATGTAAATAAAAGTTACAATATTTATAATTTAATATAAATATTAGTTGAATGTAGTTGTATGAAAAATGAAAACTTTTAAAATAAAATCTAGAATATAATGACAATAAAATAGAATAGCGGACATGTAGTTTTTCAAATTCCTTCTTTCAAATCATTTTTTAAATTAAAATCTGTATTTTTAATTTTTAAAACTTAAAAATCATATCTCATCTCAGTGACATGACTTTTGTTCAGCTGTCTTACCTTTTTCTCCAAGTTATATTACTTAATCCCCTATTTTTGACACCAGTTGACCATTTTAGGAAAAAGCCATTCTAATTACTTTAGAGTTTCTAGTTTGCCTATTTTAGTTAATGTCATATGAGGTATGACTAATGTCTATTTCCAAATTAAAATGACTCATAGAAATTTATTATGTTTCTTCTACTTATTGCATAAAATGCTGCCTTTTTGTGTATGTTAACTTGGAAATTTCACAATTGTTTAATTTTGCTCCTGGATTAAAAAAGAAAATATAGAAACATACCTGCATCTAAGATGTTATTTAATAACTTAATAAGTCCTATGACGTATATAATTATTCAAAAGATTTATAAAAACTAATTTCCTATGTATGTTTGGTACTTGGAATCCTGATTTATCTATATAAATTATAATCAGTGCTTTATCAATGGAAAATTTAGATTATGACAAAGAATTCCAAAAAGAGATAATGTTGCTTGGATTCTGACAGAAAAACAAATCAAGTATGAATCTAAATTCCAATACCAAAGCCTCCATGTGTGACCCTAGGAAATTACTTAAATTTTTCTAACCTTCCATTCTCTCCACTATAAAATGGAGACCAATAAAAGAAATGATAAGATGAAATAATAAATAGAAAATTAATAAATGGTACCTGTTTTGCTACTGCTTCCCTAACAAAACATAACAAAGTGAGAGTCTTAAACAACAGAAATTTATGTTCTCACAGTTTTGGAAGTCTAAGATCAAGGTGTTGACAGGTTTGGTTTCTTCTGTGCCCTTTCTCCTTGATGTACAGATGGCCTCATTCTCACTGTGTCCCTACATGGTCTTTTCTCTGTGTCTGCGTAGCTCTGATGTCTCTCTGTGTTCAGATTTCCTCTTGTTGTAAGGACACACCAGACTGAACTGCAACCCACATTAATGGCCACATTTTATTGCCTCTTTAAAGGCCCTATCTCCAAATGTGGTTTCAACATATGAATTTTGGAGGATGCGTTTCAACCCATAACAGTAACTAACTGATTGCTTTTTTAATCTTGATAATGTAAGTGTTATCTTAGGAACTGTGTAAACATGTAGGTTCCCACTTCCATTCAAGCCTGTTAAATCAGAATCTTTGTAACTGGAGCCTGATTTGTTCCTGGCACAGGATAGTCACACGTATGCATGTCTGTGTATATGTATGCAATAATTAATTAGTGTTTTTATAGTAGTATTAGTCTTAATTGTAGTGGTTTTGTGGTAGATGGCAGGATTTTTATTTTAGAGTTCAATTGAAGTTTAGAGTTCAATTGAAGTTTAGTTGAAGGGACAGCCTCTTGGAAAGTTACATAAAGGGATAGTGTTGCATAGTTGTTACAGATAAGTCAGACTCTCTTTTCCATTGTTGATATAACAAATTACCACAAACTTAGTAGCTCAAAAGAATACCCATTTAATGTATCACAGTTGTGTAGGTCAGAAGTCCAGGTGGACTTGACTGCATTTTCTCTCTATTCACGCTTTCACAAGGCCCAAACATGGGACAGCCAGACTGGGCTCTTATCTTAAGACCTGAGGGAAAGAATCTATTTCCAAGATCATTCAAGTGGTTGGCATGATCCATTTCCCTGTGGCTTTAGGTCTCAGGTTGTTGGTCCTTGCTGACTGTCTTCTGGAAGTTAACTTTCTGCTTCTAGAGGCCATCTCCCTCATTCTTTCTCACTCGGTCCCCTCCATCTTCAATCCAGCAACAAAGCACCAAGTCCTTCTCATTTTTATAATCTTCTCTGCCACCAGCTGGGGAAAACATTCTGCTTTTATAGATATTCATGTGATTAGATCAGGGCCCATCCAGCTCCTCTTACCATATTAAGGTCAAATGTACCATATAACACAAACTAATCACAGGGTGATATTTCATCATATGAACAGGTTCTCAGGATTAGCGTTTAACATCTTTAGATGACATTTTCAAAATTTCTGACAACAATACCAACTTTTAAGGCAAGCCCATTTGATCCAATTTTCTAGTTCTTGCAGAATCACTTAATAGTTTTGTGACACTTAACTCTTTGACTTGTCTCCTCCTGTAATTTTTATCTATAAAATTTTGTTTATAATAATAGCATTTATCATGGATAAATGACATGATAGTGCAAATCTTTGGTTTACATAAGGCCTGTTAAATAGCCTGTGCTAAATAACTTGTCATAGTTGCTGCTGCTGTTGCTATTGTTATGGGTTTTACTATTGTATATGCTGCTCTGGGTAAATTGTTCATCATACTATAGGCATAATTACAGAGGAACTAAGGCTTAAATAAGGAAGAAATCTTAAATATTTTATTCCACCATTTTTAGTAGGAATTTTAATATAGGAAAATATAGAATATAATAAACATCTATGTACCCACTAAGTGGAATTAGCAAATGTTAATATACTGTCTTGTTTCTTTAAATGATTTTCATAAAAGAAATTAAATAATGTGGGATTTCTCTTTGTGCCAGTACTTAGGCCTGTTTGACTCTTTATTGCTTAAGAAAGAATCACAATATGTACATGATGTTCAATATGTACCTCCCTGGGTATATTTTAATATTTTTACTGGATATAAGTAGCATGTCTGTGGCATTACATTATTTTAGAAATGTTATTCTACAGTTATCATTTGAAGCTTTCTTTTATACGTTAAACATTAGAGTTTCAATATTTCTCCAAATAGAAGAAATAACTCTAGTAGACAACACAAAACATTTTAATGACCTAAATGTAAAGAAGTAGTTTTTAAACATGATGTTAAAAGCAAAAATAATAAAATATTGATAAATTAGGCTAAATCTAAAACTGTTTTAAAGAACAAAATAATGTTCAGAAATAAGGGTCAGACATGAAGACACGTGAAACATCTGTAGCAGACAAGGGTTTAGTATAGAAAACACATTCATGAATAAATAAAAACAAATAAAAAACCCAGTAGAAAAATGAGTGAATATATGTACTGGTGATTCTCTCAGACTTTGGTAATGGAGAGCCTGAGTTTAGTTTGGAGTTGCTAGTCTGAACAATTAGTAGACACTATAAGTAGGTCTCCACTGGGGCCTGCTACACTCAGCCCTACTACAGAAGTCATTCCTTTGGGAAAGGGCCAAGTTTCTCAAACACGAATATGTATGTGGATCTCCAAGGATATTAGCACCAGTTCATCTAGCTAAGCTCAGTGAACATTTATGTGAACGATCATTACTTAATATGTGTTATTGGATAGATTATTTGAAAGCAACATTTTTGGAGAATAAGCCTAAGAAGATACTTTTGTTTTGTTTTGTTTCTACATGGAAAATGAAACCAGGAAAGATATCATGCTTTTCAGAGACTGTATCTGGAATCAATGTCCTAGCATAGCACTTATTGGGCATAGAGCCTGTTGGATGCTAGGAAGAGACAGAGGGAGAAGAAAGAAAGAATGTCAGGAAAAGATAAGAAGATGTTACAGAGAGAATCTTGCAATTTAGTTTAAGGCAGGCCTTAAGTTTTCTGTAGGGAAAACATTAATTTCTCATCTTTTGCTTCCACTTTTAATTAATTGCTGTTCTTATTATAAAACCATCCTAGTGTCCATGGCAGGTTGGTAGGTGGTGGGGAGTAACATAGGTCATTTCACTTTTTAAAAGTCTAATTTGAGGCAGACAGCATGCCAGGGTCCAACTATCTCTGTGTTTTAAATAATTATTGGGAGTGGTGAATGATTTTTGCTAGTAACTCCTTGAATCTAAAAGGACATGAAATGACCATCTAATTTACATCTCTAATCTTAGACAGGATGCAGGTCATTGCAAGACGTCACAGGCTGCCTTTAGATCTGCCCCAGTGTCCATCAACCAACCTACATAGATAAATCCTTCCTTATGTTTAATGTACCTCTTTCATTTCATTTTATTCTTTCTGACATCAGTAAAGATGTCAAACCAAAACCATTTTGCTTCTTTATCACTTGTGTGTGTGTGTGTTTGTGTGTGTGTGTGTGTAGAATTGCTTGGTGTTCTTTAAGATAATTATTGCCAGCTGAGGTTTGTTCTTGCTGTTACTATTGTTTTGTCAAGGAATACATGGATTGTGGCCTAGTATAGCCGGTCCCTAAAGTTTAGTGCTAATGGTATACACTGCCCAGGCAACTAAACCATGTCTCAGAACACAGTGATCCTCCCACGTTGACCTCTCAAAGTGTTTGGGTTACAGGCATGTGCCACCACGCTCTACTCAAACTTGCTTTTAAAAAGCTTCCCATCAGCTTCAAGAGAGAATAATTTACTACTTCTCAGAAAAAGCAAATACATCATCAATATCAAATAATTTTATCTGACCTGAGAATGCAGAAAACCTCTCCATCTAATGACATCAGAATAAGGTAAAAGAAATAGCTCTCTGTGGAAAGATGGTGCATTATTTTAGCCCACTTTCCACTGGAATTACAGTTTTGGAAATTAGCCTCTCATTGGTTCTTTCTTTGGACAAAAAGTCTAAAAGTCAGGTGAAATTCTGTAGGCATTCACATACAAATTAGAGGCTACCAGGACTCCTCAGGAATTTCTGTCTTCCTGGAGGCAAAAAGGCCTTGGAAGTCGTATCTATATGTTTTATATAATTGACTGATGTGCCCTCTGCATTATAGAAGAGAATGGTGAGAGGTCCTATTATTAAAAAACACAAAGTTATATGCATGTGAAATTAAGCAGTTGGTAGAGGGGCATAAACAGATGCTTTCATGCCACCCTGCAAACTTATGGCACTTAGTTCTCTAAATATAACTGGGCTGTGCTGACAGATTTTTCTGCTTTGGAGGTGAGGACCTGGACAGTCAGAGATGTTTAAACACACAGGCTGCTCAGTTTGCATGTCCTGGTTAAATGTCTATCAAAAGCTTTAGCACCTAGCAGCTATGACTCAGCAGAGAGGTTGTGCTATAATGAGCTGAGATTTATTACCAGATAACACTAGGGTTGCCTATGTTCATTAAAAAATAGTGACAGAATGCTACACAAAAACTCACAGCTCCAGGAACTGGGATTCGTTTTTATATGTGTTCTGTTTAACATTTGATCCTGCACAACTGTAATTTAGAGATTATTTTTCCAGTTTCATAGAAGATACATGTAAGAGAGATTGACTAACTTTCCAAATTTACATAGCTAGTGAATGGCAATGTTTAGATATAAGAACTATGAAGCTCTTGATGCCACGTTTTAAAGCTCTATATTGCTTATAAACACAGATTGCTACCAAAGTACAGAAGGAGAATAGGACTTAAAGTCTTGGTGGTCAGGGACACTTTCCCAACAGAAGCAATATATACATTAAGACATAATGAACCATAATATTTAAGGTAAAAGAGAGGGAAGGAAAAAATAATACTTGGTGGAGAGAAACATCACATGCTACATTCCATAGGTGGGTAAGACCATGGGGGTTTATCAGAATTACAAGTACTCATTATATAACTGCATGACACTGGCAAATTAAGTAGTAGCCAGATCATGAGTGATTGGCTTTATGCCCAAGGAAGAGGAAGTCCAAGGAAGAGGAAGAAGCAGAGCTAGTAATGGACGTGTTTATATTAGTGATCCTGGCAGAGGCCAGATGACTTTTATGTCAATGACTACAGTAATCAGCATTGGTTCATACTGAAGAGTTGACTTTTCTGGATGCTATGGAGCACAAAAATAGCAGCAACAACAGCTGAAAGAGGGTGCAGAAGATGAATTTTGACAGGCATCCCACACCTGGGCTGGTAGGAAGGAAATAGCAGCATAGAGACGGTAGCTCCCAGGCTGGAAAGGAATGGACGGTTGTTAAATGAGATCCGTGTTTATAGAGGTTTACTGAACACAGACATGAACTAGCTCTGACTGATCACTTGGGAAAGATGCCCACTCAAAGTGTGAATTAGTGTGATTTAATATGCTATTAACATAAATGAAGGTATCCTCCACATTGTTTTTCCCCTGGTAAATAAAAAAAAAATTAGACAACTGGAGAAAGGAATAAAGATGATTTTTTTAGTGACTTACACAACATGACCTCTTTCATTATACTTGGTTCAACACTTCTAGAATGATTCAACCGCAGATCTATGAAAAAGATTCTTGGAAAGATTATCACAGCTAGAGTATAAAGCAGACTCCCAAGTAGGAGTTTGATCGAAGGGAGAGGAGACTGGGGACTTTTCTGCATTTTCACAACTGTATTCCAGAAGTTAAGTTACAAATGACTCCATTAATCACATGAACTTTAACTGGCATGGAAATCAGGCATAACTTATGTGGGTCATTGACTTGTGAAAAATAATAATTTCCTTCATTAAAGCTCATCCAACTGTCATCTCTTTTTCTTTTCTAGCAACATTTAACAGCAGTAAAGCAGACTTTTACCACTTATTCCTGACTTACATTGACAACCTCCAAACTTGTCCTTCTCAACTTAAGTTTTTCCTCTCTAATCTACACAACAAACATTTATCCTCCCATTCCACCAAATTGCACTTACCACTCTATTGAAACTTTATTTAATGGCTCCTCCTGGTATACAAGATAGGCTTAAACATAACTTAAATGACATAAATAGGTCTTGATCATGACCTCTAACTACTCCTTGAAATTTATTTCCCATCACTCTTCCAAGAAAATACTCTGCTCTAGTAAAACTAGTTCATGCATTGCTTCTTCATATGTATAGTTATGAAGCAGAGGTTAAGGCCTTTACTGTCTTGTACACCCATAGCCTTCTTCTGAGCAGTGTCCAAAAGAAATGATTGATCCACTGATTTTCATGGTTTGCCCCATCTATGAGGCCATTGTCCTTAAGAGCTAAGCACACACAGTGGGTTCAAACCCTGTCTCTTCCCCCACCTACCAGTGTAAACTTTATGACTTTTGCAAGTTCTTTAACCATTTTATACAACTGGTACTAACAATTATCATGGTAATTACTATAAGGTATTGTTGTAAGGTTTAAATGATTTGCTGTATTTGAAGAGTTTGGCACATAGTAGGTCAACCTTAAATGTTAGTTGTTATCATATTATATCTATGAAACAACCCCAAAGTCCTGCCCACTTCTCTAAGGTTCAGAGATAGGAGGGGCAATTTCTGTTTAGGTTGAAGTAGCAAAATTTCATTTAAGAACTAAAGCGAGCCTCCATAGAAAGTGCTTTGAGTCCCGAATAAACTTGAGCCCTGGACGTTGCTAGGCACCATAAGGGGCCCAGAGGACAAATATTGGGCCAGTTTAAATACTTTAACAAGTTTAGTTCTCTTTGAGGAGAAATGCGAGGCACAAGCAAGCAACAGTGCAAGTTCACCCTCTTCTTCAAGAGAATGACAATACTGTTGAGGTCATAGTATTGTTGAGGGCCTTGGGCTCATATTGGATGACACCCAGATGCCTTGGTACCCATTTGTGTGAATTAGAACCAGCCAAACACCTAAGGGGCTCCATTTTATAGTCTGACACTTATTCAAAGATTCTCTTTTATCCTAAACAGCATAACATGTAAGATACTAATTAAATTTCATTCTCCCAGGTATTTTTCCACTCCTTTTACTTCTCTCTCTTTCCCTTTATAAAAGAAATATTTTGTATATAGTAAAAAACCGTCAGCTTCCTCGGAGCTTCTTATACAGGGCTATTTTATATGGACAGAGGAATATGGTAAAAAGTCTTTAAATCAACAGCTTAAATTGGTGGTTATAATTTGCTTCAATTGTTTACAATAATTGTATAAGAAAATAACTTGATTATTTTAAGAACAGTTTCAGTAAAATCACACTTCATGTTTATGTACTGCTGTCCTCCATAGGAAAGGAGATCAGTGGTGCCCTCTCTCCCTGCTCCCCTCCTCGTTTCATGCACAAGGAGGGCTCCAGAGCAAAGGGCTTTACAGCACTGTCTGGAGTTGTCCCATCTATTGATTGAGGTCAGTGGTACTGATGTGGTCATAGTCCCTGGATGTAGACTGTCCCTTACCAGGAGGAACATATGTAGAGCTGTATTGAAAAACATATTCTGAGAGTGGTGGAGTTCAATATTTAGGTGAGGCCTCAGGGATAAATGGCCTTTCAACTCACTTTTGATGAATCAAACCACGTACAGCTTAGGCAAAAGGAGTTCTGCCAATGGTTTAGCCCAGCTCATTAAAAACTTTCTTTGTGAACAGAACTGATAGTTTGGCAGGATGTCCCACAGCCGCCAGGAGCTGTCACTGGCCTCCAGTCCCTGACTCACATTCATTCTCTCTCTCTTCCACGGCAGATTGTACCCAGTGGAAGAATTTAAATGTATGTATGGAATGAGTGATAAAAAGAAGATAGAAACTGGGTAATTCCGAGTTTTCTGTCAAATACTCTATTCCTAATATCATCCCATCCTTATCAGTTTACTTAGTTCATGTGAGTTTATTCCAGCTAGAGTCTATCTTGGTCCGCAAATTAAACAGTGTTTGTTTTTTACTTAAAGGAAACTTTTGAAGGTTATCTATCAGTCTCCTTAGTGGAGAGTTAGCCTCTTGAATCAAGTGAGCTAAAGTACACAAAATTGACCCTTCACTGTTTTTAGAACTGTCAGTTTTGCAGAACTCCTCACTTACGAGTCATTCTAAGTGACATTTGCTTCACCTTTCTTTGAAGCTCTTATCACATAGACGCTGGTGCTATCAGCTGAGCTATTATGGGGATAACACATTGAAGCTGCAATAATTTCTAGTTTCCATCTTCAAAAAAAAATACATTTGGTCAAGTATGTGTTAGCCTTTTTCTTTCACATACAGCTTCTCAGTTTAAAACTCCTTTATTTCATCTTAGTAGTCTCCCTTTACTCCCTACACATCCCCAGGCACAATAGTTCACTACTCCTATAAATGGAGAGAGATTGTATCTTTTTATGATATATTAAAAACACAAACTGTATATTTGTGTGGACATACAGAGTCAGTCTCTCAGTCTGAGAGAAATTCAGGTGTGATAAGCTTTGGAACTTTAGGAGGTTCTGCTGGCTTGAAGTATTTTGGGCTATGATAGAGAGAAGCCTATCTTCCAAGGGCTACAATTAGTAAATATCTGTAACAGTGAAAGATTTCACAATGCAATGCAATGCAAAGTGAAGTTGGACAAGTAACATCATTAAAAAGACATTGACGGTGGCTCACGCCTATAATCCCAGCACTTAGAGAGGCCAAGGCAGGCAGATCACGAGGTCAGGAGATCGAGACCACCCTGGCTAACATGGTGAAACCCCGTCTCTACTAAAAATACAAACAATTAGCCGAGCTTGGTGACGGGCGCCTATAGTCCCAGCTACTCGGGAGGCTGAGGCAGGAGAATGGCGTGAACCCGGGAGACGGAGGTTGCAGTGAGCCGAGATGGCACCACTACACTCCAGCCTGGGCAACAGAGCAAAACTCCATCTCAAAAAGAAAAAAAAAAAAAAAAAAAAAAGACATTGATGTGATCCATTGCAAACTTTGGCCACATCATTCTGTTTCAGTTCTCTTTTTCTGCTTAGTTAGACTTTGCATTCATTTCCTCTCATTCTTAACTTCTGAGATTTTGTGCTCCATTCCTGCCTCCTGAATCTTCCCAGACTCTCCCTCCTGGCTACTTTTCAATTCAGCAAACCCCACATTATACATAACACATTACATTCTGCTGAGTACTGTAAAGAACATTAATAAATTACAAAGCTGTTTTTGAAATATGCATAGTCTTCTAAGGGAGACAAGATTTAACCAATGAACCAGTTCAAAGAGTGCTAAATCAAGCACTCTTTGAATCAAGAGGCAACACTCATAGACTATCAATAAAATGGTCAATAAAGAATCAAGTTCATGTTATTGTTGGCTGACAATTTGCAAAATCCTTCTCAAAGTTACCAAACCCAGCAATATAAAGAGGGGAGATAGCCTGAATGAGTCTATGGCATTTCACAAACTTCATCTCCTGGTTCCTAATCAATATTATGTTAAAGAAAAAAGAAATCAGAATGATGGAACAGCCTAGCAAAAATTCAGACATGATAGTGTGTCAGAGTGTGCCAAAGAGGTGCATTTGAAGGGTCTGGTTCTTGTGGGAAATGGCAGAAGATAAAGTCATTTTGCTGTTTTTAAAAGCATTTTCTTTAGACCACTGGTCTAGAACCACGGTATAGCATAACCCTCCTAGAGAATTGCTTTCTCATTAGCATATTAAAGTATCTGGAGCCTTAAATAATTAAGATGTTAACTTTCCTTCAACTCATCATTTTACAAATTTGCTTGACCACAAGCCATTAATGACCCTTACTATATAAATGATTTCTTATAGTCTACGCTGTAGGAAATGTGGGACTATGTATATCAAGTAGAATATAAGAAATCTAGAATGGCAGCATAGAGTTTAATTTTTTTTAATAGGCAAAGTTATTGAGTAGGAAACTTAGGTGATCCAGTTGACACATTAAGGACACCCTTCTGTGTGATAAACTAGAGAAAATAAAAATCTTGAAATCAAAAACCACTAAGGAGATAACTGCAAGATGTTTGTTTGTTTTTATAAATTAGAATAGGTTGATGGAATTGAAAATAAAAAACAAAGAAACAATTCTTTGGGCAAGAGAGATGGCAAAATAGGTGGTGTCGACATCAAAATAATAAAAGAAGTAACAAAACAAGATCACTGAAAAGAAGAAGCTGTTGAGGGGAGGGAGGGCACGACAGGAGCTAAGCCAATGGGAATACTATCTTGATATAGGCCATAAAAATAAGGTTGGAATAAACATGTTTAGACACAGATGGAGAGCACACTCAGTCCCAAGAATGCAGTAATGTCAAATAATGAGCCAGGTTTTTATTTTTGTTTGTGTCTTTCTGTATGGCTCTTAGCCATCAGTCTTATTATTTAACAGGCATACATGTTATGATCCCCTAAGGAGAGAAGGTGATTACAATAACTTTGTATATTTAAGAAAAAAAATTGAAAATGTGGGGTTTGTTGTTTTTGATTTTGTTTTCACTGTTCTATGATATCAGAAATACCTGAGGTCCATGTTTCAAATACTAATTAATGGACAGGGACCCAATAATCTGTCGTTTAATTACTACTACTATTGATTTTTAAACACATTAAAGTGGAGAACAACTGCAGGATCTGCAAAGCTAACATACCTGAAAATTGCTACTACTTGTGGCAGCTGTGAGAATGTGCCTGGCTGATATCCCAGGGCAGGAAGCATCAGCCCATAGCAACATCCCACAACGGCTGCATTCCAAAATCCAATTCATCCTGCCTTGAGGCTATGCCTTGCCTGGGTTGCTTCTGGCCAGTGCCTATTGCTGCAAGAATACTAAGGCAGACTCACTCTGGGGAAAGCAGGGGCCCTTTGAGTGCCAACCATTGGCTTTGTCAAACCTTTCTTGGAAGATCTGGTAGTCTGGGAAGGTATTGAAAACACCTGCCCAGACCTTCTCTCTTTCTCCTTCACTCATGGAGATGCAGTTCTTTGTGCACCCTGGTCTGATAGCTCACCCAGTCTTCCTGAATCCCTGACAATTTTGTCATCCAGACAATTTTCCTAATATGGTCCTTGCATATTTAATTCCTTCTGTTGTCTGCTGCTTAGAAGACACACTAACACCCTTCTTTGCAGTTTGAATAAACTATGATGAACATAGTTTCTCTATTTGCTAATGGCACTTGCTGTATATTCTCATAACACAATTAGATTGTATAGGTTCATTGATTCAAAATCTACACAATAATTTTCTAATAATAATATCACCTTACTGAGTGATTATGATGGATCAGATAGTGGCTAAGTCCGTTACATCTGTTATTATAATTTGTGCTGTGCTGGTGAACAGACTTTAAAAACAACAACAAAAAATGTATTTTAGCTAATTTATGTGGTGTAAACACTCCCACCTCAGCCAATTTCAAGCTATTAACAGGATTAGCAAAAAGCTGGTGAAATGTTTGAAAAGTTAATAGCTGGCTCCTGAAGGTTTGTAGGAGCCTACCTCAGCACACAAGATACACTGTTGTCCTTTTTATCGTTTTTGAGGCAGGGTTTAATCCTAGTTTTACTGTTGAAGACCCACAGAAAAATTACAAAAGTTAGGCAATTTGTCCAAATCACAGGCTTGAGATTTGCATCTAAGTCTGAAGGACTATTAGTTGAACTACTTCCTAGGTGTCTCGAAGACTCTCCAAATCCCAAGTCATAGCTAACTTAAGCCAAATAAAAGGAGAGAGAAGGGCTTAGTGAAAAAAAAAAAAAAAAACTCAGATACGTCTCATAGAGCTCAAGATCAGGCAGCTACACTTCAGAGACTTATGAAGCCACCTGGATTCTCCTCATTGCTTCCTGGCTCCTTCTGTTCCACCTCAATTTATCTCTATGAGACTACCATCATGACCTGCTACTGTGTTTCATGTGGCAGGCAGAAAGAGGCTCCTGAGCTTATGAGCTCATGTTTTACCTATAAAATAACTCAGAGAAAATTTCTTTTTTTCTACACTAAGTTTAGAATTCCTTAGAAGGTATTCTTACTGGCCCAGTTTAGGTCAGGTTTCCCCCATGGTTCTATCAACTGCATTTTCCTTGTGGGTATGGTGATAATTAAAAGAGGAAAGGTTGTAACCTGAACAGGTGCCCCAAATGGAGTCCACAGCATTGTTTTACGTGTCAAAAAATATTGTTACATTTGTAATATGGTAATGTGTATATAGATAGATAGATAGATAGATAGATAGATAGATGCATATTTAAATAGCACATTATCTCTTTGTCAGTACAAGTGCTTAAGCACAATAATCTCTCTGAGTTACTCATTTTTAATTTGTCACTCTTATATTACTCCTAGGTTTAATGAGTCTTTTAAATTTTTATTTTTATTTACTTAGTTCATTATTTTTCTTAAGAGACGGGGTCTTACTCTATTGTCCAGGCTGGAGCACAGTGGTGTGATCATAGCTCACTGTGACATTGAATTCCTGGGCTCAAGCGATCCTCCCACCTCAACCTCCCAAGTCCTAGTACCACGGTTGTGTACCATCGTGCCAGGCTAAATTTTGAGTCTTGATAAAGTCAAAATCACAATGATTTCTTTACTCTTGACTAAGCCAAATATCAAGGGTAGATGGGAACCTCTAGGCTCAGACTCTTTGAGAGGCTACCATATATTTCCAATACCCTTAAACATGCATATGTGTTCTACATGCATTTACTTAAAAGCTTATATTTATACCAACCATCATTCTCATGATAGAAACCAATAACTTGCTACATATCAAACAAAACCCCATTGTTCTTCCTTATTTACTGCCCAGGAATGGGAAAGATAGATAACTGATCTCCTCAGCCAACCACATATATTTAATACTAAGTAAAATACATTGTGTTTATTACATTGAGAAAGGCGGAGGATAATGTATATTTTAATGGAGCATAATAAAACTTTATAGCAAAGGTATGATATGATTTGTCCACAGGAAGGATACACATAAACAGAAACAAGCTGAACAGGTTCTTAAGCATTAATATAATGGACTGCACCATTTAATAAAATGTGTCAGGATTTTTAAGAATCAGAAAAAGTCATTGTGGAGTTCAAATGCAAAACACAATCTTATAAAAAGTCTTTTCTTTTTCAGAATATCTTTGGCTAATTATGAGACTAGTTTTCCCAAATATTTAAATAAATAATAAAGCTACAATAATAAAAGCAGCATGCTATCAATCAGTAATAGATTAATACCCAGTGAAACAGAATAGATAATGCAGAAATAGAATCATATAGAGATTGAGCGTATGATAAAACTGTCACTTAACATCTATGGGGAAAAGATAGATTATTCAATAAATCATTTGATGACAATTATCCACTTCAGAGGAAAAACAATACTGAATCTCTATTTCTGTTCAAAGATCAAAATAGACTCCGGATGAAAAAATACTGGCAAAACAAGAGGCCAAAAACTGCTAGACAAAAACAAGAGTAATTTACATTTTTGATAGTTTTAAAAGGAGCAAAATAATTTCTTAAAACAGGAAACAAAGTCCAGAAGCTTAGAAACATGGCTTAAATATATTAAAAACAATCTCCCTTTTACAAAAAGAAATCCACAATGAAATTAAAAGATAAGAAAGGGGGTTAAGATTGTTTCTTTTGATTCCTAGTTTAAATTGCAAGTATTCCCAAGGTGATGCTGTGGCAAGTCCACGTGGCTTGAGCACATGAGTTGGATACACTGGATCCCCTCTCCTCCGATTTACACAGTGGTCCACCATCAGCAAGGCTCTTCTCTTTGTGGAAGACCTGATCTCAGGGAGCATCTCAGACACTTGCGCTGAGAACTAGTAAACTGCAACTCCTCACCTGGATTGGGGGCACTCTTACATTGCCTAGCTTTTGCAGGGATTTCCAATAGCCCTTGACCTCAGTGCTCCCTCTGTTAAAATATTTTGCTGTTGTTGTAGTAAACTTTATACTTCAGGTGAATTTCTTTCCTCATAGCCCTCCCTATCCTTCAGTCAACATGTGCTTTAATTGTTAGTGTTTTTTTTTTTTTTTAATTTCAAAATCTTGGTTATTCATGGAAGTGAACTATGAAATAATTCTAAAATGAATCTATACTTTATAATTCTCATACCCAATAAGCAGTATTCATACTAATAAACAAAATATTCACAGGTTTCAAACTGAAATGGAAATTATAATAACTGTGAGTAGATCAGGAAGCCAGGGACTCCAGTAGGGGAGTTGACAATGTACTGCTAAACCCTCTCTGCCATACAAAAGACCAGTTTGAGCAATCTCTCTTACTTTCATTCTGTCTTCTATAAATGAATATAACAGTAATGCCTTCAAACTTAATTTGTTTTTATGAGTACTAAATAAGATAATATATGTTAGACAACCTAGCACAGTGTTTAGCATCTAATTTCTCAAAAAATTACTAGGTTTTTTCATTATGTACATCTTTCAAGCAAAATTACCCAATCAATCACTAAAAATATATTAGTGTAAAGTATTAACACCTATGAAAGGGTGCTGTGGTGAGAGACATTGTATAAAAAAGTACTTTACAAATTCCTTACCACCACACAACTGGGTGAAAGTCTTCTGCTAAACTCAAAGGATATTTTTAATGTAATTATCAACATTTTTACCAAATAGATTAGCTTTTCTTAGAAGGATCTGAAAACAATGGCACTTCTAAATTGATAAAGTCTCAATATATTACACCCCTGTATAATTTGTCTTAAAATAATAATGATTTTTTGCCTTGCCATCATTAGTTTTATTTAATTAAAAATGATTTGATGCATACTCCTCCAGGGTAAATAATCATTAATGTGTATGGCTGTTGACTAATTTCTAAATACATGATTGTCCATTTCAGTATGCACCATTGTGTAGATAACTAAAGACAACTTCTCTGCTAGAGACATTCAGCTTTGCTGGGTTGATCCAGGAAAAGGAGTTAGAAGCATAGCGACAATATATGCAGTTATACTGTCCTTGTGCCCCTCATTTCTCACTTCTCTCTTTTGTCATGCATTTCCTCACTTTCTCGGTCTTCATGAATCAGTCTGGGAGCCAGGAAATTCTTTTTTTTTTTTTTGGACATTTATAACACAGAGATGGCATAGGGAATTCCATGATATGGCCACATTCTTTGTCCTTTCCCTCAAAAGCAACAATAGAGTCTTGAGAGATCTTTCTCAGGTAGATAATCATACATTTTTGCTGATATCTGACATTGAAGTGTAATTCTTAGCTGAAAAAATTCTAGCATAAATGGTGTCTGTGAGGTAAATTTTAGACTAATTTCAGCCATCCCTTGTTCACCTAGTTGGCCTCTTCCTGAAAGCATGCCTTTTAAATATGCCATGTCCCACTTCTCTCTCTCTCTGTGTTTTGTTTTGTTTTGTTTTTTATTGTTGTTGTTTTGTTGTTTTTTGTTTTTTGTTTTTTGTTTTTTGAGACAGAGTCTCACTCTGTCACCCAGGCTGGAGTGGAGTGACCCAATCTTGGCTCACTGCAACCTCTGCCTCCTGGGTTCGAGGAATTCTCCTATCTCAACCTCCTCAGTAACTGGAATTACAGACACACACCACCATGTCCAGCTAATATTTGTATTTATAGTAGAGACAGGGTTTCACCATGCTGGCTAGGCTGGACTCAAACTCTTGACCTCAAGTGATCTGCCTACTTTGGTTTCCCATAGTGCTGGGATTATAGACATGAGGCACCATGCCTGGTCTCCCACTTCTCTTTATAGCCTGACATGGTTTGGACCTGTGTCCCCATCTAAATCTTATGTTGAATTGCAATCCCCAATGTTGGAGGTGGGGCCTGGTGGGAGGCGATAGGATCATAGGGACAGTATATCACAAATGGTTTAGTGCCATCCTCTTGGTATTGTTCTTGCAATAGTGAGTGCATTCTAGCGCAACCTGGTGGTTTAAAAGTGTGTAGCACCCCCCCCCTTTCTTGCCCTTGCTCTGGCCATGTGACATGCTGGCTCCCCCTTTGCCTTCTGCCATGATTGTAAGTTTCCTGAGGCCTCCCCAGAAGCCCAGCAGATGCCAGCATCATACACTCTGTACAGGCTGTGGAACCATGAGTCAATTAAATCTATTTTCTTTATAAATTACCCTGTCTCAGGTGTTTCTTTATAGCAATGCAAGAACAGACTAATGCATAATCTAATACTATGAACATTGTAGTCAATATATTCCTTTATCACGGTTGTTTACATAAATTATGAGCTCAGTTAGAGATAAAAATGTGAGGCCTTTCATTCAAAAACTATGGGAAAAAGTGTAGATATAAGGCATTAAAATATAAAGCTTTTTGCTTTCTTCTGTAGTCTCTCTCTCTCACCTTGACATGTCTTTGCTTAATTGCCACTTAATGTTTTTCTAAGTAATAAAAAATTTTTAAATTATTAGCATAAATTTTACTGTTCACCCTTATATTATTCAATGCCATTTTAAAAACCAAATATGCTAGTTTTAAAATACCATGTTTTAAAAACATCTAATTCTTAACCATTGAAATGACACAATTTGTATTTGGTAGATCATACCTGCATATGCATTTCTCTCTTGAAAGAACAGTGAAAATACTACAGCAGAAAACTGCTCATCTGTTTTTATTTCATTTCTTCATAGGCACATATTCTACCAACACTCTCGAACTTCAGCTTACTGATAAGTCAAGAAAGGCAGGCAAAAAGGAAAATAAACTATCAATTGCTCTATCTTTTCCTTTTTTACCTTATTTTTATTTTCAGCATTAATAATTTTCTGATATGAATAAGTAGTATGATGAAGAAAGTGTTTGATATGGACCCTTGGTTGAATCCTGCCATTGCCTTAAGTTTGAAGCAAGTTCTGGTTCCTAGTAAATTGTGGCCTCTGGGGGCTTCAGAGCCCCTTTAGATGGAACATGTTTAACTTGTACTCCTTTTGAGTCTTGTTGAACTCCCACAAACTGTGGGTCCACTTGAATTCTGTGTTCATGGGGTCAGTGCTGTCTGAACACATTCTGGTCATATACATTCTTCGTTATCCCATCGGATTTCACTTACAAAACACAAGTTAAAAGATAAAATTATTAAGAATTTTGAGATGCGGCCAACAGAACATTAAAGCAAGCATGAGGTCCTTCTGAAAGCAGGATGCTATATGACTGCAGAGGTCACTTACCCATGAAGCCCACCTCGTTTCTTATTCAGCCTTCATGGCTTAGCTTCAGTGTTAAAAGTCTATGAATTCCTGAGTTACTCTCTAGTCTTATTTCCATATAAAATGCAAACATAAGAGCAGGTAACATTATATTGTAGCTAATCGTTGCTTATTTAGGGCTTCATTCCTAAATTATATTGTTAACTACTTCACCTTTATATCCTAGTCTGGGCATCATAAATAATTATTTAACTCATTGTAGATGCTTAAAATATCTAGTGAACACATTACTGTAAGAATAAAAGGACTTTTGAGTTTTAAAAGTAAATGAAACATGATTTAGAGTATATTATTCCCAAATGTTTTAAAAAGTTTTATTGTGACTTCAAATAGTATCAAGTTAATAGTAAACATATCTGCAGTGTTATAGACTGCTTCCAGTATGCTGAAAAAGTTGTTTGAAGATGATATCTCATTAAATCATTAGAATATCTCTGTAAGGAGAAACAAAGTGATCATATATTGATTGTGCACTATGAACCATGTTCTTTTCTAGGCACTTAGCAAGCATTATTTTATTCAATTTTCCTAAAATGTTTTTTAAAATATGTGAAATGACCCATTTTGCAGATGAAGCTAAAGGTGATTCATAGAAAGTAACTTGTCCAAGGTCACACAGATACTAAGTGTTGACATTTTTTGACTGTAACTGATTCCAAGCCCAATAGGCATTTTACCGAATTCCAGTGGCTTCACAATACCTCGTTATCATTGGAATAAATGAGTCAGAAGAGGAAATACCTGTCATTAACCCTTATAATGTACTTTATGCCTTCCTTTTAATTGTTCTTTTTCCTCTTGTATTTAACCTTAAAAAAATACGGATGTGAATCCCTTTTGTTACATAAAATACTCCTGAGACAATTTGAGAAAGCAAGCCTAGAGTTGCCTGGGACTGGCCTGGAATGCCTTCTTTTCACTCTTACCCTGTTAACTCCTTCCCAGTTCAACTGCTCCCTCTCCATGAAGCTTTTTCAGAAGGGTTGTCCTTAGGGCTCCTTTTTATTTTTTTGTCGGACTCATTATAGTTTATCCAGCAATCCAGCAGGTGCATGACACTTGATTAATTTATTTATTCACATGTACTTCCTGAATACTTATCATGTGCTAGATATTATTCCTTGTGCTTGGAAGACATCAGTGAATAAAAAAGGTGGACATCTCAATCTTTATGAAATTAGATCGTATTCAAGAGAGCATGCTGAGCTTTTATTTTCCCCTCCTTATTATTTAATTGCTTAGTATGGTGTTTAACATGAGGATCTTTACTGCTCTAGACTTCAAGTTCCTTTGAGTGAGTGAAAATGCTGCTTTTATGATATAATGATTTGAATTTCAACACAGCAGTGACCATTTAGTGAATATTTAGTTAATAATTGAACTTTTGTTAAGGGAAAGTGACCGGATTTTAATTAATTTTAGATATTCACATAATAATAATTGGCAGTAGTAGCTTTTTAGCAGTGAAGCAATTTCAAATTTTAAGCCCTAATATGTGCTATGCACACTAAATATGTTTTCACTTAATTCTCACTAAGGCCCAATGAAATATTTATTATTCCCAACTTACAGATCAGGCTTTTGGAGGCTAATTTAGTTGTTTTAGATAACACATTGTGTAATTGATAAACTATTCTTGAGAGCACTTTTAGATTCATAGTATAACTGAGAGCAAAAGGCACAGAGTTCTCTCTGCACCTCCCTTTCTGACACATGTACAGTCTTCCCCACCGTCCTGCACGACAGTGTGTGTTTGCTAAAATCAATGAACCTATATTGACAAAACATTATCAACCAATACCCATAGATGATATTAGCTCTCAGTCTTGATGTTGTACAAACTATGGGTTTGGACAAATGTATAATGGCATGTATCAATCATTGTAATATTATGTTTCACTTCCCTCAAAATAGTGTCTCCTCCCTAACCCATGTCAACTACTGATCTTTTAACTGTCTCTATAGTTTTCCCTCTTGCAGAATGTCATATACTTGGCATGACATGTGGCCTTTTCAGGTGGATTCTTTCCCTTAGTGATATGAATTTAAGTTTCCTCCATGTCATTTCTTGACTTGATAGATCATTTCCATTCAGTGCCAAATAATACTCCATTGTTTGGATGTACCACAGATTATTTACTCATTTACCTACTGAAAGACATCTTGCTTACTTCTAAGTTTTAGCAATTATAAATAAAGTTGCAATAAACATCTGTGGACATCTTTTTGTGTGGACCTGTTTTCGACTCATTAGAGTAAAAATGGAAGAATGCAATTGCTGGATCATATGGTAAGAGTATGTTGAGTTTTGTAAGAAACTGTCAAACTGTCTTCCAAAAGGCTGTGTCATTTAGCATTCAGATCAACAATGAATGGGAATGCCTGTTGTTCCACATAGTTTTTAGCATTTGTTGTCAGTATCTGGGGTTTTGGCCATTCTAATAGCTGTGTAGTGGTATCTTATTACTGTTTTAATTTGAAATTCCCTAATTATCTATGTTATGGACTGAATGTTTGTGTTCCCCTCAAGTTTTATATGTTGAAATCTTAACCCCCAATATGATAGTATCAAAAGGTGAGGCTTTGGAGAGGCAATTAGGTCATGAAGGTTGAGTTTTAATGAATATAATTAGAGTTATTTTAAGAAGAGATATAAGAGTAATGATTTTTCTCAGATATGTAAGGATACAATGTTCAGGTCTTCATCTGCAAAGGAATAAAAATGCCCTCACCATGCACTGTATCTGTGACCACCTTGATCTTGAACTTTAAGTGCTTGTTATTTAACCCAACTAGTCTATGATATTATATTGTAGAAGCCCCAAATGACTAAGATAACACACAATATTAAACATTTTTCATATGTTTATTTGGTATCTTTATATACTGAGTTGACTTTTCTGGGTTCTTTACTCTCCATATAAACTTCAAAGCACTTTATTAATATCCACAAAATAATCTGCTGCTATTTTGATTGGGAGTACATTGGATCTATAAATAAATTTGAGACTAACATTTTTAAAAGTGAGTTTTTGTAAGAACAACCATCATTGGATTTTTGGAAATAAGATATTATTGAACATTAGTATTCTTTAGCAATTAGATAAGAGAGAGATAAAATGCCTTTAGGAAAGAAGACATTCTCTTTGGTGAAAACATTTCAAAATAAAATTGCATACTAGAAACCTTACATGATAAATTGATTCTAGTTCAACAGGCTGGAAAAAGAAAACAAGCCTGCAGGCATTCCATGTAAAAGAACTAAATTTATGAGCATTTACGCTATTAATAATTGCCTTCTCCCCTGTGGCTTCATGGTTTCTACAAGTCTCATTCATAACACTAACTCACACTGCCCAGAGTTTATGAAGAGTAGATTAAGGAAAAAAGAAAGCCTTTGGGTGAGAATTAGTATCCATGCTCATTTGACTTAGAGACAAACATATTTGCTAGATATTTGATTTAAAAGTGGTGTCTACTTTACATTTACATTGTTTCTGTCCTATTAAAGATGTTCACCAAATAAGTTGTGAAAGACTCTTTAAGCACCCAGAGACTTACTCAGTCTCCTAAGATCTTGTAAGGTATCCTTGTCAAGAAATGTAGTTATTACATGTAGTTCATTTCAGAAAAGTAAACATTCTTCCTGCTCCTGGAAGGACCCTGGATAAACATCAGGCTAATACCTGTGATTAGAGTCTTCTCTTCTAATTAGAGTCTTCATGTTACTGATCTAGATCACAGTAGGACTTGATTTTTTGTTTTTAATTCTTAAACTCCTGTCAAAGTGGATTTTGTTGTAGGGGCCTTCAATATGTGTATATTTATAAATGAGATACATTTGCATTACCATACCACCATTTTAAGTAAAAATTAAAATGCAAAGTATAAAATTGCAAGGATGAGTTATAAAGCAAATACATATTGCAACCTGGAGTTGAATGCCAAGATAAACACCTAGAAGAATCACGAGTGTTTGCTTTGGATGCAGCAGAACAAGATCATGGAGAGGAGGTGAGGATTCTTGATGTAAAGCTCTTTTGGTATCATTTGACTTTTTAAACAATTTATGTTATTTTACTGATAAAAATTATATCTAAAAACCACTTTTACCCTTAAAGCTATTGAAATAAAAATAAAAATTTAAGATTCTTTAGAAAAACAATAAATCAAAAACATAATAAAACATTTTTTTAAAGTACATCTAAACTTCTAATATATTTGTCCTACACTATAATAGTTTGCCTTAAAGATCTCCTGGTAAGCAAGCACCTCACTTTGAAGACAATTGATCTAAACTACTTTGCTATATTTTCTTTGACACAAAGAATAGTAAGTTATGTTTTATGTTGAACAGTGAAATTTACAAAATAAAAGAGAAATAAAACATGGATAAACAGTTGAGTGAAAGTTCTGAGGTTGATTCCGTTTTTACTTGTTTTTATATATTATTAGCAAAACATAAACTTTACTGTGCATTCATATGCCAAACATTAAGCAAGATTTTGGAGACTCAGAAATCAATCATAAGTATGGCTGAAAATGGAAATATCTGATTCCTTATCCTGTGTTATTAAAATATTTTTAACATTAGCTAAATTACTTAATTCTGAGCTTCTATTTCCAAATATGAAGAAGAAAAGGCACAATGAATCTGCCGTATCCACAGAATTGCTTTGAAGACCATACAAGATAACATTTCAGTTATGAGGGTAGCTCTGGGGCCTAAATAAATCCAGACTTTTCCTTAAGATATGATAAAAAGGGATCATTATCAGAGAGGATAATTGTAAGTGAATATATAAATGGTAAGTATGGATAAGAAGAAAGTATAGTAAAAGTAGTAACATAGGGATAAGAAAACTTGAGAAGTAAAAATGAAATACAAAACTGCAAGGCACATGGTAGGGCAGGTGTTGGCAAAGTGTTAGGAGGTGCCTCAACAGGTCTGAGGCCAATAATTAGGGGCAATATTATTAAGACACGGTGTCTGCTATGCAATTTTTACCACAATGCCTCATATCTTATAGCTGTTTGATAATTTTATTTATAAAAATTGGTATATTATATTATTTTCACTGTCTAACCAACAGTTACTATTTTCGGGGTTAATATTGTAGGTACTTGTCTTTTGATCTAATCATAAGGAAGGTATCCTGATTATGTGGCTGCTGTGGTTTGAGAGTTACTTGTCTGTCTTGGGGCTTGGCTTCCACAAAACATACCAAATAGGTCAATAATCTCTACCTACTTGAGAGTCTAAGGCAATACTTCTGTTACATGGAAAGAAGGCTGAGGTGGGGTAAAAGGAGAATCGTTTGATGTAGGAGGAGCAGGTGTTTAAGGATGTGGAGTCCAACTTCCTAATATTGTTTGATAAAATAGTTTTAATCCTATACAAAAATGTACTGTTAACACTGGACTTAAGGGTCATGAAGGTATCAAATAATCATAACTTCAAAACAGAATTGGACTGGATCTCCTGCTACATTATATATCTTTTTGCTATGTCATTAAACATTCTGTATCACCGTGTTTATCCAATTGCACAACAATTAATAGCACATGAAGCTTTCCACCCACTTTAATATTTCTTACATTGACTTTTATTGACCAGTGGTAGAACTTCAAAATAAACAATTTGTTTTGGACTTGTTTTATGCAGCTATGAGAAACTAAAAGAGAACCAAAGTCGACTCAAGGTCTGAGAGGAAAAAAATATATAGCTCAGGATTTTTAAATATACTCAGTGCAACAGATAATTTTCATTAACTACTCTGTGCTTGATATTGTCATTGTTGCCTTAAGGAAGGCAATACTGATAGATTATTCCATTCAAAATAACTCAGCAAATGTTTATTAAAGTAATACTAACTTTGCACTAGGTACTTATTTAGATATGTGAGATATAGAGATGAGTAAAAAACAATTCTTGTGTTTAAGAAGAGTATAGTGTGTTTGCAGTAAAAGGATGTATGTAGTGGTTGTTATAACATAGTTGAAAAATACTTATCACTATATCAGATCTGTTAAGTGCCATTAGAGAAGGGAAAACAATCATTAATGGTTTGTAAAGAAGGACAATTAGCTCCAGTGAGGCAATAATGAAATCAAATAGATTATGAAGACGGGAATTAGGGGTGAGTGGGGGTGAGCGTGAGACACAGGTGTTTCCCATCAAATGCACAGCTTTTCTCAAAGTAAGGGACATTTAGCAAATGTGTTAGTCAGGGTTATCTGCAGAAGACTGATGTCCTAACTTGAAAATAAGCAGAGAGAGTGAAGTCCCTCTTCCTTTACTTTTTCTTCTATTCGGGCCTCCAGTGGATTGAATGAAGCCCATCCATGCTGTGGAGGACAATCTGCTTTACTCAGTCTAATGATTCAAATGTTGTTCTCATCCAGAAACACCCTCACAGACAACCCAGAAAATGTTAACCTAGTATCTTGGCACTCTGTCACCCAGTCCATTTGACACATAAAATTAACTTACACAGGAGATAAATTGGAGACATGTAGGAAGCAGATTTAAAGATTTCACCTGCTTAAGCAGAGACTGTTAGTGCGCTGCCAATAATCCCGTAGCAATTATGTCTACATGCCTAGACTGCTTGCTGAGTACACTTGCGATTCTACAGCTGAATGATTTTATTCTAACCAATGGAGACACTGCAAACAGGACAAGCCAGAAACCCTAGGCAGCTGGGGTCCCGGGACCAGCTCTCGTCCAATGATGGACAGTGAGAAGTATCTCAGTGGCAGAGACCTGAGCAGTACACCTATTCATCAACATGATGGAGTGGTAGAAATGGCCCAGGTCAAGAGAGAGACAAACTCCTCTCCACTGTCTTCACTAATTATTTATTGTCTTAGAAGTAATATGAATAGAAAATGACAGGCAAAGGTGTCCAGGAAAGAAGCATGTGATTGGACCTATAGGAATGGACAAAAAGTGTGTGAATCTTTACTTCTCATGCCAATGCCCACCAAAAAATATCCAGTACAGAGAAGGCATTGAATGACTATTTGAACAAAATTGCTGGTCCAGTGGATTTTAGCCAGTCTCTGGCTCTGATCACGTAAGGGCTTTCACTATTGGGCTTGTTAAAACAGTAGCCATGGTGAGAAAATGGAGGCTACACATTATTCAATATCACAGGCTCCCTTTAACGAAGGCAGAAGTAGTTAGTGTCATTCCTGAATGTTCAAAGTGTTAGCAGCATAAGCTGATGTTGATCTCTGGATGCTATACTGTTCTCTAAGAGATCCACTACTAGCAAATTGATTATTTTTACCATTTCCACTTTGGAAGGTATAATTCTTTCCAGTGATTATCTTCATTGGAAAGATGTATTTATGAGACTGAATGCATGGAGATTGCCAAAGCTACTCTGGTCTGAGTTCTCAAAGAATATCTGAATTATTGTCATGTTTCATTCCCACTTTATAGCAAAGGAAGTGAGACAGTATTTAAATCATCATGTGGTATATAGTTCTACCATACACTAGAGAACCCAGAAACTTCCAGCATGATAAAATATTGAAATGACCTTAAAGGCAGAACTTATGTGCCATCCTGGTCATCATGCCCTGTGGATTGGAGATTTTAATAAATGTTGCTTTCATCCTGATAGTTAGAATTCACCGATGAGGGAACCAAGGGAAAAAAAACTGGGAATGACATATTTTATCACCATTCTTAGTGACCCATTTAGAAATGTTTGCTTCTCATCCTTGAAGTTTTAGATGGACTAGAATTTCTGATTTCTCTGTGAGGGAACAAACACAACCAGTGTTCCAGTAAATGTAAGTCTATGACTACACCTGGTTAGCTCTTCAAGCTAACAGGCAGGGGGATGTGCCAATGGGCTGACAGGGTTAATTGACCCTGATTATCACAAGGCACGTGACAAAATGTGACTGAGCTTAAGGATTTTGAAAAGACCATTTTGGTGCTTCTGTGGCCAGTGTTAAACTTGGGTAGAAGCACCCTTATGCGAAAGAAGTTCTGGCCAAGGGTATTGAAAATTCTCTGTTGTTTTAAGCCTTTTGTTTTTATTTTATTTAGAAATTGTTACAGGCCAATCTCTTGAAAAATCAGATACAGGTCAGAGTGGAAAAAACATGAAGCACCTGTGGACCATGCAAAGAGTAAATTGTACAAATGTTATTAGTACCCTCCTGACAGCCCTTCAGTAGTTATTTCTACACACAGAAAGCTGTTTGCTGCAACTCTCTGCCTGTAAGATACTTTTTGTCTTTCCAGGAAAGCTTGTTTCTCCATAACTCAATGTAATTTTGGTAAAATAGTCTACTCCCCAGTTGCAAGGTTGAGTTCATTATTCTCCTACAATGAGTGAATTATTCTCCTAGCAGAAAGATTGATCCACGGATAGGCCAAGACACATAACCCAAATATAAAAGTTTTCTTTTGTATCCAACTTTAAATATTCCTTGAATTAACCAAATATCCATTTAATATTATTGCAGAGAAATCTATGAACCCAGCCATAGTTGATATTTAGAATCTTTTTCTGCTCAGTACATCAGTTTCTATCAGGCTTTTACCAGCACCACCCCACCCATCTCATATGGTTATGGCTAGCCTCTGAATGACAGCAGTGGGCATAGGACTGGGAGTTAATTCCATCATGGTATTCCAATATTTTATCTTTAGTAATTGCTTCAAATGATAATCACATAAACTAAGATGGGCCAATTACAGCTTCCACCAAGATTTCAAATGTAGATGCTGGAGAGACAAGGTATCACTCCCTTGTGGATTGTAGGCTGTGAGCACCAAGACCTGAGTAAGCTTCTTTGCGATCTTGCCAACTAAGGCATGAAAGAATGAGGCCATCAGGAGGAGAAATGCAAACACAAATAGAACCACAAGATGGATAAGCTGATATTATTGTTTAAACTTCTGGATTTAGTCAGGCTTAAATGCAAACATCTCCACCTGTGGACTTTATAGCTGTAGGAGCCAATAAATTACTTTTTACTTAAAACTAAATAAATAAACAGAACAGATTCTTCCTCCCAAATGCATGATATTAGGCCTCAGCAGAAGGAGGGAGATAGAGAGATGGAGGATGGAGAGTGTGGTCTTGAGGATGATAGCATGCTTTAATAATTTGAAATTTTATGTGTATAGAAAATAACAACTCATTTTTTCTAATTTGTTTTAGTTTTGTTTCTGTTAGTTATAACTGGAAAATAACAATGATCCTACATTTTAAATTGATTAAAACACAAATGTAAATCAGACACACCTCCTTCAAATAATTTGCTCTCATTCTGTTCTACACAAACCACTGCATGACTGTGAGGTTTTGTAGCATTCACATTTGAAATATCCTGTGGTTGTTTTATGTTTTGTTTTCATTTTGTGTAGTTTCCTTTCCCACTTAAGTTATAAGCACCACAGAAAGCCCTACATCCTTGAATATAATCCAGGTTAGAAAAGAGTGCTAGAAATATCAACTACATGTCCCCCAATGTAACTGTAAATGAACAAATAAATATTCTGGTTTATGTATCAGCTTCTTGTGAATTTGGTGTCAATAAACTCCAAAGTCTGGGCACCCTGTTTATAAATTTGAGTTTGTGGACTGGCAGTCATGAAGACAAGGTCCCTAGTATTTCAAAGACAACACCATCCTTCAAGACTCAGTCTGATTATTATCATCATTTATAATAGTTTACAATTAGATATTTAAGAAACATACTTTTAGAACTTGTATTTCTTTCCCATTATTAAACTTGGACTTTAGTGGCTGCATATTTGAGCAATGGTCAGGACCTACACATATCATCTATAGAAGTAGAAAAGGCTGGTGAACATTAAGGGAAATTATTATAATCTTCTATTTCTCAATATTACAGCAGATTTGGAAATAGGAATAGACTCATAGCAAAACTCACCTTCATGATTATTGTAATATAGGCTGATGTTCTTTATAGAAGAACTTATCTCAAGAAAAAAACAAGCCAGAAAAAAATAAATTGTTTAGGAATAGGAATTTTCTGTATAAATGTTGCTTTAATTAAAAAAAAAAAGTACATAGCATGTATACCCTATATTTTTACTGCAAAATTATTCTAATCAATTAAAGTAAATCTAGAAGAGTTTTCCCATTTATTAGTGCAAAGCAATAATAAGAAAGCAATAAAATGACTTTAACCCCTTATAAGCACTATTTGAATTAAACACTTAGTTTTTCTTTTACAAAATAATCATTTTTGTTTACCAAAAACACCATTTGTATTGGTCTATTGCATGTATTTAATAACATTTCCAGATGTATAATAGAGTAGTAGATAGTAACTTGAAAAATAGTATCTACTAGGTGGGGCACGGTGGCTCACACCTGTAATCCTAGCACTTTGGGAGGCCGAGGTGGGCAGATCACGAGGTCAGGAGATGGAGACCATCCTGGCTAACATGGTGAAACCCCATCTCTACTAAAAATACAAAAAATTACCCAGGTGTCATTGTGGGTGCCTGTGGTCCCAGCTACTTGGGAGGCTGAGGCAGGAGAATGGCTTGAACCTGAGAGGTAGAGTTTGCAGTGAGCCCAGATCGCACCACTGCACTCCAGCCTGGGCGACAGAGTGAGACTCCATCTCAAAAAAAAAAAAAAAAAAAAGAAAGAAAGAAAGAAAGAAAAAGAAAACTAGTATCTACTATATCTACTATTATACTAACTTGAAAAATAGACATTTTTGTTTATATTTAAAATTCTTATTTAAAAATAAACCACCATGAGACCCAGGTTTTTACAACATAGACTGAAGGTTTCTGTATACTTTAGATTTCTAGCATTATTGGTTTCAGTCTCTCATCTAAACAGATATAAATAGGCATTTTAGAGAGGAAGTCAAGGATGTTTTTGACCTCTAGTTCCCATTTTTTGAAGTTAATGCTAATGCAGTCATCATAACACACAGACCCAGCACTGTATGATTGATAAGTCTCAAGTAAGGGCTATATTAAAAACATATATTTTTATCTCTCTCTAATTCTGCACAAAATGATTCCCTGTGGTGGCAAAATTTACCCACTTGACTTCTTGGCTCAAAAATAATATTCAGCAGTGGACCTAACAATGAATTCCAAACTATTAATATATTTTAGCAGACTTAACAAACATGTGCTACCAATAATCACTCAATAATAGCCAACTTGATTATATGCTAACACTTACGATGTAAAATAAAAAGTATATCAAATACATTTAAAACTATTATGCAAAAAAGGTTTAATTATTTACCATTGAACTCAGAAACATGACTTATAGTTTCACTTCAGCATCTTTATTAATTGATCTCTATGTTACCCAATGCTCATCATTCTTTTCTTAGAAATTCATAATAACGATTTCTCACTTAAAGGAGGAAGATTGTATATAACCCGAAGGCATGTTGGAAATTGTCATATCAGATGTTATTGGGCGTGTGTATCTTAGAGCACAATTTAAGGATAGTGTAAATGCTACCATAAATGGATTTATGATTTCCACTTAGCGATTTCAACCACCACTTTATTGTATAATCAGGATTTATCGTGCTACTCTATATTCAGTTCTCCTACCTTCCAGGTATAAGGGAGTTACACACTCTCAGCTCCCTTGCTGTTAGACAGAGATATAACATGAAATGGACCAGCAGATTGTGAGCGAAAGTGGAATGGGTCATTATGGCCTGAAGCATTTTCATCTCTTCTTCTGCCATGGCAATGATGAAATTGGATGTTAATATGGAGGTTGCAGGAGATCAAAGCCCTCATGAATTACTGAGCCCTTGCTTCGGGTGCAGATACCTTAGAGAATCTCTCTCACCCACAGTGACCATAGCTTAAGCAATAAATAAATTTTGATTATGTTAAGTCACTGAGATTCTGATGTATGCAACTGCAGCATAGCCTGAGAATCCTGGCTTATGCCAGAATTTTATCTCCCCATATTAACGTTGCAAATGAACTGAGAATTTAGAGAATCACTCAGTAAATGTAAGGGGATCCCAAATACACTGGAGTCCACTTAGAAAGTGGACACAGAGATGATATCGTTGAGGAAGATTGTGTAATACTGTTCTTTGGAAGTAAAAATGAAAAGGGGAAATGTTGATTTTCTCACATTTGTTCAGTATTGACTCACAACTACCTTCAGTATCCTGGAATCATTCATAAAGTATATAACTCAAAATTATTGTTTAAAATGATTAATATTAGTTATAATAACTAAGATTTGAAGGAATTTCTGCAACATCCAGTGTAATAACCCTGCTGAGAATTGTTACCTAGTGTCTATTTTTGGAGCAAATACAGAACTGTATTTTTCTCTTCATATATGAGATTTTGCTTTTATGAAATATGGAAATAATTTTAGAATGTGCATATATATGGAAGGTAGATATCAGTTTATTTTAAAATATGTGTAATACATGTCCTTTTTATTATAGATGGGACTTTTATCGTGTTGGTTTTACCTGGAATAAAGTAAATCATAAGACTGGGCAAAGTTCAAAATGATCCAGAGTAAAAGAAATAGTACTTTCTTTGTGTCAACTTCAGGCAAGGCAAGTAGAGCAGATCAAAGAACTGCTTTAATGATTCACTAAAGCTGAAGTTCAAATAAAACCACAGTAGCAGCCAAAATACCTGGAAATGCAAAAAATTGCGAGCAAGGCATATGCCTTTCTGAGAAAAGGTCCAGGAAAAACATAAATCTGCGAGGGAGATTGTCTGATAGCACCATTGTCAGCAAATAGCAACTCTGAATGAGACAGAAGCAAGGTCAGGGTTTAAATAAATGGTTGTACAATAGCCACAGTAGGCTTTTTTCCACGTCCTAGTTCTATTGTCATTTTGGGCTAAATCTTGACTTTGAGAGCTATCTTCTCAATAGTAGAATGAAGAACTGGCCTTCAAGATATTTTCCATAGAAAATATTTTATTCTGCTTCGTATTTATGGCAGTGCTAAGGACCAGCCTCAGTTATAGATTCTGTTCTGTTTTATGTAATTAATCTACTTCAAGATGTTCTGAGAGAAAGCATGTGTCTGACACAAAGCTGAATAAGAGAGTCCCAGCTCTCAAGTGGCTCACATGTAAAAAGCCATGCAAAACTCAGCACCAGATATGGTGAAGATCTAGACTTGATATTGCATTTGTCGACTGACATATTTGCTGTCTAAAAAAAAAAAAAAAAAAAAAAAAAAAAATTACTACGCTCCATTGTCTAGGGTGATAGGCCTTTTCTACTCACTCACGATCCAAAGAACAGATGCACTTTAATGGATTTAGTGCCCAAATAAGCACTTTTTTTCCCAAGCACTTACTGCCCAAATGAGTAGATCTTTTAAAATGCAACTAATAAAAGCAGATAACCCTCACAGTACTCTTGCACCACCAAGTTTGTTTAGGGAGTGGAGTAGAACCTAAATAGTGCAGCAAATTAATTGGAGGCAGAAGTCCTTGCTTCTAAGCTCTAGTTAATAATAATAATTAAACTTAATGACTACCTGCTTGGCCTTAGTCAACTCCAGTTTTAGGACCTCAGGTCTTTCCTCATTTATAAAATAAAGAGATGTAGTCATTGGACATGATGATCATTAAGGTCCAACGAGTTTAACAACTTCATCATTTCCAAAGCAGCATTACACATTAGACAAAAAATAGCATGACAACTTATTGAAATTGAGAAGAATTTAGTAAAAGTACCTTTATTTCTTTTTAACAATAATTACTTATCTGGATGTTTAAAAAGTACCAAATGAAAAATAAGAATAAATTTCAAGCTTTAATCAAGTGAAATGTGGAAATTACAGAAATTAGGAAAACAGTAAAATATACTCACAGGATTACAAATTTATAATGGAGAGATAAAATCCTATTTTATACCCTTGGGGTTCTCTTCTAGTTGATATGTATTTATCTATGCACATGGCACAGACAAATCACAGTAAATAATATTCCTCTTAAAAAGTTTTTGCTCAGTCATAAAATACATACAGTGAAAAATTTCCTCCCTTACAGGCAAGCATTCAAAAATAGAATTATTTTCTGCACTTTTGTGGAGGAGGAAAAAATAAATGAAAGTATAAATGTTTCCTACTATGAGACAAAAGGCAGAGGTTTACCAAGAAGGGTTAACTTATAGACATCAAAACATTTAATATTTTTATTAGGAATTCATCCCCAAATCTTTGGGCTCATTTTTTGTATAACTAAAGAACAAATAAATATAATTAGTTAGAATACAAAATATCAAAGTTGATGCATATGGTATGAATATAGTTAAAAAATACATCTCAAATCTCATAAATGGATACAGAAAGTGGAAGTCATCTTTATTGCCCTGTGCTGAAGGTAACTACCATAAATTTGGCACTATAGCAGTGAACTTGAAAATAAAAGTTCCTTCCTTTCAAATAAAATACTTCATTTATCTAAAGATGATATAAAATGCTTTATATTTAAGCTAGGGGAGATAATACGGTTTCTATTGCTCTAAGGAAAAATATGACATTACTGACTAGCATCTTGTATATTGCCCGATTATATTGAAATAACCAGGAAATACTGACTTTCAAAATGTTGCACAGAATAATAGGACCCTGACTAGCTTCTGAATTTTAATGTTTTTTCTGCTGATCTGAGCCCCATTTCTGCACATTGCTACCAACCCTTACTGCCTTACAGTGACAATTAGAGTCATCTATAAACATGGCTGATTTTCTAAGGAACTATTATTGACCTTACTTTGTAGATTTTATCATATGCACCAGTTTGAGGTTGGGGTTATGAGATTTGACATGACTTTATATTTAAGAAATTTTGAGACCCTTCAAAATAAAATGTACTAAAAAATTACAAGTTCTTTTTATCCTCACTCTAGGAGGAGTTGATAGGAGACATCACTAACTTTTTTCCTGGGGAGAAATTGTTCATCCCTCTGGGCACTCTGAACAGGTAGATGTATTTGATCAGCTACAGTCTAGTCCACTAATTGCATTAGGGGATGTCAGCATGAGATGATTTTCAGAAAGACTTTCTCCAGAGACTTAGAATAGAGGAAATGACATTGCCTTTGAGAGACAGACTAAGAAAGCAAGACTTAGTGAATGAAAGTAGATATATGCAAAATAAGTAAGTGTGCAAATGAACTATTTATAAGTAATTTATAATAATTAAAATAGATACTTTGTATTAAAAATTGTATTGTAATACACACTATACATATGTATGGATATATATACACACACACACACACATATATATATCCTCTCTCTTTTACTGGCTAGAAACTTGGGGCTCAAAGAGTTCAAGGTCTTTTACAAGCCTCCACAGTTAATAAGTGACAGATCTGTATTTCAGAACATCATCAAATTCTGCTATCTGGGCTGCTAATATCAGTAGAGGATATATGCCAATGAGAAGGAAAATTTATTGGTTATTGAAGCGCAGATATTACACAGGTTTTGAAAACAGATCTGGATTGAACTTTGACCAGCCATAAATTAACTGAGTAGTCTTACAAGGGAAAATAGTGGTTCCAGATGATTAGTGCACTGCCTGGCACTCACAATAAATAGAAAAAAAGTTGGAGGTACTGAAGCCTTCCAAACACTCTCATAGGGAAAAAGAAGCCTTTGCCTATGATATACAAGTTTTTACATTCCTCTGGGTATATACTCAGTAATGGGATTGCATGAATGTTCGTTGCTGCACTATTCACAATACCAAAGACATGGAATCAACCCAAATGCCCATCAGTGACAGATTGGATAAAACAAACATGGCACGTATAGACCATGGAATACCATGCAGCCATAAAAAAGAATGATACTGGCTGGGTGCGGTGGCTCATGCCTATAATCCCAGCACTTTGGGAGGCCAAGACGGGCAGATCATGAAGTCAAGAGATCAAGACCAACATGGCCAACATGGTAAAACCCCATCTCTACTAAAATTACAAAAATTAGCTGGGCATGGTGTTGCATGTCTGTAGTTCCAGCTACTCGGGAGTCTGAGGCAGGAGAATCACTTAAACCAGGGAAGCAGAGGTAGCAGTGAGCCAAGACTGTGCCACTGCACTGCAATCTGGCAACAGAACACTTCTGTGGGAGCATGGATGAAGCTGGAAGCTATTATCCTTAGCAAGCCAATGCAGAAACAGAAAATCAAATACCACATGTTCTCACTTATAAGTGGGAGCTAAATGATAGGAACTTAAGAACACAAAGAAGGAAACAACAGACACTAGGGTCTACTTGAGGTGGGAGGTTGGGAGGAGGGAGAGGAGCACAAAAGATAGGTACTGGGTGATGAAATAATACGTACAACAAACCTCTGTGACACAAGTTTGCCCATTATAACAAACCCTCATATGGACCCCCAAACCAAAAATAAAAGTTAAAAAAAATGAAATTTGAATTTTTCCCTTTGATTACACAAAAGACAAAACACAACTATTTGATTGTGAAAGCACATGGATGAACTTATGTTATCCTAACATCCTCAAGATGTGAATCAATTCAATATCCCATGACTCTGACTTTGCTATCTCCAAACAGTCTTCTAATTTTAGTTGGCTGCTTGTATAGTTGTACCTATGGGAAAAGGTTATGATGTTCATATTTACATAAGCATACGAGCCCGCATGAGAGTTATTTTTCTTTCTTTTCTTTTTTTTTCTTTTTCTTTTTTTTTTTGAGACAGATACTTGCTCTGTTGCCCAGGCTGGAGTGCAGTGGCATGATCTCGGCTCACCACAACCTCCGCCTCCCGGGTGATACTCCTGACTCAGCCTCCTGAGTAGCTGGGATTACAGGTGCCCACCAACACGCACAGGTAATTTTTGTATTTTTAGTAGAGACGGGGTTTCACCGTGTTTATCAGGCTGGTGTTGAACTCCTGACCTCATGATCTGCCCACCTCGGCCTCCCAAAGGTGGGATTACAGGTGTGAGCCACTGCACCAGCTGAGAGTTATTTTTTCATTGCAAATATGGTAATTAATTTGGTGTTTACATATCAGTATTTTGAGCCTGACTAAAGAAGAGTGAGGGGGTTGGTTCTTTGAGAAGCCAAGCTCTCCTTACTTAGGGTACTGTCCAAAGCAGGATTCTCAGCTTTGTCATGATGAGGAATGCCACCCAGTGGGATTTCTTGAGGAAGAGCCAGCCTTCTTTTGCCCACATATTTTCTCTCCAGCCTTACCTCCATTCTCATGTACCAGCTGTCCTGAAGGGCTTGTTGGGCAGCTCTACCTCAGTCCTGGCTCATCATATGCACTACTTCTATTTGCAATGGCCTTCCATCCATTCCTCAATTCTGGATGACTCCTTCAGCTTCTGAACACATCCCATGCATTGTCTCCTCCAAGATAATGTCTTAGACCTCTTATTCGGGTTAAATAGCCTCATCCCATGTGACTTCAGTCACTTTGCGCATAGAGCTATTACAGCAGTTGCCAGCTACCATTATATTTAAGCATCTGACAGCATTGTCAGCTCCTTCAACAGATACTCACTTATTTCTCCTTTTGTCGTTTAGTTGGTGACCTCAAAAAATTGCTCATATATTATTAAATTAAATCCCCTAGATCCTGGCATAAAATTTTAGACATCTTGCTCATAGCAGAATCCCTAGGACCTGGCAATTTATTGAATTATTAATAAATATTTATTCAATAAATAAAAGATGACATTTATGGTTGTATCAAAATATTAATGAGTATTTTTAAAATTCATAACCCTTTGTTCAACGTGGTCAGCATTCTCTGTCCTGAGTTATTATTAGAACAAAATACTATTTAAATATATTGCTTCGTACAGCTCTTCCCTAGTGAAAAGCAACGCATTCATTTTTTAAAACGATGAAACATATGCAAGTCTTTTGCAGAGTTATAACAAAATCAGCATCACTGAATGATAGAAGTAGAAAATCAGAACTGAATACAGGGACAGCAGATTAAACAAAAATATGACAAGATGCCCAGATAAATCTCAATTTATGGCACAGAAATGGACTGACAGATTCTTGAATCACATCTTTGAGTAGATCTGTTTTTCTTTCTCATGAGTATCTCAGTGGCATGTAGGAGAAGGTGTGAATAGGTTGGTTTACACACTCTGGAGTGAGACTGCTCAATTATTTAGGAGGTCTGTCATGAAGTAATTGTTTGTAAATGCAGAGAACACAAATGAGTGTGTTGTGAGCATATGCAAATGCAAATGTGGATAAAAGGCATTGCTAATATCTACAGAAGGGAAAATAATTAGCAAATTCATAAGGGTCACTCATAATTCTAATGTTAAGACTAATCCTTTGTTTCTTTTAAGATATTCCCCTCATGCATTTACGATGCATATTCCCTGGTAAATGACAATGTGCTTGAATTTATAATGCAGTTAAGGAAGTAGGTGAACATTGTAAATGTTGGGAGGACTTCCAAAGTAGCAGAGGATATTTGGAGGCCGCCTTTGCTTCTCATACATGGTTGAATGGTGCCTCAGGGCTCACTGTCCTGGCTACTGCTGCTCAGGCTTTTTCTCATAATATTATTCAAATCTTGCAGTGGCCAGTGTTGTGAGAACCTTACAATGTGGGCTGACTCAACTCAAGCTTGTCATCTCAGTTCAGAAATTTCTAACATGCACTTCAAGCTTTTCTGCCAGGTGAATATCATGTGATGGGCCACTGCTCAGTGCTCCCCAGCCCCATCTCTGAAAGGAAAGACATCTGGCTGCCGAGGTGGTCTTAACAATTCCATTTTATTGCCCCTTCCCTTTCTATATCTGTTGGCCTCCAAGAGGCTTTCTCTGGTGAATTTGTAGGAACATGTCACAAAGACTTTTGGGATTTTTTAGGAAGCTGAGCAAGTCAGATTTTAAAGTTCACAGGCTTCAGCTATCTACTTAAAAAAATATCACAAGAACAGAAAACCAAACACCGCATGTTCTCACTCATAGGTGGGAACTGAACAATGAGATCACTTGGACTCAGGAAGGGGAACATCACACACCGGGGCCTATCATGGGAGGGGGGAGAGGGGAGGGATTGCATTGGGAGTTATACCTGATGTAAATGACGAGTTGATGGGTGCAGCACACCAACATGGCACAAGTATACATATGTAACAAACCTACACGTTATGCACATGTACCCTACAACTTAAAGTATAATAATAATAAATTTAAAAAAATAAAAAAAATAAAAAAAATTAAAAAAAAGGAAAATAAAAGAAATACTAACAAACATTGTTGATCCCTGTTGTATTTACATTGAATACTGGATATTCCATGGTATATGATTCTGCTCTGAAGGAAGTATCAAAAATTAAGGTAAAGCTAAGCGTACTAAAGCATGCTTTTTCTCTTCTTTGGAAATTTGTATAAACATTAACAAGAAATGTAACTTATTTTGTGTATGCTTGTTCTGGAATAAAGGATCATTCTAATCAGGAAAAAAAAAAAAAAATTAGTCTTCGCTGCCAGCCTTTCTCACACAGAACACTTAGTGCCTGTGTAAACATCTGCCACACACATTATGATGTCATTGATTAGCTGTCCATCATATTCCAAGCTATGTATACAAATGACCTTTCCTAACCCAGATGACTGAGATTATGGTGGATACTGTTATTATTCCCATTTTATATATATGAAAACACACTTACAGATACTAAGACAGTAGCTCCCAGTTGAGTTGGCATTTTTGAGATCTGGATCTAGGCTACTTGATTCAAGATCCTAGCGTCTAAATGATCATGCTATAAGATTCCTTTTATTTAGTCCAGTCACCATTATGAATGTTTTCACATGATGCTTATTTGTTACATAATTTGCACAATTTGGAGACAGGCTCAATCATTGATGTAATTGGCTCATATACAAAGTTGGTGATTTTTTTAAGAAATAGTTTTACATATAAAATGTGATTTTTTTCTTCTTCTTCGTTTCATACTGTGATTGTTGGCTACCTTACATAAACATATATGCAAACACAGACACATGCCAACTATTTTTTGGAGGAATAAAAGCTAGTTGTAAATCATCATTAATTTATGCTTACATCATTTTTCCTTTCTTCCTGAATATATCAATGTTTATTTCCTAAAAACAAGAACATTCTTTTACGGAGTCACTGTATGGTTACCAAAATCAGCAAATTTTATATGGATACAATATTATCATCTAAATTCATAGTCTATGTTCTGATTTTTCCAATTTTCTTAATAATGTTGTTAATACCTGATTTGTCCTGAATTCAGGATCACACGTTTAGATACTGATATGGGTTGGCTGTTTCCCCATCCAAATCTCATCTTGAATTGTAAAGCCTATAATTCTCACGGGTTGTGGGAGGGGCCCAATGGGAGATAATTGAATCATGGGGGTGGCTTCTCCCATACTGTTCTTGTGGTAGTGAATAAGTCTCATGAGATCTGATGATTTTATAAGGGATTTCTCCTTTGACTTAGCTCTCATTCTTTCTTGTCTGCCACCATGTAAGACATGCCTTTTGCCTTACACCATGATTGTGAGGCCTCCCTAGCCATGTGGCACCGTGAGTCCATTAAACCTTTCTTGCTTTATAAATTACCAGGTTTTGGGTATGTCTTTATCAGCACTGTGAAAACAGACCAGTGCAGATATAATGTTTCATTGGTCTTCTTTAATCTAGTCTAGTTCCTCTGCTTTTTTGTCTTCATTGACATTGACATGTTTGAGGAGTACAGGCGAACTTATTTGTTAAATGTTTTCCAATTTGAGTTTGTTCCATGTTTCCTTGTTATTAGAATTAGGCTGTGCATTTTCAGCAGGAATAACACTGAAGTGACATTATGTCCTGTTCAGAGCATCATATCATCAAGCACATGATACTGGTCTGTTACAATATTGGTGATGTTAATATTGATCATGATATCAAATGATCTGTTTTCTACTGTAAAGTTTACTATTTTTCACTATGGAATTAAGTAGTTTGTGGAGAGATATTTTAAACTATGTAAATATCCTTTTCCTCATCAGATTTTCATCCAATAGTTTTAATATCCATTTATGTTTTTCTAACTCCATCATTCTAATAAGGATTATTTAGAATTCTACTATAATAGCTTTGTCTTCAGCATTTATTTCTTTATTCTTTTATTTTTTATATCAGTATGTGCTTTTATGATTCTTGGTTTGTTAAATTCTTTACTATCACACTTTTTCTCAATGCTCAAATTGTCCTAGAATTGAACAGTAGCAGACTCTTTAAACTGACTTATTTTCCATGCTTCTCTGTGATTCTTGGAGCATTTTCTTACTTTTTTTTTTTTTTTCTTTTGAGTGTATATGATTTTTTTCCTCAGGTAACAGAAAGTGAATAATAATGGGAAATATCAATACAAGTCCTGAAAATTACTTTATTCTACTGGGTCTTTCTAATTTACCTCCTCTGGAAATACTTCTTTTTTATAGTTCTCTTGATGTTCTGCTTCATGACACTGATAGGCAAGTTGTTCAGCATCATTCTGTCATATCTGGACTCCCATCCCCACACTCTCAGTACTTATTTTCTTTTCAGGATTTCTGCTACACCATCAGCTCCATATTTTAATTGCAGTACAACCTCTGGGCCTACAGAAGAATATTTCTTATGCCAGTGTTATGATTCAATTTTTTTTTGTCTTCACACTGGGAACAATGGATCGCGCTCTACTGGTGGTGATGTCCAAGACTGTGATGCAGCTGGACACAGACACTTACCTTATACTGTTGTTATGACTGTGGGTTTTTGCGTAAGTAGCTTGACCAACTCAGCATTTGATTCCTTTTTTACCTTCTGGGTAGCCCTGTGTAGACATCACAATTATGCTTACGTCTTTATATTTACATCATTGTTAGTATAAAGATGGTTCATTAACAGAAAGAAACAGTCTATGTTCTCACTGAATCATGCAGCTTTATTAACATTATCTTTTCCATTATAAAATGACTTTGCCTCCAGGAGACTGAAAAGAACATCCTAAGAAAAGCGCAGCATTGGAGAATCTGACAAAATGTCATCCTGTTCAATTAAACCAAGTATCAAAAACATTCATTTTTATGAGACTATTTTAGGACATTCATAATTAAGAATGAGGTTAAATTATGAGGGGCAAAACAAATAAAATAAAAATAATATTAACTTAAGTAAAACAAAAGTTTATTTTTCTCCCTTATAAAAACAATTTCAAAGATAGGTGGTCTGAATGATAAGCCACTGAAGGTGCCTTGTACCAGGTTCCTTTTAACTTACCTTGGCCTTGACTTCCCCAAAATAGATCAAGATTCTGCTTGACCTCCATCCTTCACACTCATTCAGCATAAAGGTGGTCAAACTCTTCTTTGTTTTTCTTTTCTTTTTTTTTTTTTTTTTTGAGAAGTAGTCTCTCTCTGTCACCCAGGCTGGAGTGCAGTGGTACAATATCGACTCACGGTCACCTCCGCCTCCCGGGTTCAAGTGATTCTTTGCCTTAGCTTCCCTAATAGCTGGGACTACAGGCACCAACCACCATGCCTGGATAATTTTTTTTTTTTTTTAATTTTTAGTAGAGATAGGGTTTCACCATGTTGTCCAGGATGGTCTCGATCTCTTGACGTTGTGATCCGCCTGCCTCAGCCTCCCAAAGTGCTGGGATTACAGGTGTGAGCCACTGCGTCTGGCCAAAAAGGTCAAACTTTTCTTTTGAAAGATTCATCCCTGTACTTCTATGAGGAACAAATTTTATATATTTTTAAATTTTATATATTTATATATAACATAAATTTAAATATAAAATATTTAATACATTTAAAAATATTAAATTTATATATGTTAATGTTTTAAAATATATTTTAATATATGTTGTATATTAAATATAAATTTTATGTATGTAATATATGATATATAATATGTATATTTTAAAATGTTAATATATATAAATTTATTTTAATATTTGATTTTATATTATATAATATATTTTATTTTATATATATATACACACACACACAGAGAGAGAGAGTATAAGGCATTGGCTCACACTATTATGAAGGCTGGGAAGTACCAAGAACTGCAGCTCAAAATACGTGAGAACCAGGACAGCCAAAAGTGTAAGTGTCAGTCTGAATCTGAAGGGAAGAGAGTACTGATGCCCCAGTTCAAAGACCATGAGACAGAGAGAGTGAATTCTTTGTTGCCCAGACTTTTGTTCTATCCAGACCTTTAACAGATGGGATGAGCTTTGCTCACATTGGTGGAGAACCGGGGCAGTATCAATCTACTTTACTCAGTCTACAGGTTCAGATGTTAATCTCAGTCATCCAGAAATACCCTCACAGACATGTCCAGAATCATGTTTAATCGAATATCTGGTCACTTCATGACCCCATCAAATGAAAACATAAGAGTAATTGTCACAAGGCCCTTCTCTTTAAAGTCTATTGATCCAAACTTAGTGACAAACAAGGATGGTAAATTTACCACATATCCTGGAAAGCCATATGCCTACATAAAAATCAGAACTTCTATTGTTACAGAAAAATTAGAGAACAGATATTGACGCTCGTTTAGTAATATCTGCCTCTGAAGAGAACTGACACTGATGAGTGAAAAAGGAGTTTCCGGGAAATAAAGTGGATTAAGCTCCCTGAAATATGGAAAATAATGTTTATATCATTTATAAGAATTATTATTTTCAACATTTGTTGATATTATGATTTGGTGAAAATTATTACATAGATATTTTCTTTTCATTCCAGTTTACGTTTTTGAAAATTTCTTTTGTCCTTTGAGATATTTAATATGTAAGCTTTACCATTTTTAATGTATAATAAAACTTTAGATGTCTCATGTCAAGAATTGAATTTTGAATATTCCAGTGTAATTTCCCATAGAGTATGCATACACATATAAACCATTTAAACTGCATATTTCAAATACTGAGTTTTCACTGCTACTTGGTGGTTTTAAATATTTTTAGAGAATATCTTTTGGTTTCTTAGCTTGAAGAATGAGGATGTGGCTCCTTTTCACATTCCGGCACTACCATATACACTCACACACATGCACACAAGAAGACCTGATGAATTACTTTATGTATTTGACTACAAAGAAACCAGTGTGCGTGTATGTACATGTGTGTGTTTGAAACATCTCTCCTGAAATCTTTATTCCTCTTGTTCCAGTCTAAACTGGATTTTTCTC
The DNA here is from genome assembly GCF_024542745.1 of Macaca thibetana thibetana. Classification (NCBI taxonomy): domain Eukaryota; kingdom Metazoa; phylum Chordata; class Mammalia; order Primates; family Cercopithecidae; genus Macaca; species Macaca thibetana. The sequence continues at coordinate 97,108,882 of NC_065591.1, read as the reverse complement.
TAGTCTCCTCTTTACACCCTTTTATTTTAAATGCCCTGATTCCTGGGTCTTTCCTAAATTTATTTCTTCATTTTTTATGAAATACATACTTCAACAATGTTCAGTAGTTACTCTATAACACAGAAAAAAGGTGCACAGAGAAAGTTAATTTGATCCCTTGCATGTTTGAAAATATCTTTATCCTTGCATTTAGTTCGCAGTGAGATTCACAGACTTCCAGGAGAGAAAAGACTTTCCCTCAGAAATTGAATCCATTGTCCAGTTCTTTTTTAGCTTCCAGTGTTGCTTGTTAGAAATAAGAAGTCATTTTTATTCCTTTGTATGTGATCCTTTAAGCCCTTTGTATGTAACCCATTTTTTTTTCCTTTCTAGATGCTCTTAGGACTTTTCCCCAATGTCCTGAAATTGTATAAGGATGAAGAGTAGTTATGAGTATTGATGAATTTGAGCCACATTGTAGATACTCAGTGGGCCCTTTTTTGTGGAAAATCTTATCCTCCTACTCTGGAAAAATTTCCTAAGTAATGCTTTCATAATATCCTCCCCATCATTGTCTCTCTCAGTGGAACTCATTAGTTGGCCTCTTAGACTGAGCTTTTGTTGTTGTTGTTAACTTTTTAGAATTCTATTATTTTAAAATCATTTTTCTTTTTTACCTGCAAAATTTTCCATTCATTGTTTTTCAACATTTCAATCATTTATTTTTATTTTTGTCAAAAAAGTCACATTTCTAAAAATTCATATTCTCTGAATACTCTCGTATCATAGATGTAATATAGTATTTTTAGCTTTGAAGATGAGAATTATAATTTTATATGAGGGGGTTTTACTCCCCATATGATCTCCGATGTTTTATTTGTTCATTTTTCTATCTTTGGATTTTCATGTGCATTTTTTTCTGTTTTGTTTTTAAGGAGGTTCTCAAATATCTGGTGATCCTTGGCTGTCCAATCGAAATAAGAAATAGGCCCTAACATTCTAATAGGAAGATTTATGTATGTGGTAATGGCTTGTTTAATCATAAATTTGTATTTAGGTAGGGTACAAGTTTTTTTTTAACATTTATTTTAGGTTTGGGGTACATGTGTAGGATTGTTATGTAGGTAAACTTCATGTTGCGGGGAATTCGTAGTTCTCTATTCTACAGGGCAGTTTCCTTAGAAAGAAATCCTCCGGTCATCTGCCAACAACAGAAAAGCATAGAGGCCAGAGTAGTGGGACGCAGGCAGCCATCGGGGCAAGAGGACCTCCATTCAGTGCACTCTCAATCACCTGGTTCTATGTGTCCAGGGGGGTGCCTCATCTTTGACCTTAGCTAGTCCAGATGTCTGCAATTCACAGTCTCTGTAATTCAACAACTTCAGAGAATAATCCTTTTTTTTTTTTTTTCCTGCAGAGCTCAAGAAAGGGCAATTGACTAGTTTGTTGGACTTGGGGAGAACATCAGGGCAGTTATCTGCTCCTAAAGACAATTTCAACAAATCTTTTGTTTTCTGTCCCACTTCACACTCTGGCTTTCAGAGGTAATTTGCATCTCCTATTTTTGACACTTTCCATGGTTCTGTACTATAAATTATGATTTTTTAAAATTGTCATTACCCAAGCTGTCATGTTCTGGATTTTTCATGTATACACTCAGTTACTATTCATCCATATGCTTTCTATATTCCAAAAGTAACATTTTATGTACTAAAATCTGCTTCATTTGATTTTTTTTTGCTTATATATCTTCAAAAATAACTTAATGTCACTTTAGTTGGGTTTCCAGAGAGACCAGAAATGCCTGTTGCCAATTCACCATTTATAAAATCGAAAATCTTCACTTAGTTTCCAATAATATATTTTATATTTGTTGTATTCTATTGAAAGTGCTCTTGTGAAGTCACCAATAACCACTCTTGTGCCAGAAACAATGTAATCCTTCCAGTGACATTGATCTTGATGACCACAAATCACTTAAAAAATGTCACTCCCTGACCTCTCTGTCTTTAAGAACCTCCCATTCTCTGATCGTTTTTTAGTCTCAAATTGTTCTCAATCTCCTTGTATTCTAGTGTTCTTGCCTTCCGATCAGTCTTGGTGTCTACTGAGATTCTGATTTTATTCAATCGTAATCTTATCCTACATAATGAGTCATTCTATTTCTCTGATTATTTTCACTACCAATTGCATCATGGTGACCCACAAATCTGAATCTCCATCCCTGACTGAATTCCTAATCTTCAGACACACATGCCCCTCTTATGTGCAGATATTTCAATCCTGCAAACATCTTAATTTGGAGGTCCTAAAATAATCTCAAAGTAAAGCTAATAACAAACTCACCATCACCTAGAGCATGCATGTTTTTTCTCGCGGTTGTCGCAACTTAGTAGATGATTGTACTCATTAATTCAAGTATTTCAGAAAAGGAAATTACTCAAGAGTTTCCCCTTTCTCTCTTATTTATCATGTCCACCAGATTATTTACAACTTAATTTTTGATTTATTTCAGATTTTACTTCCCACTTGAGCCTATTACTTCAGCTCTACCTTTTAGGTTTATCTGATATGATCTCTTTCTCTTTGAACCCACCTCAATTAATGCTTTCAGAATGAACTATCTAAGATTTAAATTTGGGAATTTAATTGTTCTAGCATAAATGCTTTAGTGCTAACTACTACTTTTACTTTAAAGGTCACACTTCTTAGAGTAGAATGCAAGAGCCATCATTACTAGCCATTATCTCCCAAAATACACTCATCTCCCCAAATTCTTCCAACTTAACCCCAGTGGATAAAAACATACTTGTAGATTTCTGTAAACTTGATACTGTTTTATATTTCAGTGGGTGTATTTTTATACCTTATTTTTTTAAACCCTTTGGATTTTTTTTCAACTTTAAATTCAGGGGTACATGCGCAGGTTTGTTACCTGTGTGTATTGCATGATGCTGAGGTTTGGGTTGAGAATGATTCCAACAATCAAGTTCGGTATTATATTGGCTGTGGGTTTGTCATAGATGGCTATTATTTGAGGTATGATCCTTTCATGCCTAGTTTCTTGAGTGCTTTTATCATGAAAGGATGTTGAATTTTATCAAAAGCTTTCCATGTCTATTGAGATGGTCATATCATTTTTGCTTTTAATTCTATTGATGTGGTGGATTATATTTATTGATTTGCATATGTTGAACCAACTTACATCCCAGAAATGAAGCTGACTTGATCATGGTGCAATAACTTTTTGATGTGCTATTGGATTCAACTTGTTAGGATTTTATTGAGGATTTTTACACCTACATTTATTACAGATATTGGCCTGTAATTTTCCTTTTTTATTGTGTCTTTGCCAGGTTTTGTTATCAGTGTGATGCTGGCTGGCTTCACAGAATAAATTAGGAAAAAAAATTGTCTTCCTTGATTTTTTGGAAGAATTTCAGTAGAGTTGATACCAGCTTTTCTTTGTAATCTGGTAGAATTTAGCTGTGACTCTTTAGCATTGACCTTGGACAGTCTGATGACTATATGCTTGTTGGTATTCATTTTGTACAATATCTCCCAAGTGTTCTCTGGATTTCTTCAACATGATTATCTACTTCTCTAGCAAGATTAAGGAAATTTTCTTGAAATAGTCCCTCAGATGTATTTTTCAGGTTGCTTACTTTTTCTCCTTCTCTCTGAGGAATGCCAATGATTCGTAGGTTTGATCACTTTATATAATCTCAAATTTCTCAAATACTTCATTTATATTTTAAAATTCATTTTCCAGGGCCTGGTGCAATGGCTCACGCCTGTAATCCCAGCATTTTGGAAGCATGAGGCGGGTGGATCACTTGAGATCAGGAGTTCAAGATCGGCCTGGCCAATATGATGAAACCTTGTCTCTATTAAAAATACAAAAAGCTGAGGCAGGAGAATCGCTGAAACCTGGGAGATGGAGGCTGCAGTGGGCTGAGATCGCGCCACTGCACTTTAAAAAAAAAAAAAAAAAAAAAAAAAAAAAAAAAAAGGCATTTATTTTCCTTTATTTTTGTTTGATTAGGTTTGCTTTTTTTTAATTTTTTTTTTTTTTTTAATTATTATACTTTAAGTTCTAGGGTACATGTGCATAACGTGCAGGTTTGTTACATATGTATACTTGTGCCATGTTGCTGTGCTGCACCCATCAACTCGTCAGCACCCAACTACTCGTCATTTACATCAGGTATAACTCCCAATGCAATCCCTCCCCCCTCCCCCCTCCCCATAATAGGCCCCGGTGTGTGATGTCCCCCTTCCCAAGTCCAAGTGATCTCATTGTTCAGTTCCCACCTATGAGTGAGAACATGCGGTGTTTGGTTTTCTGTTCTTGTGATAGTTTGCTAAGAATGATGGTTTCCAGCTGCATCCATGTCCCTACAAAGGACACAAACTCATCCTTTTTGATGGCTGCATAGTATTCCATGGTGTATATGTGCCACATTTTCTTAATCCAGTCTGTCACTGATGGACATTTGGGTTGATTCCAGGTCTTTGCTATTGTGAATAGTGCTGCAATAAACATATGTGTGCATGTGTCTTTATAGCAGCATGATTTATAATCCTTTGGGTATATACCCAGTAATGGGATGGCTGGGTCATATGGTACATCTAGTTCTAGATCCTTGAGGAATCGCCATACTGTTTTCCATAATGGTTGAACTAGTTTACAATCCCACCAACAGTGTAAAAGTGTTCCTATTTCTCCACATCCTCTCCAGCACCTGTTGTTTCCTGACTTTTTAATGATCGCCATTCTAACTGGTGTGAGATGGTATCTCATTGTGGTTTTGATTTGCATTTCTCTGATGGCCAGTGATGATGAGCATTTTTTCATGTGTCTGTTGGCTGTATGAATGTCTTCTTTTGAGAAATGTCTGTTCATATCCTTTGCCCACTTTTTGATGGGGTTGTTTGTTTTTTTCTTGTAAATTTGTTTGAGTTCTTTGTAGGTTCTGGATATTCTGATGGGTCTTGACTCTTTATCCAGTTTGCCAGTCTATGTCTTTTAATTGGAGCATTTAGTCCATTTACATTTAAGGTTAAGATTGTTATGTGTGAACTTGATCCTGCCATTATGATATTAACTGGTTAGTTTGTTCGTTAGTTGATGCAGTTTCTTCCTAGCCTCGATGGTCTTTACATTTTGGCATGTTTTTGCAATGGCTGGTACCGGTTGTTCCTTTCCATGTTTAGTGCTTCCTTCAGGGTCTCTTGTAAGGCAGGCCTAGTGGTGACAAAATCTCTAAGCATTTGCTTATCTGTAAAGGATTTTATTTCTCCTTCACTTATGAAACTTAGTTTGGCTGGATATGAAATTCTGGGTTGAAAATTCTTTTCTTTAAGAATGTTGAATATTGGCCCCCACTCTCTTCTGGCTTGGAGAGTTTCTGCCGAGAGATCTGCTGTTAGTCTGATGGGCTTCCCTTTGTGGGTAACCCGACCTTTCTCTCTGGCTGCCTTTAAGATTTTTTCCTTCATTTCAACTTTGGTGAATCTGGCAATTATGTGTCTTGGAGTTGCTCTTCTCGAGGAGTATCTTTGTGGCATTCTCTGTATTTCCTGGATTTGAATGTTGGCCTGCCCTACTAGGTTGGGGAAGTTCTCCTGGATGATATCCTGAAGAGTGTTTTCCAACTTGGTTCCATCTTCCCCCTCACTTTCAGGCACCCCAATCAGACGTAGATTTGGTCTTTTTACATAATCCCATACTTCTTGCAGGCTTTGTTCATTTCTTTTTCTTCTTTTTTCTTTTGGTTTCTCTTCTCGCTTCATTTCATTCATTTGATCCTCAATCGCTGATACTCTTTCTTCCAGTTGATCGAGTCAGTTACTGAAGCTTGTGCATTTGTCACGTATTTCTCGTGTCATGGTTTTCATCTCTTTCCTTTCGTTTATGACCTTCTCTGCATTAATTACTCTAGCCATCAATTCTTCCACTTTTTTTTCAAGATTTTTAGTTTCTTTGCGCTGGGTACGTAATTCCTCCTTTAGCTCTGAGAAGTTTGATGGACTGAAGCCTTCTTCTCTCATCTCATCAAAGTCATTCTCTGTCAAGCTTTGATCCGTTGCTGGCGATGAGCTGCGCCCCTTTGCCGGGGGAGATGCGCTCTTATTTTTTGAATTTCCAGCTTTTCTGCCCTGCTTTTTCCCCATCTTTGTGGTTTTATCTGTCTCTGGTCTTTGATGATGGTGACGTACTGATGGAGTTTTGGTGTAGGTGTCCTTCCTGTTTGATAGTTTTCCTTCTAACAGTCAGGACCCTCAGCTGTAGGTCTGTTGGAGATTGCTTGAGGTCCACTCCAGACCCTGTTTGCCTGGGTGTCAGCAGCAGAGGCTGCAGAAGATAGAATATTGCTGAACAGCGAGTGTACCTGTCTGATTCTTGCTTTGGAGGCTTCCTCTCAGGGGTGTACTCCACCCTGTGAGGTGTGGGGTATCAGACTGCCCCTAGTGGGGGATGTCTCCCAGTTAGGCTACTCAGGGGTCAGGGACCCACTTAAGCAGGCAGTCTGTCCCTTCTCAGATCTCAACCTCCGTGTTGGGAGATCCACTGCTGTCTTCAAAGCTGTCAGACAGAGTCCTTTGCGTCTGCAGAGGTTTCTGCTGCTTTTGTTGTTATCTGGGCCCTGTCCCCAGAGGTGGAGTCTACAGAGACAGGCAGGTTTCCTTGAGCTGCTGTGAGCTCCACCCAGTTCGGGCTTCCCAGCAGCTTTGTTTACCTACTGAAGCCTCAGCAATGGCGGGCGCCCCTCCCCCAGCCTCGCTGCTGCCTTGCCGGGATATGGCAGACTGCTGTGCTAGCAATGAGGGAGGCTCCGTGGGTGTGGGACCCTCCCGGCCAGGTGTGGGATATTATCTCCAGGTGTGCCTGTTTGCTTAAAGCACAGTATTGGGGTGGGAGTTACCCGATTTTCCAGGTGTTGTGTGTCTCAGTTCCCCTGGCTAGGAAAAGGGATTCCCTTTCCCCTTGCGCTTCCCAGGTGAGGCGATGCCTCGCCCTGCTTCAGCTCTCACTGGTCGGGCTGCAGCAGCGGACCAGCACCGATTGTCCGGCACTCCCTAGTGAGATGAACCCAGTACCTCAGTTGAAAATGCAGAAATCACCGGTCTTCTGTGTCGCTCGCGCTGGGAGTTGGAGACTGGAGCTGTTCCTATTTGGCCATCTTTCTCCGCCCTCAGGTTTGCTTAAAAGACCAGTTTTCAAGCTCTAAAATTATTTCGTATACTTGGTTGAATCCATTGATAAAGCCTTTAATTTTATTTTGAAATTCAAGATGTTTATCTTTTCCTTCACTTGCTGGATTACTTTAGAAGTCTTTGTGTGTGTTGACTTTCAAACTTGTTTTCGATCTCATTGAATGTCCTTGCAGCCCATGCTTTGAATTCTTTATTTGTCATTTCTGAGTTTCCATTTTGGTTAGGGACTGTTGCTGGAGAGCAAGTGAAGTCCTTTGATGGTGTCGCTACATTCAGATGTTTTGTGATGCCAGAATTTTTGCACTGGTTTCCTCTCATCTGCAGATGCTTACACTTCTAATTTTTTAAAATTATTTTTTGTTTAGGTAAGATTTTTCTTTTTCTTTCTTACTCTATAATATTATTTTTTCTATTTGTTTTCTCCTTCCTCAGGGGGTACTACTGTACAGAATGCTGGGTAGGGTCTTTTGGCTTTGCTTTTATAGCTGTATGTATTTCTTTTGGCAGGTTTTATATTGGTCTATGCAGCCTGACCTACAAGCCACTAGATCACACTTATATGTAAAAGCTGGCTATAGCCACTGTGGTTGGGTATATACTTGATCCATGTTTAGTGCCAGAAGCTTTCTGTTGCTTCAGGCAGTGGGCTGATTCATGGGATGCACAGTGGTCTGAGTATGCTGCTCAGCTCTGGAGAGGTAGGAGACATGATAGGAAATGCCCAAACTGGGCGTTTCCACCTACAGGTACCCCCATGGCTGGCACAAGAACAAACACAAAGGGAGAATCCAGTGAGTGGCCACCAAGTGCCCAAGTTGTGTCCAAGCATGTAGCTGGAGAAGTGGGGCATATCAGGCTGCTGAGCCAGGGATGCAGTTGTTGTGAACGACTGGAGATCTGCCTAGGTGTGTAGCAGAGAGCCCCCATCCCCCTCCACACACACACACATACACACACACACCCACACCCTAGGACCTCTGCAAAGGAAAGGTGGGGTACCTCAGGTTTCTGATCCAGGAGAGCTGGTGCTCTGAATACCTGGAGATCTGCGTGGATGTGGAGCAAAGAGGATCTTTCCACACTATAATCAATGCCTAGGAAGGGTGGGGTATCTCTGGCTGCTGAACTAGATGAGTGGGTTCTCTGGATGCTTAGAGGTTTGTCTAGGCATGAAGCAGAGAGGACTCCCCTGTACCAGGATATCATCACACAAAGGGTGGGTCATCTCAAGCTGCTGATCCAGACAATCTGGTGCTCTGAGTGCCTGGAAATCTTCCTCGATATGGAGTGTAGAGACCCCTGCTGTACCACGATCTATGCCTAGGAAGGATGCAGCGGATCAGGCTGCTTAACTAGACAAGCAGATCCTCTGAATGCCTTGGAACATGCCTGGAGGTGAAACAGAGATGGCCTCCTTGCACTTATTTTTTATATTTTTTTAATTCTCTGGTAATCTCCTGCTATTTTTCTTGATCAAACTATCTGCCATTTATTGATCTTGATTCAATTTCGCTTCCAGCAGTAGACTGTCTTTCCCAGTCTTCCCAGGATGGAATTATTGGTCCTTCCTCTTCTCTCATACCATTCTCTATCTCTGTTTACAAAATAATTGTTCACTAGTGTCTGCCATAATGTTTTGTGTTTCTAAGGGACGGAGACAGTGTTTAATTCACTGGGAGAGCCTCAGAATCTAATACAGTGCCAGGAAAATAGCAGACAAAAATACAAAGCTCTGTTGAACTATCAAGATGTCTTTCTACAATTTTGTGTTCTTTTACCTATTTTTTGATTCTTCTTTTAATATTTTGTTCTCACGTATATTTGCAAATTGAGAATTCCTTTTTGGCAAGTGTACATGTTTTTACAGTTATGGCTGTACTATACTCTATCTCTTCATGAAATTCTAGTGTAATACTAATTTAGATAAAGTTGGTTGTACTTTGAAACTTGAGGTCTGAGACATTAATTCAGCCCGCAAGCTCTCTAGTTTCTCTATTAATTAAATGAAGAAATTGTACTAGATAAGCATCAAACCTCTTGAGTATTTTTCTCTTCCCAGAAAGTTGTAAGAATATGTTACCTACTATTTGAAAAAGATGTTCTGGAAGCTTATAAGCAAATAGGCTGTTTTCGATATCAGTAGTGATGCATATTTTTCTTTCCCCTGAAGAGCTAAAGGACTGGCATCTGGGCCCAGGAGATAGCAGTGGACTGTCAGGCTGAACATCTTGACTGAGTTCCCATTATCTATAAATGTGCCTTTAATGATGATTTCATAAGAAGGAAGTATAAGTAATATCTTGGCTTTCCTTATATATGGTACTAGATTTGAGATTATAACGAAAGTAATATGCTAGGATCACTGGGGTTTTTTTTAATTAAAAGAAATAGTACCTAGAGCTTTATTTTAGTATAAGCAATGATGTTTGGCTACTTGACATAATCATAAGGTAAAATTTAAGACTAATGGGCCTATTTCCCAAATGAAAGCAATTTTAGTAATTTATATGAGTCACCATGACAAGTTTTCTCTTGTGACCAATGCACAATTTAACTTCGCTGAAATCTATGAGAGATACAAACAATTTCCTAGAGTTTCAATTCTTTGTGCATATTATTTATTTATTTAAATCTCACTCTGTCACCGAGGCTAGAGTGCAGTGGCGTGATCTCGGCTCACTGCAACTTCCACCTCCCAGGTTCAAGAAATTCTCTGTCTCAGCCCCCCGAGTAACTGGGATTACAGGCACCTGCCACCACGCCTGGCTAATTACCGTATTTGTAGTAGAGATGGGGTTTCACTATCTTGGCCAGGCTGGTCTTAAACTCCTGACCTTGTGATCCACCCGCCTCGGCCTTCCAAAGTGCTGGGATTACAGGCGTGAGCCACCGCACCCAGCCCTTGCGCATATTCATAATTGCTTCTAGCTATAGCCAAGCTGACTCTGGATGAAACTGCACATAGAATTAGAAGAAAAATAAGAACTCCAAGTTTATTCACTTAAAAAATGTAATCTGTATATATATTTTGTCAAGCTCATACTAAACTTAGCATTAATCATTTCAACTTTCTTGAAAGCAGCTGATGGACCAAAGAGAATCTCAAGCATTATTTATCACATCTCATTTTTATAGCATTAATGATGTTATTTTTCCTTTCCAAGAAGAAATGTATAAAGTGACTTGCTTTACTGTTGAGAACCCCTGCATCAGTCATCAGTGGTGTTTTACGTTTAACATAGCACCATGTGTTTTCAACAATTTTCCATTTTGAATTGCTATGTATCAAGTGAGTTCAAAGATGATGTTGCAATGTCCACATTTTAAATTATAGAAGCTCTCTCAACCTCTAATCTCTTTCACTGTGTGGTACTTTGTTTAATTCTGGTGTGGTGGTGGTGGTGGTAGTGTGTGTGTGTGTGTGTGTGTGTGTGTGTGTGTGTGTGTGTGTGTGTGTATGTGTTAGGGAAAGGAACCTTCAAAAATAGGAACTGCTTCAGATGGATATGTGGGCAGAAAAAAATCATTAGTGTATGGCAGTTTTCATATTCTCTTGTTTTCTTACTTCGTAACTGTCACTAACGAAGGAATATATATATCGTTAGTTTCCTACTGCTCTCTTAACAAATAGCAATAAACTTGATAGCTTAAAACAACAGAAATTTTTTATATTACAGTTCTCGAGGCCAGAAGTCCAAAATCAAGGTGTCAGCAAAGTCATCCTCCCTTTGAAGGTCATAGAGTAGGATCCTTCCTTACCTCTTCCAGATTCTGATGGCTTCAGCCTTTTGACTTGTGCCTGTATAACTCCAATCTTTGGCCCCTTCTTCACATGGGATTCTTCTCCTCTGTTTCATATCTTCTCCTCTGCTGAATTGCTCCGTCTCAAAATCTTTAACTTAATTATATCTGCAAAGACCATTTTTTCTAAACAAGGTCACATTTACATTTTTCAGGGATTGGAATATGAACATACCTTTTGAGGAGGGCCGTCATTCAATCTGCTGCTAATCAGGCCAAAAGCACAAGCTTATAACTAGAGGAAAATCTTATCTATTTCTCTGTGTCTGGCAACCAAGTTCCTGATTCATTTCCCTATATGGATAATCCTGATTAGATAAGAAAATCTCAATTAAAAAATATAGTCAACTGCTGCTTACTTTCCTTTTCTTCTGAGGCACACAATGTCTTGATCCTTCTACTTTCTAAATACACCTCTTTGTATCTTTCATGGCTCTCATTTTGCTTCATTCTTTCCACTTATTTTTCTCATTTTTTTCTATCTTTGGTGTATAGACTTTGACTTTACTGTAGCTAGAAAGAAAAGGAAAAATGTTTCAGTTGCATGTATACTATCTACTGCTTCAAATTCAAACCACATTGTAAACAGTTTTTTAAACAGGGAAAGGGGTTGAGAATGTGCTGATATGTATGTGCACAGTGAGGCCAAGTTAAAAAAGTGAGAGACTACTAGAGAAATAAACTGACAGACAATAAAATAAGTAAAACGATTTACAACTTATTTGAAAAATACATGATGAGCTAAAAAGATTTGTTTCAGAGAGAAATTATGTGAATGCTAGAACTGGAGAATAGGGAAAAATGATTACAAGGAAAATTAAGTCAGGATAAATCACTTGACAATACCCTTCCAAATTATCTGAAGAATTGAGAACTTCACAAATTAATAAGTTTCTGCCTTAATTGCTAAGTTTATATGTAAATATTTTTCCATTTTCACATGCATTTATTGAGTACCTAGTATGTACTAGATGCTTTTTATTATATTGATTCTGGTATAAATTCAGAAACTCTGTTGTGTTGGATCCTAGGTATGAGTGTGGTAACCAAGGTCTGCAAACTCTCAGTTCCCTGGTTTACACAATAGAGAAAATATAGCATATGATAGTAAAACAAATGTAAACAGGTAAAACAAATATGCAAACAAGGAATTCTCAACTGAGTTTTGTAAAAGTCAAATTATACTCAACAGAAACTATATTTGACTGGTTTAAGATGTTTGGAAATTAGTTAAATATCAGAACAGTTTTTGTGCACAGTGTGCTTTTGATAAAGATTAGGTAACTGTAATAATGCTGCTGAGGATCAATAAATAGACCTTAATATTAGAAAATAATGTGGTTGTGTTCTCATACTGAAGTATGGAAGGAGAATGTTATGATTAGTATAGACAATTTTTCTTGCCATGGATGTTATGTAAAAACAATTTTTAGAATTTATTGAAGCTATAACAATAGAAAGTATTTCTAAAGAGTTCTTATTCACATTCTAAATTTTCATTAGAGTCATAGGAAACTTCAGCATAAACCTTAAGATTTTACATTTCAGCTCAAGTAATATGCACATAAAATTTGACATTTTCCAAAGAACAGGAAAATTTCAGAGTAAAAGTTGATATACACATTTTTTTCATCATTGCTTTTCTCCGTTCCTTAAATTCTTATTCTGATTTAAAGTTGTGACAATCTTCCATTTCACTGGCATTTCATAAAAAGAACACAAGGATTTTCTAATAAAGGCATTTGAGGTTTCTAATTCTTCTTCGGAAATTGGGCACTTACCTTCTGTGCATGTAAATCACTTCTAAGACAATTATCTCTCCTAGTCTCTACAAACGTATAGAAATGTTCTGCTTTCTAAGTTATGGTTCTCTTTAAGTATACTTGCTATATCTTCACTTTCTGTGCATGAATATCAGATTAGGTCTCATCAAAAGCAAGCTTTGTTTGAAAAGTAATTTCAAAGTCAACTAGCTCATAACAACACGTTTTAGCTTGTACCTTTCCTTCCTGCTCAGAAAACACAAGGTGATGTTTGTCACTTACATTTAGAGTCAAGTGATCTCCAGAAAGCATACTGGATAAATTCACATAATGCCAGGTTCCTGACAAGAGTTTCTTGTTGGTTGGCCTCTGTAGCTCTTGCTTAAGAATTGCAGAAGTACATGTTTCTGTAACACATACTTCCTCAATAACACTATTAGGTAATCTTAATATTATTTCCCTGTACTCTGGGAGGCTGTGCTTTTGCTAAAAATCCCTTTGCTTTTTAACTTGAAAAAAAATCAGAATTTATTGACTCTATGAAGACCTTTGAACAGACCACCAAGTGATAATAAATCAATAAGCAGAAGCACAATCTGTATTTTTGGAAACATGTTTATATCTCAAAATAAGCTAAAAATATTGTAATATTTTTAAAATTCATAGATGGCTCCTCAGAAGCTCATTATTGCCCATTGTCTGCTGGAGAATATACTTCTTTAGTTCTTTGTAGGATTCAGAGCTATTTCTGGATCTCAGTTATGAAGCACAGGCTGAATCATTCACATGGTCTCTGAAACTTGGGTGGGCCCAAGGCCAAGTTGTTCAGAGGAATTTCTACTAATTGTATTTTAGTCCTGTCTTTGTAAAAGGCCATGAATTAGCTTAATAGAATATCTGTTAAGCAATAGTTTAGTGAGAACTTAGCTTTTACTTTAATAACCCATTTGAAGGGAAATACAAGTGTAAAAAGCAGTCTTTATGAGTGGTTCAGATCACAGACTGTGGACTCTGACCATCCTGATTTCTAATTCTCACTCTAGCAATTGGTGGTTATGCAATTTTTAGTAAACCTGCACAACCTTGCTCACAGATTAATTTTTCCATTTCTAAAATGAAGACATGAAATCTCACACTCTAAAAGCATTATTTTGACCATGAAACAAGCTCATACTAAAATGCTTAGCACATTGTACACATAAATATTAACTAATATTAAAAATCTAGTTTATTCAAGAAGAATATTTTGAGAGGAGTTTGCTTTAGTCCTTGACATGACTTTCTGTACACTTCCAGACAATCAGTAATAATAGATAAATAAATGAAGAAGCTAAAGTACAATTATTCAAAAGAGATAAACACAGAACTCCTTTTTGATTAGGATTCTGCCAGCTCCTAGAGTAGAAACTTACTTCTTCAAAATACTTTGTCACAACTATTATCTTGTATTTTTATCATAGATCTTATTTATTTGACTTTTAAAACAAGCATACTTTTAAGATATGTTAGAAGGGGAACAAAACTAGCAGAGCTGGGTGATATGAAAGTGACCTTAAGAGCTATTTGTTTAAAATTTTACAAGAAAATACATATTATTTTGAAAATATTTCCTGGAATGCGCACTTGACCTATCTTTTCTTCAAATGAGGTTATTCTGGATAGACTGCTAACATGTGATAAATGTGTACTATGAGTAATTTACTATTGTAGGACTGGCTGAACAAAGACAGACGACTTTTTAAAAAAGCAATCAGCTGTTTCTGGAATGTTTCATGGTCCCAAACTGGAAACATCAATTAATATGTTAAAGAGCTACTCTTTATTTCTGCTTCTACATAAGTAGAAGAGCAATATATCTCTGGAAGTATGTAAATCATTTCTCAATAATACATAATTTAATTTTGTTAATATATTTGTGTCCTTTCCACTTTGTGAAATTTACCAGCAAATGCATTATCATTCATTTTAATAAGATTATTTCACAATTTCAGGGGAGCGTACGGTAGCTCTAGTTCTCAAAAAATAAAAGGAAAGCAAATGGCCCACTGGCCTAAGGGTAGCTATGTAAATACTAGCAAGCAGAGTTGAAATGTTTGGCATTTATCCAATTGGCCAGAGTATTCTATATCTACACCATTAGAATAATCTTTAAAGTCATAAGAAGAATTCCCCAAAGTGTCATATCCCTTCCTTTAAAAATACCATGTCATTGAGTGTACCATATGGTATTTATGTCATTTTTTAGTTTTATTAGTTTAATCTGAGCAGAAAAATATTCTGATGTATGTGGGTGCAGCACATGGTTGAAATGATAGAACTGTGTCTTAGGCAAAGTTAAAAAAAAAAAAAAAAGCATTCTTGTAAGCCTGTGCAACCAGGTAGAACACTTTATGGCTAAAAGCTTAAAAATATATTTCAGATAGAGAGATCAATAGAGAGACAAAATATTGATCAGATAACCAGATTATACTAGAAACTTTTATTGATATGCAGAGCTAATTTCCATTCCCAGCTACAATTAATATTGTTTTAGACATGTATGAAAATAATATATTTTTAAATATTAATTAATGTATACTGATGAACAGGATAAAAAATGAACCCCTTCTATAACAACATGCATCTCCAGTTCTAGAAAAGGTTAAGACAAAATTCAAAGCCTTGAAAAGAATTAGCTCTTTATCTTCTTTTAATGTTTAGACTGTGTCCAGAATCAAAAATATATTTATGGAACTATCAGGCTGATTTCAAAACTTAATTGGTCTCTAAGATGTTGATCCAATGTCTTTTTCACTTTTCATCTAAAAATAATTATTTATTATGTTATATATGTTTAATAGTAAGATATAATGAAGTAAATTTTTTATTCATGTCAGCATCATGATTAGGCCAGAGAGTTCCCTAGAGGGAGAACGGCTTCAGTTTCCAGACTTCAGCATATAGACTTTCCTTTCGTTCTTTATTTTAGTCTTGTGTAATGGTTGACAACCTTGAAATTCAGAAGAATCACTAGAGAGATACATACTACGCTACGCTATTTAATTTTACAGACAATTTACAGGATATTCAAGGCTAATTGTGATTAGTTGTCTGCTTTTTGCCTTTTAAAAAAAAATTCAGGTTCTAATTTCTATAGAACTGTGATTGCTCTCTCATTGTACCATGATATAACATGTTTATTGTACCTCTTCACAGTAAATTCTAATTGCAACATTTCAATCCAATTTATTCATGTAACTGAAAGCAAAGAAGAAGTATTTTATGTGGTACTTGCAAATAACTATAAGTCTCCAAGTCTTAAGAAAAAAAAATAAAGTTTTTATCTCTGCTTAGGTTTCTAGTTTTAAGATTTAGTTTCATAAAACTTTCTGCATTCCAGTGCTAAATGCAACTCAGAATTATTAAAAATGTACATAAATGAGACTCTCTGCTAGGAACATATTCCTCAAAAGAGATCAATGGCAGAAAAAGTCATAGACCCAATTTCTATAAATAGTTTCTAAAATGATACTTAATATAACAGTAAGGATTGGTCCAGATGGCTCTGTTTCGCTAACATGGTGACTCTTCCAGTGAATATAGACATTAGATGATGATTCATTACTATAGCAGTTGGGAGATTTCATCTTCTTAAGAAAGAATCCCATTTAAAAACATATTACACCAACTTTGTGTCTGTCTCATTCTCTCAAAGCCAGGACTACTCTAAAGACTTGTAGTAGAGAAGACAAAGGTTCTGTAGTGATATGGTTTGGCTCCCAGTTCCCATCCAAATCTCATGTGGAATTGTAATCCCCATATGTTGAAAGAGGGGCCTGGTGGGAGGTGATCGGATGATAGGGACCAATTTCCCCATGCGATCTCTTGATAGTGAGTGAGTTCTCGTGGGATCTGATGGTTTAAAAGTGTGTTCCCCCCCGCCCCCGACTCCGCCATGGTAAAAGGTGCTTGTTTCCCCTTCACCTTCTGCCATGATTGTAAGTTTCTCAAGGCCTCCAAGTCATGCTTCCTGTTAAACCTGCAGAACAGTGAGTCAATTAAACCTCTTTTCTTCATAAATTACTGGGCCCCAGGTAGTTCTTTATTGCAGTGGACTAATGGACTAATACATGTAGTTACCTTGCAATCAAAAGAAATTAAAAATAAAACACCATTTAAACTTTCTTAACAAAGATGAAATTTTTAGTTTATAAATCTATCAGAATATGTATAGGACTTGTATGCTAACTTGTAAACTACAAAGCACCAATGGAATAAATAAAAGAAGACCTAAATAAATGAAAAGACAGAACATGTTTACAAATTGAAAAATCCAAACAAAGATGATATCTTCAAATTTTTTATGTATTATATATAGAGTTATTAATATATGCACATATATGTAGGTAGATGTAGATATAAGGTTTTATACTATTCCTATGAAAACCCAAGCAAGATTTTTCTGTAGATATAGACAAGATTATTCTAAAATTTAGTTGGAAACATAAATGCCAGAATAGTTAAAACAATTTTGAAAATCAAGGGAAAATGTGATAGGAATAATTCTAAGTTTCAAGATAATATATAACTATAGTAATCAAGATAGTATATTATTGGCATAGGGATAAATACATAGATTAGTGGAACAATAGAGAACCCAGAAGTTGTTTTTATAAAGTACGATCAACTGATTAAAAAAAAAAAAGGTAGGAAAGCAACTGAATAAAGGAGGGATAGCTTTTTCATTAAATGGTGCTGAAACATTGGACATCTATAGACAAAAATACTTCCATACATATGTACATACATACATAAATGCATATATGGATACATAAAAATTATAAAAAACAAGCCTTTAATAAGGTTTAAAGCTTATACAAAAATTCACTCAAAATGGAAAACAGGCTAATTGCAAAATGTGAACTTATAACACCTTTAGAAGATAATACAGAACCTATAATGCCAGCACTTTGGGAGGCCGAAGTGTATTTCTCAAAGTCAGGAGTTCCAAATCAGCCTGGCCAACATGGCAAACTCTGTCTCTACTAAAAATAAATAAATAAATAAACATTAGCCGGGTGTAGTGGCACATGCCTGTGATCCCAGTTACTTGGGAGACTGAGACATGAGAATCGCTCGAACCTGAGAGACAGAGGTTGCAGTGAGCCGAAATCGCACCACTGCACTCCAGCCTGGGTGACAGCAAGACTCTGTCTTAAATAAATAAATAAAATAACACAGGAGAAAATCTTTGGGATGTAAGGCTATGTGAATATTTCTTAGACACAAACCCACCTATAAGAATATAAGAAGAAAAAAGTAACAATCTGGACATCATTGAAATTAAGATGATTTATTCTGCAAGACTGTTCAGAAGGATATAATGACAAATTGTAGACTTTAAGAAAATATTTGCAAACCATGCATTTGTCAAAGGACTTATATCTAGAACATATAAAGAACTCTAAAAATTCTGCAATAGAAACAAACAATTCAATTAAAATGAGCAAAAATCATAAACTAATGCTTCTACATAGAGCACATCCAGATGGAAAGTAAGCACATAAAAAGATAATCAACATCAGTGTCCATTAAGAAGAATGTAAATTATGAACACCATGAGATGTTATTACACTCCTAGCACAATAGTTAAAATAAAACATGTAGAATGTGAAAAAACTGGATCTCTTATACATTGCTGATGAAAATATAAAATGGATCAGTTAGCCTGGAAAATTTTATCAGTTTCTTAAAAATTAAACATCACTTATCATAGAAACCAGCAACTGCACTCTTGGACATTTCAATAGATTAGAAAAGTCCATTTGAAGCATTGATCACTAAAAGCTTAGTGTTGGCCAGAGTTTAGGAACAGTGAGAGTTAGGTGGGGATGGTAAAGGTAGATCTTTATAATGGTATCATGAGGGATAACTTTGTGGTGATGAACTGATTTTGTGTCTTTGCTGTGTTGGTTATAGAACTCTACATGTGATGGATTGACAGAGAAATATACACCTCCTTAAACACACATGCTCTACCAATGCCAATTCGCTAGGGAACTTTGATATTTTTCTGTAATTTTGTAAGGTATAATCATTTGGGCAAACTCGATAAACGTAGAGGGGAAATCTCAGTACACTCTACTGCAACTTCCTGGTAATCTATAATTATTTTAAAATGTTTAAAAATTTTAAGCTTTAATGTTCTGTGAAATAAAAGTCATTAGGAAAAACTGCACACTATAGTTTAGCTTTAAGAGTCAAACATATATTATTATATTAACGTACATATTGTGTTCAGTGAAGAAAAATGTATTTCAGTTAAGACCACATGTCCCAAATCTTTCAATCAAAGAACACAAGTTGAGCATTTCTCCTGTAAGGACAAAATGGTGACTAGCATACACAGCCCATGTCTGAAGAGAATAAGTGTCTTTACTTAGAAGAATGTATAGGGAAATTGTGCAAACACAAGAAAAGTCATGATCTGTTTGTTTAGTTAACAGAAGTGAATAAATAAGAATGACAAATAAAGTTTTAAACCATTTTTTCCTGGAATTTAAAGTAGACAATTGATGAAAAAAGACACTTAAAAGGATATTCTAAACTAGACTTAAAAATGAAAATGGCAGAAGCCTTTGGGGAACATGAAAAGATAAATGAATGTACTGTAGCTATCCATAGAGATTCAATTATGTTATCCTGTTTTCAGGAAGTAGAGGTTAGCAGTATTTTTCATAGTGCTTCCTGAGCAAATTGGTTTTCTACTTTGCCATTTTTGTGATAAAATAATTTCAGTTCTTATGAGTCGTCATTTCTTTTTCCTACATAAAAAGCATAGAAGATTGTCTTCCATGGTTTTCAAAACCATTTTTCTTATAGCGGTTTCCCTTTAGTCAAAAAGTCTACGTTGTTTGAAATTTTACATTTCCTTACATATAAGAGAGTGTTCCAGCTGTATCACTAGGTACAATTTTACAAAATTCACTTTAAAAGTTTCGAGTGAAAATATTCTCCAAATTTGGAAACAAATAAATTTTTCAGAATAACTATTGCTTGAAATTATTTTTAATGCTAAATCAATATTTGTGGTATATTTTAAAACATATTTTACAGGATCAGTATAAAGAATAAATTAGATAATTTTAAAGAAAATACAGAATCTTCAGATGTGATATTCTAGAAAACTCTGCATTATTTATTTTAATTCTTTATTCCTATAACTAGACTTTATTATTTGTTTTGAGCAGTTTTAGGTTCACAACAAAATTGAGCAAAGGCAAAGAGATCTTCTATATAGCCCCTGCCAGCTTTCCCATATACCAAATACACAGCTTTCCCCGTTATCAACATCCTTCACTAGAAGGATGCATTTGTTACAATAGGATGAACCTATTTTGATGCATCATCACCCAAGGTTGCTAGTTTGTATTTGAGTTCATTCTTAGTGTTGCATATGAAGTAGGTTTTGACAAATGTATAATGACATGTATCCACCATCATGGCATCATGCACAGTAGTTTCAGAGTCATAAAATCGTCTGGGCTCTGTATTCATCCCTCTCTCCCCTCAACTCCTAGCAGCCAGTGTTCCTTTTTCTGTCTCCATAGTTTTACTTATTCCAAAATGTCATATAGTTGTATCATATACCACATATCCTTTTCATATTGTTGTTTTTATTTTTTTGTGAATTTGCTAATTTGAATTTGAATTTTCAAAATGATAAACCAATAATCACAGTATAATTTATTGAGTCTTCCTTTGCAACTATATATTTTTAAATTATTTATTTACTTGTAATTTAAATTTATTTTTATCTTGTGTTTTCTTTTAAACTCTAATTTTAAGTTGGGGAAGAGGCATGTGCAAGTGTGTTACATGTTGTTGAGACTAAATTTCTACTTAAGACAAGTTATTTGTCTATCCTAAATTTTATATGCCATGGATTTATATAGTACTAAGATGATATTTGATTATTAAAGTGTTCTAATGTTTTGGTAGTTTGATTACATTTTCTCTGCCTCTTTTTAGCAATTTAAATATTATTACTTTCTGCTGGATGAATTCCAGTATTACTTTATTTGATGACTCTAAAATTTGCCTGCAATATTATTGGAAATGTAGACGTTCTATCCATTAATTAGAAAAGAAACTACATCTTCTCTGTACTTGCTTTTTAAAAACATTATAGAAAAACATAACCAATTAAAAATGATAATGAATAATCATGTGCACACACTAGCTTAAAAATCTATTGGAAGATCTAGTTAATACAAGAAAACTAGGAAAGGAAATAAAAAGTATAATAATTGGGAAGGAAAAAATGAAACAATCTTTGTGCAGTGATGACAGGATCATCTCTGCAGAAAAACCCAAAAAATCAGCAACAACAGCAAATCTCCTAGAAATAAAAATCACTTATAGCAAGATTGAAGGATACAAGGTTAGTATACAAAAGTCATTTACTTTCTTATATATAATCAACGAATAAATGAAACTGAAATAAAAAAAGTCATTTACATTAAACCCCCAAAATAATATCATATATTTTGGTATAAACCTAATAAAATATGTATAAGATTTATACATAGAAAAAACTGTGAAAGTCTGATGAGCCAATCAAAGAAGATTTAAATAAATGGAGAGATATTTCGTGTTAATGGCCAAGAAGATTCAATATCGTCAAGATATCAGTTCTTCTCAACTTGATATATAAATTCAATGCAATACCAACCAAAATCTCAACATGTTATTTTATGAATATTGACAAACTGATTATAAAGTTTATATGGAGAGGCAAAAATCCCAGAGTAACCAATTCAATATTGAAATAGATCAAAGATGGAGGACTGACACTACTGAATTCAAGACTGACTATGGTGCTCCAGTAATCAACATAGTGTTTCATTTGTGAAAGAAGAGCCAAATAGACCAATGGAAGGGTATAGAGAACTTAGACCCACAAAAATACAGTCAACTGATCTTTGATGAAGGAGCAAAATCAATACAACACAAACAAGTAGCCTTTTCAAAAAATGATGCCGAAACAACTGGATATTCAAGTGCAAAAAAAAAAAAAAAAAAAAAGGAATCTAGAAACAAGCCTTGCATCCTTCATCAAAATTAATGCATAATTGATCACATACCTAAATATAAAATTCAAAACTATAAAACTCTTAGAAGATAACATAGGAGAAAACTAGATGACCTTGGGCATAGCAATAAATTTGTAGATACACCACCAAAGGCACAATCAGTGAAAGAAATCATAAACTGTAACTACAAGAAAGTAAGAGAAGAATCCACAGACTAGGAAAAAATATTTGCAAGACACATATCTGATAAAGAACTTGGTTATCTAAAATATACCAAAAACAAAAAAACCTTTCAAATTCAACAAGAAGAAAACAAAAGAACTGACCAAGCGATTATGTATTTGAGTATCTTCCTGTTGAAGAGGAATAAGAAATAAGACAAAGCAAAAACAAAACAAAACAAAACAACAACAACAAAAAAAACAAAACCCACAAAATTAGACAAAGATCATTCAGTGTCTGGCACAGCAGAGATAATTTTAAAATAATTAAATAAAATTTCAGGATGAGGAATCCATGTTTATAAAGGAGATAAAGAAGTAGTAAAATCTCAATTTCTGAAAATATTTAGTCTTCCTCTATACATACCCACAAAGGATGGTATAGAAAGAATGGAGTTTTACCTTGACGATGCCTACATTCTTATTAGATGCTAATTATGTTCTCTCTTTCTTTCTCTCTCTCTCTCTCCCCACTTTACCTTTACCTCTCTCTCTCTCTCTCTCAGCAGCTGTTAAGAGAATAAAAATGTCAGCAAAACTATAAAAACTCTAGAAAACTTAGGAAACTCCAATCTGAACATCAGCCCTGGCAAATAATTTATGCCTAAGCCCTCAAAAGCAATTACTACAAAAATAAAAGTTGACTAGTGGGATCTAATTAAAGTAATGAGTTTCTGCACAGCAAAAGAAACTATCAATAGAGTTACCAACTTACAGAATGGGAGAAAATATTCACAAGCTATGCATCTGCGAAAGGTCTAATATCCAGAATTGATAAGGAACTTAAATAATTCAACAAATAAAAAACAAATAACCCCATTAAAAATTGGGCAAAGGGCATGAACACTTTTCAAAAGAAAACTTACATGTGGCCAACAAATATATTAAAAAAATTATCCTCATCACTAATCATTAGAGAAATGAAAACCAAAACCACAATAACATATCATCTCACATCAGTAAGAATGGCTATTAAAAAAAGCCAAAACACAACAGATGATAATGAGGTAGTGGAAAAAATGGAACACTTAATGCACTGCTGGTGGGAATGTGAATTAATTCAGGCACTATGGAAGGCAGTTGGAGATTTCTCAAAAACCTTAACACAGAGCTATCATTTAATTCAGCAATTCCACCAGTGGTTGTATATGCAAAGGAAAATAAATCATTCTATCAAAAAGACACATGTACTCATATATTTATTGCAGCACAATTCATAATAGCAAATACATGGAATCCTCCAAAATGCCCATCAATGGTGGACTGGGTTAAAAAAAAAAAAAAAAAGTGGTACATATACACCATGGAAAACTATGCAGCCATAAAAAAGAATGAAATCATGTTCTTTGCAGAAACATGAACAGAGCTGGAGGCCATTATCCTAAGCAAATTATCATAGAAATAGAAAACCAAACATTACATGTTCTCACTTAAAAGTGGGAGCTAAATATTGAATACACATGGACACAAAGATGGAATCAGCAGACACTGGGGACTGCTTGATGGGGAGCATGGAAAATGGGTGTGGGTTGGAAGGCTACCTATGGGTTACTACACTCACTTCCTGGGTGACAAGGGCATTTGTACATTAAACTTCATTGCCACACAATTTATCCATGTAATGAACCTATAAGTGTATCTCCTGACCTAAAATAATCATTAAAAAAATAGGTCAGAAAGAAAATGTTACTTATTTTGATTCATTAGGCCCATGACCTGTTGAATTCATCCTGGGAACAATGAATTTTAATAAGAATAATGGAGAAAAAGGCATTTCAGCATCATGAGATACAATTTACTCACAAATATTACAATATCTATGTCAAATATTTATCTTATTAAAACTGAAATTCAATTTAAGGATGCATTTGTCTTTAAAAACATTAAACATATCTTTCTGCTATTTTATTTTATGTTTAAAAAGAAGAAAGTGTATTCTTCACACTCTGTAATGAATTCAAACAAATCAACAAGAAAAAAAACAACCCCATCAAAAAGTGGGTTAAGACATGAATAGACAATTCTCCAAAGAAGATATACAAATGGCCCACAAACATAAAAAATGCTCAACATCACTAATGATCAGGGAAATGCAAATCAAAACCACAATGTAATACCACCTTACTCCTGCAAGAATGGCAATAATAATAATAATAATAATAAAATCTGAAAACTATAGATGTGGGCATGGATGCAGTGAAAAGGGAAGACTTCTACACTGTTGGTGGGAATGTGAACTAGTACAACCACTATAGAAAACAGTGTGGAGATTACTTAAAGAACTAAAAGTAGATCTACCACTTGATTTATCAATTCCACTACTGGGTATCTATCTAGAGGAAAAGAAGCAATTATTTAAAAAAAAGAGATACTTGCACTTGCTTTATAGCAGCCCAATTTGCAATTGAAAAAATGTGGAAGCAGCCCAAATGCCCATCAATCAAGGAGTGGATAAACTGTGATATATGTGTGTGTGTGTGTGTGTATATGATTATATACATGATTATATAGATATATGTGATAGAATATACTACTCAGCCATAAAACAGAATGAATTAATGGCATTTGCAGCAACATGAATAGGATTGGAGACTATTATTCTAAGTGAAATAGCTCAGAAATGGAAAACCAAACATTGTATGTTCTTACTTATAAGTGGAAGCTAAGCTATGAGGATGCAAAGGCATAAGAATGATACAATGAACTATGGGAACTCAGGGGAAAATGGTGGGAAGGGGGTGAGGGCTAAAAGACTACAGATTGGTATCCAAATACCACCTGTTCCTCAAAAATCTATGAAAATAAAAAAAATAAAATAAAATAAAATAAAATTGAAATTCAGCTTAAGGCTGAATTTGTCTTTAAAAATATTAAACAGATCTTTCTGATACTTTATTTTAACTTTAAGAAGATGAGCACTTTGGGAGGCCCAGGTGGGTAGATCACCTGAGGTCAGGAGTTCAAGACCAGCCTGGCCAACATGTTGAAACCCTGTCTCTGCTAAAAATACAAAATTAGTCAGGTGTGGTGGTGCACACCTGTAGTCCCAGCTACTTGGGAGGCTGAGGATGGAGAATCACTTGAACCTGGCAGGCAGAGGTTGCAGTGAGCCGAGATCATACCATTGCACTCCAGCCTGGGCAAAAAGAACGAAACTCCACTCAAAAAGAAAGAAAGAAAGAAAAAAAAAAAGACGAGAAAAATTTTATCCACTCACTTCTCTAAGTGTATTCAAGTTACTATGAAGAGTGATTTAATTTTGACATCTTTTCCAAAATAGTGCCTTTGTTACAAGCTGTCCTTTCTCCATTACTGTAGTGAACACTGAAACCTTAAGGCCAATAACTGTGGGTGCATGATGAGTCCAAGCAATGGAATTTGCTGGTTGTCAGTCACTTAGTGAAAAACGTGACCCATTTGCTTCCAGTAACAGTTGGCAGTCATTTACAGAGTTGCTGTTTGCTTGTCTCTTTGATTTTTCTTCTTGTGAAATAGAATGAAGATGGGAAAAGCATTAAGTGCTGCTAAAATCTGTGTACAGTCCAGACTGTCCTTTTCTGGCAAAGAAATGCTACTTACTTCATTTATCTTGTAATCTGTGACAGTGCTTCTTAGAGAGACCCAGTGGGTAAAGATTAAATACCAAAATTAAAGTGTCACTTGGCACTTTCAAAGTGAGACTATTACTTGTATTTTAATATTTCTAATGAGCATTATCTATTTACTAAAATTAATAAGTTTAGAAGAGTAGTAGTCTACTAAAGAAATCCAGATATCTTTTGTTACTGAGCAAAGGCGAGGTTGAAATTTTGACATTTGTCTGTAAGAAGAAAGAGACTGTTGAAAATGAGCTGGAAATGATTAGCAGAAAAGAACTCCTCCATCTTAGTAACCAAGTAACCAAGCAATTGATTAATAATACTCATTTCTTCATGCAGTCATTCATTCAACAAATATACACGGGAGCTAATTACATGCTAGCACCAAATTTCTTTAAGATTATAGTCCAGTGAACAATATTTGTAGGACTAAGATATTTATCCTTGATCCCAAAGGAGAGTACATGGCAGACAGGATAGGAAGTGATGAAAAGGAGGGCCTATCTGTGTTCTACGAATTGTGTTCTCAGTCACCTTCCTTTGCCCTGCCTACACCTTCCTCCAGTCTACATATTGAGCCCTGACTATACACAGATTAAGATTGTGTGTCTAGAATAGTCTGAATGCACAGTAACATTTCACTTGCCTGGAAATTAGAATTCCAACAACTTTCAACGCAGTCAATAGTAATCAACAAAAAATAAAAATTCTTATAGGACATGACTATTCTCTCTACACAAAGTGTTATTAGACTGAGATTTAATTGTAGAGTAATCGGAATATTTGACAGAAAGTGAAGAAAATGAAATTTATTTTTGCAACTATTATGATCCAGATGTATGTTATATATGTTGAGTTACATGATCAGATGTATTCAACACAGTAACTGTTTAAAATATTGTCACTATATTTACATATGAAATAAAAGGCTCAGAAATTGTAAGATCAAACCAAATTTGAACTTCAGTGTTGGCTCAAAGCTCAGGAAATGATACTACCATAAAGGTCCTTATCAGATGATTTCTCGTGTTATAATATCACTTGTTTATATTATGCAATTGATTTGGGAAACCACATTTCCTTAGAACTTGGTTAAAAAACCAAATTATGAAAAAGTTAAAAAATACTGGGAGGAATGGAGAAGAAAGTAGAGATTTAAAATTTGTAACTTCTAAAAATAATAAATACAGGCAATTTTAACCAATTTAGCTACTTAGATTGCTTTTGAGAAACCATAATTTTCATTTTTCATGAAGAGTAAATTTTTGGAAGCGACACAGTGCTTCTCACCCAGTCATGGCCTCTGTTCTACCAGACTTTTAGTTTCTCGTTTATTTGTAATGATCTTTAGGATTTTTAGAATGCTGGAGTCAGTGCTGACATCTTGGTCCTGAAAAGGAGAGGGAAAATGTCAGTTCTAAAGCTAATCCCAGTGTGTTCTCTACACCTATTTTTTAACCTTCTGGTATGGGTATCTATTATGGTTTAGAGGACACCTCACATTATATTAGCACACCTATTTATCATATTATATTAGTATTATATTGTGATATATTTACAGAATTCTTGGTCAGATACAGAAAACTTATAGAGAATCTAAATCATTACTTTTTTTGGTCTATCACTTTCCCAAAAATACTCACTTATTATGTTACAATAATTAGAATATGAATGAAAAAGAATAAATATTTGAATGTTGTTTTAACTTTCTTGTTTTGATCTGCTAAAATATGACTGTTTCTAACCCTGTAATCTTCCTATTGGTCTTTGATAGTTGTTTTCCTGCTCTACCCAGCACTAGGCTTTTCTTATATCTTCCGTTCCCTGCATTGGAATTACTTTGCAGTGTGCCTATCGATTTCTCTAACAGAGTATGTTTTGTCATATTAATTTGAAATCTTTTCCATTTCTGTAGAGTTAATATTTCCTCTTTGATCTATAGCCTTCTTTTAGATTTTGCCCAAGGTCACATTGTAAATCTAGAATCCATACACATACAAAGTGTTATTATGATATTATAGTTATACAGCATAAACCAATACATTCTTCTTATGTGCTATGGAGATACAATTGAAATGACAAAGTGATGGATAGACAGCTACACTCCACTTTGTACTGATTATAGAACCATCAACTCTGTGTTTCATTTGTTAGTTCCACCACGTATTTAGTAAACTCATCTAAATTATTTGTTTCCCTTAGAGTTATTTCCATATCTAGAAAAAATTAAATGCATCTTAGTATTTTCATGAAATAATAAAATACAGCGCTCTAAATAAATTAGGATCTATGAAATGAGAGAAGAAAATCTAGTCACTAATTTTGCTTCGTATCAAATTAACAAGGCTTAGAGGCATTACAATGCTTTTTATTCTCTCTATCTTTAGCAGCTCAAAAATCTTTACAATTTTTAGGTGATTCTTACACTAAACCTTTGTGGCAGACAGATGGCTAATTTAACTTTTGAGAAAACGAGAACATCAGGAAGTCAAAAGATCAACCTGAACCACTAAACAACTAACAACAACAAAAAAGCAAATGTAACTCTATTCTCTTTGTATTTCTTTTTATTTTGAAAACAAAATCCTGTAAAGTTTCTGACTTTGAAAATAAAATTCTCTAAAGTTATAATTATAGCATATCATTGTTTCCTGACTGCTGTATTCCTGGATGTTTTCACTTACTCAACCGTAGACGAAGAATAGTAAGTGTAGAAAGGATGCTATGAGCCTATTTCGGTAAGTTTCTAATTTTGGAACTGCTGCCCATTTACCACTAATAAGTATACAGTCTAATAGTCCTTATATTTTTAAAAATTCAGTTTTATTATGTGCTCTGTGCAGAGCAATTAAAAGTACAAAAATGACAGGCTATATATATATATATATATGTATATTTCCACTATATATATTTCCACTGTGTATATATATACACACACAGTGGAATATATATATATACACACACACACACACACACACACATACACACACACACACATATACACATGTATATATATACACACACATATAGACACACATATATATATACACATATACACATATATATACACATATGTGTGTGTATATATATATACACACAGTGGAATATATATATATATATATACACACACAGTGGAAATGTAGGTGGCATTTCTCTTCTATTTAAAATTCTTCCATAGTTTTCAAATTTTCCATGGTGAAATTATATTGATTTGAGGTAGTAAAAATTACTTAAGGCCAGGCGTGATGGCTCACGCCTATAATCACAACACTTTGGGAGGCTGAGGTGGGCGAATCACCTGATGTCAGGAGTTCGAGACCAGCTTGGCCAACATGGTGAAATCGTGTCTCTACTAAAAATACAAAAATCAGCCGAGCATGGTGAGGGGTACCTATAATCCCAGCTATTTGGGAGGCTGAGGCAAGAGAATCGCTTGAACCCGAGAGGTGGAGGTTGCAGTGAGCCAAGACTGTGTCATTGCACTCCAGCCTG
Organism: Macaca thibetana thibetana; assembly: GCF_024542745.1. NCBI lineage: Eukaryota > Metazoa > Chordata > Mammalia > Primates > Cercopithecidae > Macaca > Macaca thibetana. The sequence goes on along the minus strand of NC_065591.1, from coordinate 97,079,732 downwards.
AGCGACAGGAGCAAAACTTCATCTAAAAAAGAAAAAAAAATTCCTTAAGCATGGCATGTTTTCTTTTACTAGAATTCTTTCTAAAGTCCAGTATGGTGGCTCACACCTGTAGTCCTACCTGAGTTGGAAGGATCACTTGAGCTCAGGAGTTTGAGGCTGCAGTAAGCTATGGTTGTGCCACTGCACTGCAGCCTTAGTGACAGAGTGAGACCATGTCAAAACCAAAAAATTATTGCTAGTGATAATTTACCATAATCACCATAATTAGGAATGAATATGTACAGATGCACATATTATATTGAAATTTAAAAAGCATTTTATATCTGTTTATACATTTTTATATAAAAGTTTTCTACCCTGAATCTATCTTTTTATTATTTAGGATGTCACTTTCTAAAATCTAAAATTTAACAAACCACACATAAAAGGTTAAATCACAGTCTGCCAAGAAATTCAGACAGGGATAAAACATTGCGAGGCCAGTCACTAAATCTAAATAGAGAAACAAGGATGGGGTATATGTCATCCAAAGGATTTAATTTTGTAACCTCTGAAAGCATTGTTGAGAAACAGAAGGAACAAAATCCTGTTGCCAGACACGCTAAGTTGCCATCCAAACAGCCTTGCGTTGTGCAATCTCAATTGCTTTTTAAAGAAACATCCTGTTCGAATAATGATTATGTACTTCACATTCATCCTTATACAAGAAAGAGTTTATTATGACTCATTTATTTTCTTGGAAAAAACCATCAACATCTCAATTTATGTTACACTGAGATAAATAGAGAATCACATTTGTAATACAAAAAAAGCCGCAGCAGCAACACAGAGTTCGCAATCAAGCAGGCTAACAAATTTTTTCTCAAGAAAATATTAACAGGTTTTCAAACCATTTCTGCTCCCACATCCACAGCATGAATCCTTATGTTCTCAGTTGGTTAAAATTGTATTTAGGTATCTGCAAGATAGTTATGATCATTGAAAAAACATGGGTGACATTCAAGTCTTCATTTTCTAATCAATCTTAAATTTTAACACATCTCACCCACCAAAACAAAGAGAAAATTCCAAAGTCCAATTTCCCAGACTTCTCGCTTTCTTTAATTCTATGTGTTATTCACACAGTGAGTAAAATGATTTTTCAGTTCAGCCACTTAAACATTTTTTCTCTAGCTCCGTAACTCCTGAGCTAAATTCAGCCCAAATGTTTACCATGATGCACTGATCGATCATCTTTTATCAAACCTGGCTTTTGTATGGATGAAAACTAAAGCCAAGTATTATTTTCCTACTTCTGAAATTTCCCAACTCTGGCTTCTCCCGTATGTCAAATTAATTAATTGCTCACAATGACAGAGACTTGGAATCTATGCATTTCTACTCCCACCCCGGGCCTGCCCTTCTCTCATTGGATCTGGAGAGTGATCTCCACCCATCTTACACTCATCAGAGAAAATGGTTCTGAAAAACTTCAGCTAAGACAGTATCTTGTATGCAAGTATACAGAGCTGGTTTGTCCTTCCCAAAGGACAATCTTATCCTACATAAGCCTGAGACTGGGGAAAGAGAGGAAGCATGCTGAATGTAATTAGGAAGTAGATAAGAATTTGTTTAATTTCTTATTCCACAGGAGGCCTGGAGTAAAAGAGTATTCTTACATAAACACACTGATCAAAAAGAAAGGAACAATATGTTTTTCTTAATTCTTCCTTTACTTGTCTCAAAGTCGGTGGACAGAGCCATGAAGGATCTAAAAGAACTGGTATTTGAGAACATCTTTGAGAAAGATAATGTCTGTTTTCAAAGTAATTATTCATCACAAGTTGATGAGAGTTGGAGAGAGGCAGAGAAGAGGAGAATGACAGAAATATGGAAGAAGAAATGAACTTACTGGTGGAAGCTTGTCTGACCAGCTTTGCCTCTTGACCAGGAGGCTCTGCATTCCTTGACTGGTGAAAGACAGAATGATGAGTCAGGTATCCTACTGGACTTTTGAAAGAGGATCATAAAGTCTGGATGGATCTGGGTCTTTATTAATGCACTGCACTTCTTTTGTTATTCTTTGATTTCTTGACTGGGTCAAATTAGACTGACATCAGTTCTTTCACATGGGAAGGGTAGCACGAGCTATAAGCCTCATAAGGAAGATCTTGAGGGATTTACTTTTCTCCTGAATGAGATCAAGATGAGTTCTCAGGAAGTGAGGGTCTTATGAGGTGGAAAGAGAGTGCTGCATCTTTAAAGACTAATCAGACGACAAAGGAGACCAAAAAGAGGGTAGCACACATTTATATCAACACAGCTGCACAGTTCCGACAGCACTAGAGCACAAGGAATAGGAGTCCTCCAGAAAAAAAAGAAATGAAAAGGGGGAAAATTCAGTTGTCAATAGGTCATTCTTGTGGGAACTCCGAACCATTATAAGAAAGAAATGGATGACACCTCTCATCATATGCATGACTTATGGCAATTTATGCTTTCAGCAATAATTTTCTTTATTGAGTCAATGGGCAAGGACATAATCTATGGCCTGTTAGGGGTCACAGTGCTAAATCAGGAGTAGATAGAAAAATGGTGGAGATAAAAATGATACCCCAATAGACTGGGTTTGACCTCTAATTGACACTATCATTTGGAAAGGATACCAAGCCAGCCAAATTTTTAACAACTAAGGTATGTCAGAAACTTGTGTTTTGACAACAACCTAGAATTCTCTTCAATTATGTTTCATTAACTCTTTTAAAGAATGCAATAGTCACTAGTAGCCCAGTTTAACCCAGTATTTTTTTACTGTCACACCCTAGTTCCTGCATCTGAGACCATAGGATACACTATCCTGTGTTTTCCTTATTACTGTGACACACCTCTATGTTCCTTTCCCTTGCTTGACACTGAAGAGCTTCTTTCTTTTCCTTCCTTCCTTCCTTCCTTCCTTCCTTCCTTCCTTCCTTCCTTCCTTCCTTCCTTCCTTCCTTCCTTCCTTCCTTCTTTTCTTTCTTTCTTTCTTTCTTTCTTTCTTTCTTTCTTTCTTTCTTTCTTTCTTTCTTTCTTTCTTTCTCCTTTTTTTTTTGAGACAGAGTCTTGCTTCATCTCTTAGGGATCTTGGCTCACTGCAAGCTCCACCTCCCAGGTTCAAGCAATTCTCCTGCCTCAGCCTCCCGAGTACCTGGGACTACAGACACCTGCCACCACGCCCGGCTAATTTTTTGTGTTTTAGTAGTAGAGACAGGTTTTCACATTGTTGGTCAGGTTGGTCTCGAACTCCTGACCTCAGGTGATCCACACGCCATGGCATTTGCTATATTTCCCTTTTACAAACCTTAGAAATACCTTGAAAGCCTCATCTTGGGGTTCTCAATAGTGCAGATACAAAATGAACATTTTGTTGGTATAAAAGAAATATTTTATTGGTCACTTTAAGGATGAAGCTGAGCAAAGAAAGGCTGATCTGCATTTTCCTTTCAATCCTCCAATTATATATTTTGTTTCTTTTTTTTTTTTTAACGCCAACATATTGCCTTTGGTGGGTGGAAGAAAGACTGTAGTAATGGCAAAATCATAATGAAACAAACTGCCAATGATAGATGGTATTTAGAATCTTAGGTTTAAGGTGTAATTGAAAGAATGTAAAATTAAGCAAAGAACTCATGGGTTCAATAAAATGTGTAGATGTGAAGAAGACATGGGCCATACTGCTACGTGAATTAAATGAAGAGACACAACCAACAAACAGAGAAAACTGGGGACCAGTTGGGGACTATGTGGGTGTTCATGGCATCTGTTTCTCCTAATTGATCACCTCACTCTCACGAAAGAAGTAGAGACACTGTGTCTCAGGTCCTTATTTTCTCACCCAGTATGTCTCATAGTCATTTCTCTAGTTACTTACCTGTTCCAAGATCCTTTGGGGGCTCATGTCTGGGGTTCTTCGATCTGAACCAATCTTTTCTCAAAGTAGCTACTTCTTCCACGGAGTACATAGAACTCCACTGGCATTTTAAATACCATTATCCATTTCTTTTCTTTAATCCTTTGCTTCTTTGCTTGAAAGCAATGAGCTGGATCTCTAATATATGCAAAATGTTCCTGGAGAGTAAAAGACCTTTTCCTATCTGAACTTAGTCAATCAGTTGCCTTTGTGTTCATCTTATTGCAATACATCTTTTCTTTCCATTTACTCTGTTATCTTTTTTGTTTTGTTTTGTTTTTTTGTTTTTTGATTTTTATTCACAAAGACTCAAAGAATTGGGTATCTTTATCCTTTCAAGAACAGAGTGTTACTATGAAACAGGTAGCCCGAGACTTGAGTTCTCTCTCTGCCATTAATTTGTTGAGGAACTTTTTACATGTTACTTACACTCATGGTTTTATTGTCTGTAATATGAGTGTAATAAAGTGTTTACACCATAGAAATGTTGTGAAGATTACATAAAATAATGTCTGTAAAATGTTAGCATAAGGTCTGGCATATAATGTGTGCTCAAAAACTATTAGCTAGCAGTTCCCATGGAGAATAATTGTGAAGTGCTCTAACTAATAATTGTCAAGTGCTCTAAATTTCCCTTGTCCCCGTGGTAGATTGGATGAGTGTTCATTCCTAGTCAGTGGTTCCTCTGCCTTGTGCCTCCTTCCAGTTGACTGCATATCCAGATAATGTTGAACATGGGAGGCTTCATGCTTTGATCAGTAAAATGTGAGTGTAAATTATGAGTATCACTTCAAAAAAGCTTTAAGTGCCTGTGTATAATTAGTAAAATATATACATTTTTGTTTTTCATGATGACCAAGAGTATTCCAGAAAAGGCTACTCTTTCAGCCCAGGTTCCAGAGTAAGGATGTCATGGTAACCATCACAAACCACCATGGACACAGAGTATAGTAAGAAGTAAACCATTATGAGGTTTACCATTATGAGGTTTTGAAGTTATTTGTTTCTGCAGAGTTGTGTAGTAGATAATTCAACTTGCCCAGTTTTTTGCCTTGACCTTCAATTCCTTGTTTTGATGTTCACAGTCAACTGGGGTCTGCTCTTTTCCTGTACCTCCAAGGTTTTTTGTTAATTGTCTTGTCACACATTCACTTCATCATATAAATATACTTTTGCTCTCCCTGGGCCATAGAATGTATCCTCAGATATGACAAGGAACTGTGATAAACTGATTCATTATAAGATAAAAGAGCTAAAGGAGACATTATGATATAAGATATACTGCTTGCTAAGTAACAGTGATTTCTCTAGACAACGATTGTTGCCTAACTGTTAGAAATTTCTTGCAATCACTCTAGGTAAAAAGGAAGGCCAACTTGAATCCTGAAACTGGAATGTAGAGAATCTGATTTGGATTTGGGAACACATGCATGAAGGCCTGTATAAATCCTAATGCCCCAGGATGTAAGTGATGATATCTTTAGCCTGTGTGATAGCTCTACCTCCTCGTAAGATGTCTTTCTATGTGATAAAGGAGTACCAATTTGCAGGTCAAATTTCAAAGCTATTACTGTAAGAAACTGGTATATAGGTGTTAGCCAGGACAGCAATGGCAAAATCCAAGCATAGTATTTATCCTATGCTCATATTAATGCAAAGTCTTGATTAACTTTGTATAAAAATACACTAAAATTTAATCTAAGCCTTACCTTTGAAAAATGTGCCAATTCTTGGATAAAGAAAATGTGGCACATATACACCTTGGAACACTATGCATCTGTAAAAAAATGAATCTTGTCTTCTGCATCAGCATGGATGCAGCTGGAAGGCATTATCCCAAGTGAATTAATGCAGAAACAGAAAACCAAATACTGTACATTTCACTTATAAGTGAGAGGCTAAACCTTGGGTACACATAGACATAAAGATGGCAACAATAGAAAATGGGTACTACTAGAAAGGGGAGGGATCTAATGGGGACAAGGGTTGAAAAACTAACCTATAGGTACCATGCTCACTACCTGGGAGATGGGATTATTTGTAACCCAAACATCAGCATGATGCAATATACCAAGGTAATGAATCTGCACATGTACCCCCTATATCTTAAATAAAAATTGGGGAAAAAGGAAAAGATCATTTAACAATATAAAATAAAAATAAAAACCGTGTCCTCTCTCAAAAGAAAAAAACCTTGCCAATCTTCTTAACTCAATAAAAAATTAATTGTGAGGATCTTATGATGCCTACTACAGTGCACAGGGACGTCTGTGAATTTCTTTTCCCTATAAAGGAAATTTTCTATTGATAAGAAGGTCGTGCTTCTCTGGAAAGAGCTAAAAATTATGCCCCAGGTTTGCATATCATAGATGGTTACTCCATTTCCCTTTACAACTTGGCAACTGTAGGAGGGCAGGGGTGTAGGAAATGGTTTTGCATAAAGTCCACAGATAAGATGACATATCATTTTTGTACTAAACTGGGATAAATTTGAGAGTTAAAATGCAAGCTTATCCAGCAGAACACTAGGGCAACAGCTACATCAGTACACATGCTTATTATATTCATATAGATTGTAGAAATGGGATCAGAGCTGACAAGAATAACTAGAAAAATTTCTTTGGGTGACAAAGTCACTTAACAGTCTACTACTCTTAAAAGACTACAATAATAAACATCTACATTTACCCAATTAGCTAAAGTAAAGTGAAATATTCAAGCTAACTAGCTAAAAAGACAGAGCGATACTCATGCCTGTGAAAATTTAAAGGGATGTTTTCAGTGAAATCTCACAGGCTCTTATTTGGGTGTTTTCATCATAGTCATTGCTTTGACTTAGCCTGGTGATAATTGCTGTAATATTTCAAGTGGTTTCAGCTTATGAAAGACTTTTTGCTTTAACTTGGGGAAGTGTTTTTTTTTTTTTTTTTAAGCATTTAATGTTTAGGTTAACACCAGGAAAAATTGTCACCTATACTTCTACAATTTTGGGCCATTTCTGAGATGCTAATTTCAGACATAACACGATAAATAAACATATAAGTGGAAAAGTAAATGATTAAATAAGCAATCCTAAGTTTGAGGGATATGATAAGATTATAGATTGATATGACCACGTGTAACTTGATAGATCTAGTAGAGCAGAAACGAGCTTTTCATTCATATTAGAACAAGATCAAACAAAACAGAATTAAATTGGAGACATAGACATGAACTCATGGCCCGTTTGAAAGAAGAAAAAGCGTTTCAGGATTGACTAATCCCCTGCTTCACTGTACATATTCGTGTAAAAATTGCAAGATGTATCTTTATAAGCATCTAAATAAATTGGAAGCAGCAAAAATTTTGTCTCTAAAACTATTCATCACCAAACATAATCAGGCAGGGTGGCAGGCACCTGTAATCCCAGCTACTCGGGAGACTGAGGCGGGAGAATCGCTTCAACCCGGGAGGTGGAGGTTGCAGTGAACCGAGATTTCACCACTGCACTCCAGCCTGGGTGACAGAGTGAGACTCCGTCTCAATAAATACATAAATACATAAAATAAAAAGTAAAAACAATAGGTAGCTAATTGTTCTAATATGAATAATTTATTTTTATTTTTATTTTATTTTATTTGTTGAGACGGAGTCTCGCTCTGTCACTCAGGCTGGAGTGCAATCTCCGCTCACTGCAAGCTCGGCCTCCTGGGTTCAACCCATTCTCCTGCCTCAGCCTCCCGAGTATCTGGGACTACAGGTGCCCGCCACCACGCCCAGCTAATTTTTTTGTATTTTTAGTAGAGACGGGGTTTCACCGTGTTAGACAGGATGGTCTCGGTCTCCTGATCTCGTGATGGGCCCGCCTTGGCCTCCCAAAGTGATGGAGTTACAGGTGTGAGCCACTGCGCCTGGCCTAATATGAATCATTTAAATCCTCAAGATGTACACACGTCTGGAGGTCCATGGAGGTTTTCAAAACAGACAGATGTACATTTCTGCCTGCTTTTGCAAGGAAAGTTCATTGCTGTATCTAATCACATGACTCTGGAGTGTGGGAAAGGAGGGGAATCAAATTTCAATTGTGATCTCCAGGCCAAACTCAGTAGGAGAACGCCCTAGGTAAGAGAGTATAAAGTCAAATATGCTTAGAGACAGGGGATAGTTGAAGCAAGCCAGTTATGGCAGCAATGTAAACTGCTTTCGAAACACGCAGTAAGAATTTGTCCCCCTCCCCTAAAAAAGGTTAAAAAAAAAAGTAAGAATCGGGGTGGAAGATGAGATAAAACTCTTATTAATGTGGTATTAAACAAGCTGATTCTGATTTAAGAAATGGAAAGTCCTGGCATTTGTAAACATGTTTTTAAATGGGGCTGCATAGATTTTTAGTTTAAATCTTCCAAGTGGAATGAGAAAATTAGGAGCATTTATGCAGAAATTGACATAAGCCGGCTATGATTTCTGAACCGCTATACTTTTCCTTGCTCCTCTGGGCTCATTGAAGGAGAACTCAGAAGGAAGCTTCATTCTCAAGACAGAGTCACTTTCTTAAGCCTTTCTTATGCACTTTCTTGTGCATGTGGCCACAGTAATGCCCTAGACCCCTATGTCAGAATAATAATTATAAAAAATAAAACTATGAAAAGAGAGAAAGAACTGAATTTGGATTCCCTGGAATGCTGGGCAAAGTTTCTAGATATATGTTATTTGCAACCCATGAAATTAAACTTAAGGAGGACACCGTCATCAAAGATTTAATTGTGTCGTTATGTTTTATGTATCTCTGTTTGAACATCTGCTTGGGTGTCCTCCGTTCTCTCTCAAAGAATGACGGACATCATGAAACCAGATTTAGAATTTGAGTCATGCTACCCTCAGCACCACGTGATTTATCAGTGCCCACTCCCAATCCAGGATGCCACATTGCCCTTTGTTGTCATATCTCAGTCTTTGATCTGTGACAGTTTTTCTGTGTCTCCTTGAGCTTTATGACCTTGACATTTTAGAAGAGGCATTTTGTAGAATGTCTCTCATCGAAGCTTGTCTGATGCTTCTTCATATATAGATTGTGAATTTTGAAGAAAGAGACTACATAGGAGAAGTGTGCTGAGAAAGGACAAATTACATATATTATTTGTGTTTTTCTAAAAGGGGCATTGAACTATTCTGTCATTTATTTATTTATTCAATCCTTCCTTTGCAAAGCCATGCATCACTTAATGACAAGGATATGTTTGAGAAATGTGTCATTAGGCAATTTCATTATTGTGCAAGTATTATAGAGTGCACAGCCTACTACACGCCTACACTATGGTATAGCCTATTGCTCCTAGGCTATAAACCTGCGTAGCATGTTACTCTATTGAATGCTGCAGTTAACTATAACACAATGGTAAGTGTTTATGTATCTAAACATATGAAAGGTACAGTAAAACATGGTATAAAAGGTAAAAAATGGTGCATCTTTACAGGGTACTTGAGATAAATGAACTTTTCAGGACAGCAAGTTGCTCTGTGTGAGTCAGTGGGTGAATGAGTAATGAGCAAACGTGAAGTCCTAGGACATTACCATAAACTACAAACTTTATAAACATACACTTAGGCAATACCAAATACCAAATGTATTAAAAATACTTTTCTGTCTTCATTATATATTTATCTTGGCTTACGGTAGCTTTTTTTTACTATATAAACTTCTTGGCTTTTTAAACTTTTTGACTCTTTTGTAATAATACTTAGCTTGAAACACATATAGTATAGCTGTATAAAAATATTTTCTTTCTTTATAACCTTATTCTTTTTTTTTTTTTTTGGGACGGAGTCTCGCTCAGTCGCCCAGGCTGGAGTACAGTGGCGCGATCTCGGCTCACTGCAAGCTCCATCTCCCGGGTTCACGCCATTCTCCTGCCTCAGCCTCCCAAGTAGCTGGGACTACAGGTGCCCGCTGCCACGCGTGGCTACTTTTTTTGCATTATTAGTAGAGATGGGGCTTCACCATGTTAGCCAGGATGATCCCGATCTCCTGACCTCGTGATCCACCTGCCACAGCCTCCCAAAGTGCTGGGATTACAGGCATGAGCCACCGCACCCGGCTTTCTTTATATCCTTATTCTATAAGCTTTTTCTGTTTAAAATTTGTATATTACTTTCTTTTTTTTATTTTTAAAACTTTTTAATTAAACACTAAGAGCCAACACACACATGAGCCTAGGCCTATACCGGGTCAGGATCATCAATATCACTCTTTTTCACCTCCATATCTTGTCTCCCTGGAAGGTCTTCAGGGGCAATAACATACATGGAGCTGTCATCTCCTATGATGACAATGCCTTCTTCTGGAATCCCTCCTGAAGGACATGCCTGAGGCTGTCTCACAGTTAACTTTAAAAAAATCAGTATAATAAGTACACTATAAAATAATGATATAATGTATAATTTAGCAAAAATTAGATAATAAATTTTCACCTCCATTTTAATCTTATGTGACCTTTATCTTATATATAGTCTATTCTTGACTGAAATATATTTATGTAGTACATGACTGTATATCAGTATGAACTCATGAATACTTGTTTAATTTTTTGTGATGTCATTTAGTTTATTATGTGTTTTGAAAAAAAGTAGTACACTTGGTTTATATAAATCAAAATGCAAATGATATCTGCTCTTTGCATCTGGTTATATCTCTGTCTCTTATAAATGTTTTTTGATTTTCTCTTTTTAAGTACAAAAGCCTTTTGAAATAATTAGGTAAATTTTCCCATAGAATAGCTCACATTGAGGATTTAGCTGACTTCTGGTGGTGTTTAACTACTTCGTCTATGCCCCAGATTTGCTGTCAATTGAAAGCAAAGGTTACTTCTTTTCTTTCTTTCTTTTTGTTTTTTTGAGACAAGTGCTCACTTTGTCATCCAGGCTAGAGTGCAATGGCGCAGTTTTGGCTCTCTACAACCTCTGCCTCCTGGGTTAAAGCGATTCTCTTGCCTCAGCCTCCAGAGTAGCTGGGATCACAGGTGTGTGCCACCACGCCCAACTACTTTTTGTATTTTTAGTAGAGACAGGGTTTTGCCATATTGGCCTTTCTGGTCTCGAATTCCTGACTTCAGGTGATCCACCCGCCTCTGCCTCCCAGAGTGCTGGGACTACAGGCATGAGCCACTGTGCCTGGCCTGAAAGTTACTTCTAAAATTGTGATTAGATTCAGGCTAATTTTACTTTGAAAGAATACTTCTTAGGTGATGCTGATTACTTCATACTGTAGAATATTAGAAGGTACATAACACCTAAAATTTCTCAGCTTTAATGATACTAGAAATAATCTGTGAGTTCGGCTTGATCCCTTCTTTCTAAAGGTCCTTGTCAACCTTTACTAATGATTTTACCACCCACTGATTGCCATTGTCACGATCATATCTATCATTACACCCTGTGAGATTACAGGTTTTTTCTAATTTTTATCCATTTATTAATTAACTGGACTTCTTAATACAAGAATTTTCCCTTATGTACTAGCACCTAATTTTGTTAGCCTGAAACACAATTCGCATGAGAAGATCAAGATAAAGATTTAATCATTTCACTTTAATTATTAAATTCAGAAATATAATTCACATGAAAAGATCGAGATAAAGACTTAATTATTTCACTTTAATTGTCAATTAATTGGTGCCCTGGCAACTTTTACCGGTGCTCAAAAGTTTTGTTTTGTTTCTCATACTCTCTAGGAAACTTAGTTCGTACTCACTGCTTTTGATATACCTTATGTGTTTTAATAATCATTTAAAGACATCATTCTTTCTGAAGTTAAAATTTCCCCATCTTGCTCAGCGGAAGTCCTTCAGTTTGTCTCTTTTGCCACTTTAGCATGACCCATGAGAGCTTCCTTGCTTTCCAGCTCAAGAAAACATTCTACATTTATGTCATAAATTTTCTGACCCCTGCCTGGGATCAGCTACTTCTCAAAGAAGACTTACCTCCTTTAGTGTTAAATAGTTTTTAGAAATTATATTGGAAACTAGAGGTAATTATTACTACCAGACTGTTATAACTCTAGACCTTTTTCGCAAAGATAAGAAATATATATTTTGTTTAAACTGGAGGTATTATGAATTTGCAATTGTATTTTTGAATCATATTTAAGATTCCAACACTATTACTTATTATATCTGAATTTATGTAGGCAATTTTTTTCTTCCATGCTGAAAATAATGATGACAACAATCATAAAATAATTACATACTTTTTAACTTACAATCCACTGTAAAATGGGCTCAAAGTCACTTTATTCTATCACATATTGCAATTTCCTTATGTCTACATTTTTCAGATTTGAAAATTGTATATTCTATAGTTTACCAAAAAATTATTTAAAATTGATGTCCAAAAATAAAAGAAAATGTTCTAGATATGATTTAGGTACTCCCAGAATTAGTGAAATGGTGTTTTCCCTTTAATTGTTTGATAGAATACCTAGCATCACCAACTCAGTGAGAACTTCCTTATGGAAATTCTGCTGCCCCAAGTGCCTTGTTTCTCAACATTACCTCCATGGTAGGTAGAATAATGGACTCTCAAACCTGTCCATATCCTAATTACCTGCATCTGTGAATACATTACCTTACATGGCAAAAGAAACTCTGCAGATATGATAAAGTCTCTTGAGATGAAGAGAATACCCTGCATCATCCAGATGCACCGAATTTAATCCCAACAGTCTTTATAAAGGAAAGAAGGCAGCAGAAGAGTAAAGAAGTAGATGTGAAAACAGAAGCAGAGATCAGAATGACACAGGGCCATGAACTAAAAAAATTGGTTGCCTCTAAAAGCCAGGAAATGTAAGAGAAAGAATTGTCGCCTAGAGCCTCCAGAATTAACACAGCCCTGCCCACACCTTCATATGAGCCCAATGAAACCCATTTCAGACTCTGACTTCCAAAACTATAAGCTAATAGATTTGTGTTGTGTGAAGTGACTACATTTGTGATAATGTGTTACAGAAGCAGTAGTAAATTAACCCACGTCTCCACATACTTGTTCTTGTTGGTATGCATGATGACTTGCAAGTATTTTATTTATTGGTCTGTGGACTAAGTCCCTCTTCTCTACTGGAATGTAAGCTTTATGAAGTCAAGACTCTATGTTCTTATTAACTTATACTATTCTTGCTGAGTATAATATGTAATTAGTAGGGTCACAATAAATATTTTTGAGTGAATTAAGATGTATGGAATCTAAAATTGTTCTGGTCCACATTAAAGTTACAAAAGAATGAAATAACCTGAGGTTTTTGTTCTCTGAAATAAGCTATTGACAGACCTGTTCGTCTAGTAATGGAGCAGTGGATTATATGCAGTACCTCCCAGTCATGCAGACTTTAGTTCTATAACTTCGACTGTGGTTTAATCACTAACTCACATGGCCACATTCTCTATTAGTCAGCAAAAGTCCATATGGACAAGGTGAATACTGTGTTTTTGTTTTACTAATAAATCCTTATATTCTAATTCAGTTACCTGACATTTATGAGATACTCAATAAATAAATATTTAATGGATGAAAATAAATGAAGAAATGTGTTATGATTAACTCAATAATTCATATTCTTTGACATTTATCTCCTTCATTTAATTTCAGATTTTAAACTGATTGCCCTATATTATCAAATATTTTTCTAAATTAATTTTCATTCACAAAGTTGCTGTATTTGATATATATTCTTCCATTCACTCTAAATCATTTATATTTTACAATATATACTGATGACATTTGTTTAATGTGATGTGACCATTGTTTTATGTGATGTGGGTATTGAAGCAAAGAAGATGGACAAGTCGTTATTTCATAGAAGCCCATTTTGTAGAACTAGATAGACAACAAATAAATAAATGAAAGAAAGTATCAGTTACTGATAAGTGCCTTGTAAAGAAACTAGTTTATCTAGATAATTTTGTTTTTATGTTCTGCATTCTGATTTCTGTGCTTTCAATTTTTATGCCATTCTATAGGCATAAAATGTCTTTCCGTCTCTTGTATTTGCACATGAAACAGCTTGGGTTTTGCAATTGGAAGAGTGAACTTAAGTTTGATATCCACTGGAGATGAACAATGTGACCTCATACAAGAGTTTTAATGTGGGTGAGGCCAGTTTGTCATCTGTAAAATGGGAATATTTTTCATGTGGTGATGAGTGAACAATGCCCATTGTACATAAGTACTCACCACAACACCTGGTACACAGTAGGCTCCCCTTAAATATAGTGCCCTTTGTTCTTCATTTGTGGATTCAAAACCCTGTCATTCTTTAAAGCCCTGAGTACTTTTAAATCTGTGTTTTTCTGAAGTCCATTTATAGCACTCTTAGCTTGTCTTGCCCTTTAGAGGATTTTCTACTTCTCTTTTGTTGTTGTATATTTTCCCCTGTGCTTATGCTTTTCCTTCAGTCTACACTTAGCCTTTTGAAAGCAGACCTCCCTCTCCCCTCAATATTACGTTTCTTGTCTTCTCAGAAGACTTGGCACAGTGCTCACAGGAAAGGTGGTGCTAGAGAGAGCTGGCCTAGGGATGAGAAAAACTGGACTCTCATTCTGACTCATCTTATCTCGTAACAAGTATGCAGTCTCATTATTCATAAGGTGAAGAAGCTATTCTGACTCATCTCATCTCGTAACAAGTATGCAGTCTCATTATTCATAAGGTGAAGAAGCTATTACTTGCCTGTGCTATCTAGCTCACTTGTGAGTGTGCAGTATAAAAAGCACAAAAGGAAATATGTAGCACAGCACCTGCTTTCAGGACTGTATAAGATAATGATACTAAGTTAACACAAACAATCAATAGACTGTGTTAAGCTCTTACTATGTGCCAGACACCTGTCATCTTTTCTACAACCAGGTTCTGAGAGACGGCCTGGAATAATGATCAAGAACCAGATTCTGCAGCTGGGCCACCTGCATTTGAATTCTGTCTCTGCCACTTCATTGCTTTGGGACCTTTGGAAGGTGTTCAAGCTCTGTACTTCATTTTTCTTATCTGTAAAATGGGATTAATAATATTATCCACATCATATGATCATCATATATATTAAATAAGTAAAAAATTGAAACATATATATACATAGCACTATATATAAAAGACCAATCCCCCAAATCATCTTATTTAAGGTAATATAATTTTTCAAAGGAGATAGTATAGTAGAGAGAAGAGTATTTCCAGTGGTATTCAAGGCCTGGGCAGAGCAGACAGAATTTCTAAAATGCTCAAGCAAAACCTTATTCTTATTTAATATTTATTTAATTATTTTGTCTAGACATGTAGTCATATTTAATATTTAGCCCCAATGTGCCAGATAAGCTTTACTATCTCATTCTTATTGATAAGGAAGTAGAGGCTCACAAAAATCCTATACATTGCCTGAATAAACACTGGTAGAATTTGCCAGGTATGAATTCAAGGCAGTTTGATTCTGAATTTTAAGCTATTACAGGTAAACCAACAAAAACAATAAGGCAATATTATTCAGAACTTTGGGCCATTCCAAATGCAGAACATGATGCCTTTTGTGCCAAAAAAAAAAGGAGGGGGGCTACAAAACCCCCCAGGATACAGCTGCCTTAGCAAAGGTAGTCTCTGTTAATGACTGCTATGGGAAATGGACCAGTCAGTGTAGACTGAGATAAAAGTGTCCTCAGTGTTACCTACTGGCTGGTCTGTTATCAGAAGAGGGCATCTATGGTAAGGTATAGAAGAATCTTCAGCACAAATGTGAGTTCAGTTGCTACTGTATCACTTTGTAGCTGTTCTGCCTTGAGTACATTTTGAAGATTAAATAAAAGAATATTTTCTAGAAAACATGACATATAGTATCAAATATAAAATAATAGTTTTTGCCTTCTGAATTACAGAACTGTGGTTCTAGAGCCCTATTCCTTCACCTGTGATGCTACAACCTTTGCATGTGTCTTTTATAATCATGTAAGTCCATCATGTTACTCTTTGTATATGGACAAAGAAATCTGAGTCTTTATTTTTCCTACTTGCTTTAATCTGTTATATACAATCTTCAACTTTTTTTAAAAAAAAGGATAAAGGATTTATTTTTTTTTTAAAAAAAGGATAAAGCATTTATTATTTGCTTAGGATTTATTATTTCCTTTATTCAAAAATAATGTTTTCTGGAGAAGTGCAAATGGATCGCTCTTCATCATACAACTCATAAAGTAACTCCAAATATATTCTTGATTTGGAAATATTTGTAAGACCCATATTATATGTTACATTCATTTACTTATTCATACAAGCCAAAACAAATGTATATGATAAGCCACCTACATATTTTACACAATGATACACGTACATATTTTACATAAATTATTCACATTGTGCTATATTTTGTTTTTTAATTATTCCCAAATACTAAGTTCTGATAGCAAAGAAAGTCAACACATGCTGAATAAATTTATTGAAGTATTAAAAATCTGAGAGACAAAAGAGATATAAATATTTTTTCCTCATAGAGAAAAAATAAACTATGAACACAACCTGTGATGTGAAATAATAGTCGATTATATATTTAGACTGTGGAAAACACGTGATGTAAAAATTTTTTGATAAATATTTACTGAGTTCCTGTATAAAAAAGAACTGAAACTTTCCAATCCAGATAATGTAGTAAAAGTGAACAGACACAGTCCCGGCTTTTTTTTTTTTTTTCTTTTTTTTTTTCTGGAGACAAAGTCTCCCTCTGTCACCCAGGCTGGAGTGCCGTGGCGCGATCTCGGCTCACTGCAACCTCTGACTCCCGGGTTCAAGCAATTCTCCTCTCTCAGCCTCCTGAATAGCTGGGACTACAGGTGCACACTGCCACACTGGGATAATTTTTTGTATTTCAGTAGAGATGGGGTTTCACAGTGTTGTCCAGGCTGGCCTCAAACTCCTGAGCTCAGATAATCCACCCACCTTGGCCTCCCAAAGTGCTAGGATTACAGGCATGAGACACCGTACCCGGCCAGTCCCTGCTTTTATAACTAAAATTCCAGCAGGAATTATAGATGGTACAAAGCACAATACTCAAAAATAGGTCATCTCCAAATTCTAGAGAAAAGAATAAGAGCGTTCTGTGAAGCAGAACACAGAAGAAGTTCTATGTTAGATGTGTTTGTTCATAAAGTCAAAGTTTGATGAAATAGGGTAATTTGTGACTATTTTTGATCGGCACAAAATCAGAAATATTTACTGGCCAATGGAAGAGATAAGGAAGGAAGTGGGAAGTGAGTGAAAAAAGAATCTGAAATAAGGTTTTATTAAAAAAAAGTTGAGACTGAAATTTCAGAGAACTGAGAGGAACAGGTCTTGATGAGAACTGAAAGAAAGAATGTCTCTAAGGTTAGGCTCTAGTACATGAAACCTGAGGTGAAAATTTATAGTTAAAATTAAGGACCTGAGACTCCTACTTTCTGTCAAGATGACTTAATAGAGACTGGATTTACACTCTTGTCTAAAGCAAACAAAAATAGACAAAATATATGAAGCAGCAGTTTCCAATATGCTTAACAATGAGGGATACTAAACCCTGGAAAATAAACATGAGTGATCCCTGTAGCCATCTTGAGGGGGATTACAGGGCACAGCACAGGGACGCAGAAGCAAGGTAGAACCTGGCGGATTCAGAGTTGAGGAGAAACTTACACCCACAGTACATACCGTATGATTCTATTTATATGAAAATAAAGAACAAGCAAAGCAAATCCCTGATGATAGTTAGTAATCACATCAGTGCTTTACCTTGAGCTTAGGTTTTCTGTAACTGACTGAAATTGGACTTATTAAGATAATATAAATATTCTATAAATAGACTTTGGCAATGTGCACGTTTAGCAAAGCACTTTGAATTTTACGCCTAAAATGGGTTTACATAAGTGCATGTAAATTATATCATAATAAAGTGAATTAGAGATAAAGAAAGGTAAGCAAAGCAAAGTATATCTTCTATAATGCAAGAGATAAGGATTTAAATACTGTTGGTATAGAAACTTTCAAGAAGGTATTAATGTACACGTACTAACCCAAGAAAGCACATGAGCAGGTTATTCATCATTACAGATGACTCTCATTTAGAAAATAGTATTTACTATGATGAAACCAGTTGTTTGAGTGACTTATATGCAGCTCCCTTTAACTTGGATCGATCTGTTACTAGCATGAGGTACATAAGGGTTTAGCCTACGCTTAAATTGACAGTACTCTCATTGTACCACATCCAAACACTGAGCAATGCAACTCATAGGCAAAGACATTTCATGCATAGAAATTCAGATGAGTCACTCTTTCAAGTACTTAAGCTAACAAATTAAATTTTCTCTGCTCAAAATCCTTCCAAATATGTATAATAAGTTTAGAGTCAGACATTCACTGTATTTACACCAGTAGTATTTATCTTGTGCCATAGATATATTTTAGTTTGCTTACATGTAACCACGTTTCAAAATTTTATTCTAAAATAAACTTTAACTATTAATCATTAACTAGTAATCCACCTAAATTCTTTCCCTTCGTATCTATAACACCAGTCATCTAAACGTAGGTTTTTTATTTTTAATTTTTACTTTTATATACTTAGGGGTACAACTGGTATTTCTTACATGAATATACTGCAATGTGGTGAAGTTGGGATTTTAGTGCACCCAGCACCTGAATAGTGAAATTGTATCCAATAAGTATTTTTTCAAACCTCATCCTCCACCCATTCTCTCACCTTTTGGAGTCTCCACTGTCTATTACTCCCCTCTGTATGTCGATGGTACCCATTGTTTAGGTCCCATTTATAAGTGAGAACACGTGGTATTTGATTTTCTATATCTGAGTTACTTCACTGAAGATATTAAGATAATGACCTCAAGCTCCATCGATGTTACTGCAAAGAACTGGACTTTATGCTTTTTTAATGGTTGTATAGTATTTAGTATTCATATATGTATATATATATATGTGTGTGTGTGTATATATATATATATCACATTTTCTTTATTCAGTCAACTGTTGGTGGGTACTTAGGTTGCTATTGTAAGTAGTGCAGGGATAAACATATATGTGCAAGTGTCTTTCTAATATAATGATTTCATTTCTTTTGGGTAGATACCCAGTAGTGAAATTGCTGGGTGAAATGATGGTTCTATTTTTAGTTCTTTGGGGTATCTATAGAGTTCTATTTTCAGTTATTTGAGTTTTCTATAGAGGTTGGGAGCTAAACAATGGGGATACATGGACATAAAGATGGAGAAAATAGATTCTGGGGATTCTAACATGAGAAAGGGTGGGAGGAATGAAAAATTACCTGTTAGGTACAACGTTTAATATTTGGGTGATTCATTAGAAGCTCAAGCTCCACAATTATGCATGTAATACTCATGTAACAAACAAGAACATGCACCCCCTGAATCTAAAATAAATAAATAAAAAGCCTTTATGTCCTTTCCTTCATTCCCATGATTTGCTCCTCTTGATTTTGTTCCTATTATTCTCAGTGTCTGAATTGTCCAGGTCTCTCAGCTCTACTTTGTACAAATACACCGTTATGGTCTTTCAACTTAAGTAATCAAATCACATTTTTCACATCTCCTGACTTCATTATCTTGAGTAAGAGGTTCATCTTCTGGAAGCATTAATTTGCTCATCTGCAAAGCTAGAATGCAAATGCTGTTTTTCTAGTGTTGTCTGGCTAGTTAAACAACCTACTCTATCACCTAGAACAGGGCAAGCTATCAGCAAATTAGCAACCTCTTTCAGTGCTTATTTAAATGTTTTTATCCTACAGATTCTGGGAACATTTTGTGTTACCTGTGTAAAATCTTCCTGATTGCCTCAGAGTATGTTTAATTCTCCCATTTCTGATACCTCATACCATCTTAGTCCATTTTCTTCTGTATTGTCATACAATATTTTCCTGTGCTTATGCCTTATCAGTGCCAAATTATTTTAAATTCCTCAAAGGCGGGCACTGAGTCCTATTTTACCAGCTGATTTTTTTCATATAATCAACCACAGTGCTAGGATGAGGAACACGTAGCATATCACATGAAGCCTAGGATTGAGCGAGAGGCCCCTTGTACTAGGTGCATCTCTGAACCAGTGGTAATTAGTATTTTTCATAAAACGGACATATATTTCATCTTGTCTACTATAAAGAAATCTGTAAGCATTTTATAAAGAAATATAAGGTACCAGGATACCTTCTTCCTTCAAGACTATTGCTAATGTAAGAGCAGCCACTTTCAGATATTACATATACGATTTTATATCTGTTATCTTAAATAGTCATGATAAATCTAGAAACAGTAATGATATAGATGAGGGAAGTGTGTGAATGGGGAAACTGAGGTTTAGATAGTTTAACTAAGTCATTCAGCATCTCAAACAACTAACAAAGTATACTTCAATGGGTGATTTGACTCCAAATCTGGGAAGAGGAGAAAGCTTCTGAAAAAAAAAAAAAAATCTTACATTTGATTTGTGCTTCCACTAATGTATATTCACTAGATATGTTCCAGAATGTTTATACCCAAGAACAGACAAATGAAAGATGGTAAATTGAGTATCTTCAAAGAGTTATAAATGACATAAGTAAAGGTGGCAACTAGACAACTTATGCTTTCATGTCATAACTACTCCCTAGTCCCAAAAAGTAACAAATACTCTTTTCATAATGATAAATCTGAATTGTCTGCAGCAAATACAATTCCAGAAATCAGAAATCTGAAATAAGTCTAGATCTAAATTTTCAAGTCATCACTCATCGTTTAAAACACTACCTGTTGCTTATCATGTGATTTATTTATTTTATGGTAATTATATCTCAATTCAAATTATGTTCTGAAATAAGTGCCTTTACAAATAGGGTAGTAGATAATTCCACTTTTAGTCATTATGAGGTCTCTATTCTCTTCTTGTAGTCTTACCAGACTTTCATATACTTGAGTGTTTCCCAGAAAAATAGGAAAATGAAATCCTGCCTTTTCCATTCAAACATTATAATCGTGGGCACTTTCATTTTGAAGTCAGCAGTAGAGTGGCCTATCTAAGAGTTTTCTGCTTAACTTCAGGAGATCTGGGAAGCATATGTGAGTTTGGGAATTCTCATGCTTACAGTTTTGCTTTCTAGAGGTATCAGTTGGCCATCAGCTATTGTCAGGCACCATCTCCTGTACTTCCATAGACTGGTGTGCTTTCCTGGCTGGTGGAGAACCAGGATAATATTCTTCTCTCTGTGATTTCCACAGTGATGTTTCATTCTTTTTGTGCCTTGTCTTCGTCTTGTTCCAGATCCCAGTGTCATTCAGACCATCTCTAATTTCTATCTTGCCATAAATATTCCCTAAAGCAAGAGCTTGCTATAAGCTAAATTGGAAAAGTAGGGAGAAAAAGAAAAAAAAAGTCAAAGAAGTCAAAGATTAAAATCTCCACAATGTTTGACTATATACTACCAAGATAGAAATGTCTATTCCCAAGAAAATAAATGCAATTATTTGCCAAGAAAGAAGAAAGTAAATCGGCAGACTGCAGGTGAAATGTGAATCACAGTCAAGCTTTGTTTAATTTTCACAGTGTTTTAAAACAACAGTAAACCAACTGAAAGTATTTTTAAAATTAGAGATATAGTACCCTCAAAATGAAAGAGTAAACTGAATTTTCATTCTCTTAGCCAAAACTAGTTGGGTCTGAGGAGCCCTGCCCCTTACCAGGTAGGCACAACCTCCCCTCTCCAATTTACCTCATTGGATGTATTCTTGGGCTCATGGGCACTTAAACTGTAGCACCTTGCCCAGATTTTAAATATTTATCAAATTATGTCACATATATAAACTAATACAAGTATTTTAGTGAAGACGTGATTCCTCAAATCTTCTGAGAATATTTTTCCTTAAAGAACTCTTAAAATATTTTGTATACATTTAATGAGTATATGTGTCTCTCTCCTACTATAATACAATTTCTAATAGGGTGGAAATTTTTGTTTGTTTTTGATCATTACTATATCCCCAGCATCTATAATAATGTATGGCACATAGACTTGGGTCTCAGTAAATAACTAGGCTGACTATTTATGTTGAATGAATTGATGAGATGAATAAGGGATTTTACATAGACACATATAATAATTGAGGTGCTTCCTTTATGCCAGGGGCTATTTTGATAACTTATATTTGTTCATTAAATACTCACAATAAAACTGCAAGGTAGGAATTTTCATCAAACCTATTTGGCAGATAGGAAGACTAAGGCTTGGTTAATTTTCTTTCCTGAGATCAGAAGTTAAAATGTGGATCCAACCATTCTGGCTTCAGATTCTGTGCCCTTAATCTTTGTGATACAGTGTTACTTAAAATGGTGCCATCTGAAGATAAAGGGCCTTAGATAATAAAACACTTTCATTCCAAATAGCAAAACTGCTTCATACACCATTTCTGTGTCTGTAGACAGCCTAGAGCTTAGGTGAAAAACAATGAAAGGAAGGTAAGAAATCTTAGTCCATCTCACACCCATTAGGATGGCTATAATCAAAAGAATAGAAAGATAATATGTATTGGCAAGGACATGGACAAGTTGGAATGCTTGTGCTTTATATGTGGGAATGTAATATACTGCAACTGCTATGGAAAACAGCATACCGATTTCGCAAAACAAAATGAAATAGAATTACTCTACGATTTGTCAATTCCACTTCTGGGTATATATTCCAAATAATTGACAGCAGAATCTCAAAAACATATTTGTACACCATGTTCATAGCAGTGTTATTTACAATAGCAAAAAGGGGGAAGAAATCTGTGCTCAGTGAAGAATGTGTAAACTAAAATGTGGTACATACATAGAATGGAGTATTATTCAACTTCGAAAAGAAAGGAAATTGTGACCCATGCCACAACATGAATAAACATTGAGGACATTACGCTAAGTGAAATAAGTCAGGCATCAAAAAATGAATACCGTATAATTCTACTTACATGAGATACCTAGAGAAGTCAAATTCATAAAGACAGAAAGTAGAATGGTAGTTGCCAGGGGCTGATGGAAGGAAAGAATATAGAGTTACAGTTTAATGAGTATAGAATTTCAATTTCCCAAAATGAAAAGAATTGCAGTTGGATGGTATTGATGGCTACACAGCAATGTGAATGTACTTAATGCCACTGAACTGGGTACTGTAAAATGGCTAAGATGGTAAATTTTATATTATGTGTATTTTGCCATAATTTAAAAAAAGAACTCTTAGTACTTGATTTAGGTGGAAAAACTACCCTATATTCTGATTTTACTTTCTGTTTACATCTCAGTGAATTAAAGATTGTTTACTGTATGTGTTTAGCTCTGTATGTGCCTTCTCGTTTCTCTCTGATTCTTATATCTCACCCACCAAGGAATGGTGAAGCAATTTTCTTATGGGCACAGTTCATGCTACAATCTGAGATTCAATTATGTAAAAATACCCTGGGAAATGACAATAGTTAACAGCTTCTTGGGAAATAATTATAAATACACATGTGTAGGTGTAAGTATTATTCATTGATCTGTGTACACGCCCTGCCTAAAAGGATAGAGCTACCTTGCCTGTCATTGCAACTGTAACACACATTGCAAGTGCCAATGTGAGGAGCCATGGCTGGTAAGTCTTCCCCAGGAAAGGATAGGTCTTAGGGAGGAATTAGTTTGGGAAAGGATTGCCTTTCTCACTAGGCTTTGTGAATGTTTGTGTGAGCAGCCTTGAGGTGGAGAGGGAAAGAAGAAGGGAGAGGCAGGGTGGGAAGATGCCCAGACTTGCACAGCATTTTTGAAGGAACAGATAAAGGCCAGGAAGAATCTGGGATCCTACTGGCATCTGCTATAATTTTGCTAGTGTTGTCTGCATTTGAAGAGTTACGTAGTTCAGGATGAGAATGGGCACAGGATGGGTATCAGCAGCTGTTGTTCTCAAAGGAAACAGTCCATTCCCTTCAAAATTCATGAAACTGTCAATTCCCTTCAAAATTCAAGAAATTGGGATGTGTCAGAACAGAATGACTTCTGATTTTTAGGAGATTAACAGAAAAATCATGAAATCAAGTTTCCCAGGTCACTCAGTGAGCATATGTAGGTAATGCTAGAATCAGAAGGAAGTACATGGAGTAAATACAAAGGCATAAGACCATTCCTTGGGATTACTGTACTTGTGGAGAGAAATGTTTAAATGATTGTTTCCCTGTTGGTAAATTGAGAGGGAAATTGTGTCGTGTTCATTATTTGAGGAATCTTTGTGCTTCCAACAGACCAACTCTTGCGTAAAAAGAGAAGAATTTTTATCCATTCAGTGGGTGCAGGCACAATAAATGCCTTGCTGGATTGCCTATTAGAGGATGAAATTATTAGCCAGGAAGACATGAACAAAGTGAGAGATGAAAATGACACTGTCATGGATAAGGCTTGAGTCTTGATTGACCTTGTTATCGGAAAAGGACCCAAGTCTTGCCTCAAATTTATCAAACATCTCTGTGAAGAAGACCCTCAACTTGCCGCAAAGATGGGTTTGCACAAAGGTAAGGTGGAATGATTCAACCTAATGTCCACATAGTGCCTGTATCTTCAATTCAATTATGATTTTCTTCACTTGTCTTGTCCGTCGATAATAGGGTTCCTATCATTTCAGACTCAGACCCTATTCCTTTATGCATGGTTCTAGCTTGTGTCTCTTCTCTTTACTTTTCTGTGTCCCTTGTACCTATTCTGTCAGTACCCTCTGCTGACTACAGCTCATCTCTAGTTCTATGTAGGTGGTAGATCATTACTGTAGTTCTTTTAAAGAGTCTAGATGTTTTTATCCTGAATCCTTGGAATGGTCCTGGGGAGCAATGTACAACATCGCTCCCTCTTGAGCCTAAGAAGCCCATGTATTTATTGGAAGAGAAGGTAAAAGCTCTTTTTTACCTACCACCCTGCTCTTACCCCATCTCCCTATTAAGTACTTTTCAGAATATACAAAGATGATGGAATTGTCAAAGAATAAATTGAGTGTGTACATAGAATTAAATATGCACTAAATAATTATATTTGCATGAAATTATATATGGATTCTCTTTGGAAGTCATCTCCTCTGCCTTTTCTTTTGTGTAATATAGTCTACTTGCATGGGGCTAGTCTACAGGCCATTCTCTGTAGCCTATCCCTTTGTATTTCTAGGCCTCCTATGAGCCCAGATGTAGGCTCTTGTATCTGAGCTGGCCCATTCCAATAACACTTTTCTCCCTCCACAGAGTGAAGATGGGACTCTGGAGCACTTCAGAGACTTCCCAGAGCTTCTTCCAAGGGAGAAGACATTCTTGTGAGATTAAAAAAAAATCATAATAAAATGATTTTTTCAAACCTGATTAATAATAAATCTTTCATTTATTAATAAGTGATTTTTTCAAACCTGATTTAC
This sequence comes from Macaca thibetana thibetana, assembly GCF_024542745.1. Taxonomy (NCBI): domain Eukaryota; kingdom Metazoa; phylum Chordata; class Mammalia; order Primates; family Cercopithecidae; genus Macaca; species Macaca thibetana. Next base: position 97,054,383 of record NC_065591.1, on the reverse strand, counting down.
AATAAATCTTGCATTCTCTCACATTACTTGCTTCTTATTCGTTCTCTCTCCATACCAACAAAGGATAATTCATCAATAATAATGAAAGTCATGATAATTGTAATGTAACTGAGAAAGTCCCTCCTTTCCCTTCCTTTTGGTTTAGTTCATTTGCAATCCTGTAGAGACATGTACAGCCTACTTTGGTGCTTTTAGCACCGAGAGTCTGCTGTAATGGGAGTAAAATGAAGTCCCTACACAGAATTTTAAATAGCATTGCTTCTTTGTAATGTTCTCATCTAGTTGTTCAGGCCCAGGTCTATGACAACTACTCAACATAATAAACAAAACTTCCTTTCTGGGAAAATAATAGAGAAAATCCATGGCAGATACTCCATTGCTAGACATCAGGCTTCCACAAAAAAAAGTGTTCATAAAAGCACTGATAGCATTTCAAGTCCACATGGGCAGGGTGCAACAAGATATGACTTAACGTCTGAGGAATGGAGATTTGTGGAGTCAAGATAGTGTGATGGCATGTCATCGCTTTGCACCCTTCAGAGCAAAACACTGGCTATTAATTATGCTTAGGTTATCTTTTCCCTGTGTATATAGTGTTAAATAATAAAGCATTATTTAATGTCTTCTAGATGCCTCAGGATGTCTTCTAATTTGTTAACTCATGTCGATTTCTAAAATTTCTGGCATAGGTGCTAGCAAAGGATTGGGTGCCAGGAACAAAGGCCAATGAATTTCCTGAATTTTTTAGGTTTGTGCACTTTTTCCAAGTTCTTTAGCAAACTAAAATAGAACTTAATAGGATTCCTCTCCTTCTTGAATTTGTCAGTCATAAATTGTGGAGAAAAGAATCATTATAGGTTGACACCAAATACAGTAAATGGGAATGTTTGTTATTTTCTTCTACAGAGGAGGTGTATGCCACTGACAGGAAGTGTTTATTTGAGATAAGTGATTAAGGTTACAGCTATTCTCATTTGTAATCAGATGGTTTAATTGAGAAAACACATTTTGAGGGTGATATTGTTTGGCTCTGTATCCCCACCCAAATCTCATCTTGTAGCTCCCATAATTACCATGTGTTGTGGCAGGGACCCTGTGGGAGATAAGTGAGTCACAGGGACAGGTCTTTCCCACGCTGTTCTTATAATGATGAATAAGTCTCATGAAATCTGATGGTATTAAAAATGGGAATTTCCCTACACAAGCTCTCTCTCTTTGCCTGTTATCATGCATGTAAAACGTGACTTGCTCCTTCTTGTCCTCTATTATGATTGTAAGGCCTCCCCAACCATGTGGAACTGTAAGTCCACTAAACCTCATTCTTTTGTAAATTGCCCAGTCTCAGACATTGTCTCGGAATAATACACAGGGAATTACATTTTGAGTATCGTTTGGCAGTATGCTCAGTATTCAAGGGAACGAGTTTGAGGTCAAGATAGGTCTGTCACAAACTCACTGATCATTTGGAAATTATCTTAACCTTTTTGAGGCCCAAATTCCTTATATGTAAAAAGGAATTAAAAACACCATCCACATAGAGTCCTTGAAAGAATGAAATGCGTTTACAAAGGGCTAAACCCAATTCTTGCCAATGAATGAGCAAGCAATACATTTTTCCTGCATGTATAATAATTTTATTGATACCTTCATTTGTAGAGACATAGAATCATGATACAGAATAAAGGATAAAAGTCCAGGGAATACAAATTGTAACCCATATAATTTTTCTTTAACTCCATATAAAGTACGAAACCTATAAATAATCAAATCAAGACTGTAAAAGTCTCTCCAGTCTATATAATTTATGTGACGATTAGGGCAGCTCATGAGTATCCTCACCTTCAGTGAAGCTGTTAGAGCCAATTAGTGCCCCTGCTAAGAACCTTGGATAATTTATATTGGACAGCAACAGGCAATCAGCAGTGATGTCTGTGAGGTCACTGAAAGGAAGGATTTAAAGGAGTAGCTCAATCTAGGAGTCTTTTTTACTACCTAACCTGACTTGATCCCCTGAAGCCGAAAAGTAGCTAAACACAATGTGTTTTCAATCAACCTAGTAAACATATATCTAGATCAAATAGTAGAATCTAAAACAAAACAAAACAAAAACACGCAGTTCAAAACAATTTCTTTACTTCTCTTGAATCTCCCCTTCCTCAACCAGACAATCATCCATAAGCTCTTCTCACAAAAATATTTTGGAGTCATCACTGTTGGAGCCAGACAATTTTGGGGGCATATAAGTCATACCTCTATTTAAAACAAAACAATAGCTTTCCTGTGTTGGCCTTTAACATGACCAAAAAAGGTTATTCTCCATGTCCTTCTTACCTCTCCAGCCTCCTCGTGGAGTGCATTAGCATTGTAGAGTGGAGTGCTAAGCCCTTGATGCAGACTCTTTCCTCATTTCCATGTCTGCACTTTCCCCATCTCACTCTATTTCCGCTTATCAGAATGCTCTTCTCTTCAATCCATGCCTAACTTTTTATGATGCAGCCAGATGTCACTGCCCCATGGAAGCATGTATTGAAACTGACTGGCTTGCATTATTCCGATTATTTGCTTTTCTAATAACAGCTAGCTTTCTAGGAGGTCTTTACTGTGTGTCAGCCCTTAGTATCTTCTCATTTATTCTCCACAACAGCCTTACTAAATTACTATAATTAGTATAACTTAGTGCCACTTTTCAGAGATAACTTGCCCAATACCACAAAGCTAAGAGGGAGCTGTGACATTAATGGTGGCTGTGCATTCAAGACATCAATATATGGCATAAATAATGCCACTTACCTCCTGATCATAACATCTATCATAGATTGGAAGAGGTTCTATTTTTTATTTTAAGATGGTTATTTGTGTAAATTTTTCTATCCTAAATCATACATATAACTCCATGAGGACTCTGGGAACTTCTTTTTTTTGGGGGAGGGGGGAGAGTTTTGTTCTTGTTAATAGAGTGCAGCGGTGCAATCTCGGCTCACTGCAACCTCCACCTCCTGGGTTCAAACAATTCTTCAGCCTCAGCCTCCACAGTAGCTGGAATAACAGGTGCCTGTCACCATGACTGGCTAATTTTTGTATTTTTTGTGGAGATGGGGTTTACCATGTTGGCCAGGCTGGTCTCCAACTTCTGACCTCAGGGGATCCACCCACCTCAGCCTCCCAATGTGCTGGGATTACAGGCATGAGCCAGTGCACCCAGCACACCCAGCTTAGTTTTTGTTTATTATTTTAGCCTCAGTGGCAAGCATAGAGCCTGGCATATCACAGACATCTTAGCAAATATTTATTGACATTTTCTGAATATTTTCAAGACTTGGGGGGAAATATTATTGATTTTCACAAGTATCTGTGATTCAGGGATCAAGGAGACATTTCTATTAACTGCCTTTTCCCAAAAGAAGAGCAAAAGGTTCTGTGAGTTGTACGAATTCTCTGATCCCTGACCTTTAAACATTCCTAATCTCTAAACATGTTCTTCTGAGTAACTTTACTCATTTATCTACGTTTTCATGCTGGAGGTATGTACCCTATGACTGGGTGAAAGAAAGAGAATCACTTACTTACTTTATTCTGTAATAAATCTTTGCAAGGCTGGGTTCCCAGTAGAGATGACTTTTTCTTATACATTCGCTTTTTCTTCTTCTTTTTTTGCTTCATAGCTCAGTCAGCTCTGAGATGGACAGCATCATGGTGAAAAATACTCCTTCGTGGTTGTGCTGAGTTTTGGAGTTATGAAGATACACCTATTTCTAGAGATGATTTTCAGTTTAGGGCATTAATCAGCAAATCCCATTTTTTCCAGATAGTTACAGCTTGAAATGAATAATGGGCTAGAGTATGAAAGGAATTGTTAGTGACAAATACACAGTGTATTTGGGAGAATAACCTTCAGGATTGATAAGTGACTGTTTTAATAGCATTCATCTTTCCTCAGAGTATCATTCTATAAGTGAACATAGGATGCAAGTCTTCTTAGCAGTGGTTCCTTTCTTGCCAGTAATGAATGGCATTTTCAGAGCAAGTATACCCCTTGAGCCCATCTCCTTTAGTATTAACCACTGATCCACAATGTCAATTGATGGAGAGGACAATGGAGATTTCTCAGGGATTGATGCTTACTCAGAGATGCTGTCTTTGAACAATCTCATCCATTCCCATAGCTTAAGTTTCATCTATAGACTACCTTTTCCTACCTCATATTCTCAAGTCCAAACCACTCTTTTGATTTCCCAACATCTCTCTTTAGTTGCCTATTGGTCTTCTTTAATTATCTCAAACTGATTATGCACAAAGCTAAACTCATCATCTTCCCCCGAAGATGTTCCTCTTCCAATTTACCCTTTCTGCAAATCGCACAACCATCTACTCAGCGTTTCAAATAGAATCTTCCAAATAATCATGGGAATTCTCTTTCTCTTGCACTCCAGCATTCAAGCAGTGGCAAATGTTCTTCTTGTTTAGTCAAGTGTATACCAATTTTTTATCGCCCTGCTACCTCTTTATTTTAGACCCCTTGCTTTAGCAGTATCATGCATTTCCTCTGCAGTGATTTTTATTGCTTATTTATTTATTTATTTTATTTATTTATTTTGAGACGGAGTCTTGCTCTGTCGCCAGCCTGGAATGCAGTGGTGTGATCTCTGCTCACTGCAATCTCCGCCTCCTGGGTTCAAGCGATTCCCCTGATTCAGCCTCCCCAGTAGTTTAAAAAGTAGTGATATTTATTCAATAAACACTTACTGCACACCTACTACATTCAGGACAGTGTTTTACTGACTGAGAATACTTGGAATATAAGACAAATAAGCTCCTTGCTTACCTAGATCTTAAATAAATAGATTATTCATAAGAGAATTATTAAGTTATTTATTGAAGATGACAGCATCCTTAAAATTCTCTCTGCATTTTATAATAAATTAATTCAAAAATGTGTTATGGCTCAAACGTGATAGACATGTGTTTCTTACTCAAGGAAATTCACAAAGAATATTTCTAAACAGTGAATGACTGTCAGGGATTGATGCTTACTCAGAGATGCTGTCTTTGAACAATCTCATCCATTCCCATAGCTTAAGTTTCATCTATAGACTACCTTTTCCTACCTCATATTCTCAAGTCCAAACCACTCTTTTGATTTCCTTCCGAGAGGGGAGTCAAGAATTGCTCTTTCCATTTTTGAATTTAGACTCTTTGCTACCAACGTTAAAGTTATCTTTCATCCAGTTGATGGAAAGAGATATGGCATGGTGTGTCAAGTGTGAGAGGTTAAATATCAATATTCATTTTGTAACATATCTTGTACAGCATTTTGAGAAGTCTATGATGAATTTAAAGTGTATGTATCAACAGAATTCACATATATATTTAAGTTTTGCTCCGAAGAACATTTCCAGATACTAAGCAAAGAGATGTCTGAAAAGATGATATGATCAACACATGAAACTGGGAGAAAGAAGAGGAAGGATATAGAAAAAAATTCCCATTAATATACATTGTTCTGAGGATCCCAAAACAAAACTTTTCGAAATTACCATGCAAAAGTATGAGGTCATGTTCTTCACCCAGTATTCATATCACCTTCCACCCCAAGCTGAAATAGAAATCTAAAATCATTTTTATTTATTCATTGATGCTTATGCTAATTTAATATTTGTTATATGACTGGATAATGTAGAATTTATATCTGCAATATATATGCTACAATGTCTAGCTATAGTTATAAGTAATCTAATTGGGAATTTCAGCCCTGCAAGCATAAAGTAACTAATAATACTATGAGGTAATATATGTTGATATGTTCACAATGTAATTTAAATAATAATGCTGAAATGGTCCTGAAAGTCTTGAGAGTGATAGGTTGAAACAAGTAGAGAATATTTTCTATTTTTATAAAATTTTATATGGAGCTTGAATATTGAGTAAGAATTAGAGGGAAAGATTTAAAAAATTGAAAATAATTTACTCAAGATTTTTCAAGATTATAGAAAAATCAGCATCATTGGTCGTCGGAAAAATGCAAATCAAAGCCATTTTGAGAAACTCATGCATATATTAGAATTGCTAAAATTCAAAGGCTAACAATACTGGCAAAGACATGAATTAATCAGAACTCTAATATATGTATAACAGTTAGATTACTTGCTTCCCCTTTGCCTTCCAACATGATTGTAAGTTTCCTAAGGCCTCTCCAGCCATGCTAAACCAAGAGTTATTAAAACTCTCCTTTATAAATTACCCAGTCTTGGGCAGTTGTTATAGAAGTATGAAAATGGCTAATACAGTAAATTGGTACCAGGAGTGAGATGCTGCTATGAAGACACTTGAAAATGTGGACATGTCTTTGGAACTGGTTATCAGGCAGAGGTTGGAACAGTTTGAAGGGCTCAGAAGAAGACAGGATGATGTTGGAAAGTTTGAAACTTCCCAGAGACTTGTTGAATGGTTTTGACTAAAATGCTGGTAGTGATATGGACAACGAAGTCCAGGCTGAGATGAAGATGGACTTCAGATGAAGATGAGGACCTTCTTGGGAACTGTAATAAAGGTGACTCTTGCTATGTTTTAGCAAACATATTGGTAACATTTTGCCCCTGTCCTAGAGATCTGTGGAACTTTTAACTTGAGAGAGATGATTTAGGGTATCCGGAAGGAAAAAGTTCTAAGCAGCAACACATTCAAGATGTGACTTCGGTGCTCTTAAAATTATTAAGTTGTATGCATTCACAAAGAGATGATTTGGAATTGGAACTTATGACTAAAAGAGAAGCAGAGCATAAAATTTTGAAAAATGTGCAGCCTGATGAAGCGATAGAAAAGAAAAACTCATTTTCTGAGGAGAAATTCAAGTCAGCTGAAGAAATTTGCATAAGTAACAAGAAGCCAAATGTTAATCTCCAAGACAATGAAGAAAATGTCTCCAGGGCATGCTAGAGGTCTTCATTGGCAGCCCCTCCCATCACAGGCCAGGAAGCATAGGAAGAAAAAATGGTTTCATGGACTCAGGCCAGGGCTTTGCTGATTTGTGCAGTCTCAAGATTTGGTGCCCTGTGTCCCAGCCTTGGCTGAAAGGGGCCAATATACAGCCCAGGCCATTATTTCAGAGGGTGTAAGTCCCAAGCATTGGTGGCTTATGCATGGTGTTGGGCCTGTGGGTGCCCAGAAGTCAGGAACAGGATTGGGAACCTCCATTTAGATTTCAGAAGATGTATGGAAATGACTAGATCTACAGGCATAGGTTTGCTGCAGGGGTGGAGCACTCATGGAGAACCTCTTCTAGGGAAGTACAGAAGAGATATGTGGGGTTGAAACCCTCACAAGGAGTCCTCACTAGGTCACTGTCTAGGCCCATGAGAAGGGGCCACCATCCTCCAGACCCCAGAATGGTAGATCCACTGACAGCTTGCACTGTTCACCTGGAAAAACAACAGACACTCAATGATAGCTCATTAAAGCAGCCAGGAGGGGTGCTGTACCCTGCAAAGCCATGGCAGAAGATCTGCCCAGGACCATGAGAGCTCACCTTTTATATCAATGTGACCTAAATGTAAGACATGGAGTCAAAGGAGATCATTTTGGAACTTTAAGATTTGACTGCCCCACTGGATTTTGGACTTGCATTGGGCCTTTTGCCCCTTTGTTCTGGCCAATTTCTCCCACTTGGTATTTACCCAATGCCTGTATCCAATTGTATCTAGGAATAACTAACTTGCTTTTGATTTTACAGGCTTACAGGCAGAAGGGCCCTGTGCCTTTTGGGGGACATCGCAACTGTCTCCCAGAGTCTTAATTGATTCAGAATTAACCCAGACATCTAAGTCCAAAGTCTCAGATGAGATTGGAATAAATTAAGACTTTGTGGGTACTGTTGGGAAGTCATAACTGGTTTTGAAATGTAAAAGGGACATTAAATTTTGGAGGAACCAGGGGTGGAATGATATGGTTAGGCTCTGTATTCCCACCCAAATCTCATCTTGAATTGTAATTCCCATAATCCCCACATGTCAAGGGAGAGACCAGATGGAGATAACTCAATCACGGGGGCAGTTTCCTCCATGCTGTTCTTCTGATAGTGAGTTCTCATGAGATTTCATAATTTTATAAGGAGCTATTCCCCCTGTTCTTGGAACTTCTCCTTCCTCCCACCTTGTGAAGAAAATGTCTTGCTTCCCCTTTGCCTTCTTCCACGATTGTAAGTTTCTTGAGGACTCCCCAGTAATGCCAAATCCTGAGACAATTAAGCCTTTTTCCTTTATAAATTCCTCAGTCTCAGACAGTTCAGTATGAAAATGGATGAATACATTCCAGATCTTAGAGCAAAAGCTTTAAATTTTTCCTTATGCAGTATGATGTTGGTTTGGATTTGTCACATGTGACATTCATTGTATTGAGGTATATTCCTTGTATAAAAAGCTTGTTGAAAGTTTTTATAATGAAGGGATGTTGAATTTCATCAAATGCTTTTCATACATCCATTGATATAATAATATGATTTTTGCCCTTTATTCTGGTGATGTGATGTGTCGTATTTATTGATGTTCATATGTTAAACTATTCTTGCATCCCTGGGATAAATCCTACTTTATCATGGTGAGTGATTTTTTTAATGTGCTGCTGGATTTAGTTTTCATTGATGATTTTTGCATGTGTGTTCATCAGGGATGTTGACCTGTAGTTTTCTTTTTGTGTGTGTTTCTCCCTGACTTTGGTATCAAGTTAATGTGAGTCTTTAGAATGAGTTTGAAAGGATTTTCTCCCCCTCAATTTTTTGGAGGAGTTTGAGATAAATTTGTACTAGTTCTTTTTTAGATGTTTGGCATAATTCCACGGTGAAGCCCTAGGTTCTTGGCCTTTGCTTTGGTGAGAGACTTTTCCTCACAGATTCAATCTCATTACTAGTAATTGGTTCTGGTTTTCTACTGCTTCTTGGTTCAGTCTTGGCAGGTTATATGTGTCCAGGAGTCTATCTATTTTTATGTGGTTTCCTAATTTGTCAGTGTAGAGTTGTTTGTATTAATAACAGTTGTTAATGATACCTTTTATTTCTGTGATATCAGTTGTAAGTTCTCATTTTTTGTTTCTGATTTTATTTGGATCTTCTCTCTTTTTTCTTTGTTTACTTAATAATTTGTTAATTTTGCTTAGCTTTTTAACAAACTGGCTTTTTGTTTTGTTGATCTTTTGTGTTTGTTTTGTACCAATTTTGTTTATATGTGCTCCAATCCTTATTATTTTATTCCTTCAGCTAATCTTGGTTTTAGTTTGTCCGTTATCATTCCTTGAGATGTATCATCATGTTGTTTATTTGAAATCTTTCTACATTTTGTTTTGAGAAAATATGTCACTTTGTCACCTAGGCTAGAGTTTAGTAGTGTGGTCATAGCTCATTGCAGTCTTGAACTTCTGGCCTTCCACCTTAGCCTCCTGAGTGGCTATGATTACAGGTGTGTGCTATCACACTGAATTATTTCTACATTTTATCATGTAGATATTTATTGCTATGTTTTCTTTTTAAGGTGCTTTTGTGAATTTCATGGGTCTTGGTATATTGTGTTTCTATTTTTTATTTGTTTTAAGAATGTTTTAAATTTTCCTTGTAATGTCTTCATTGACACATTGGTTATTCAGGAGTATGTTTGATTTCCATTTATTTGTAAAAGTTTTAAAGTTCTGCTTTTTATTGATTTCTAGTTTTATTCCACTATGGTTAGAAAATATGTTTGATATGATTTCAATTCTTTTCAATTTCTTGAGACATTTTTTGTGTCCTAACATATGATCTGGCCTATAGAATGTCCCATGTGTTAATGAAAGAATGCACATTCTGTATCTTTTCAATGAAATGCTCTGTAAATAACTGTTAGACCCATTTGTTCTGAAGTGCAGTCTAAATCAAATGATATTTTGTTAATTTTCTGTGTAAATGATCTGTCAAATGTTGAGAGTATGTTGTTGAATGTCCAATTCTTATGGGAATGGAGTCTATCTCTCATTTCACATCTGATAATACTGGCTTTGTGTATCTATGTGCTCCAGTATTAGGTGCATATGTATTTGAAACTGATCCTCCTGTCTCTAAATTGATTCCTATACAATGTAATGACCTTCTTTGCCTCTTTATAGTTTTTCACTTAAAATCTGTTATTGGATATTACTATAGCTCTCCTGTTTGCTTTGCTTTCTGGTTCTGTGGAATATCTTTCTTGAATCCTTCACTTTTAGCCTATATGTGTCTTTACAGGTGAAGTGAGTATCTTGTAGGTAGCATAAAGTTGGGTCATGTATTTACTTATTCAGCAAGTCTATATCTTTTAACAGAAGAATTTAATTGGTTTACGTTAAAGGTGATTGTTGATAAATGAAGACTTATTCCTGTTATTTTTTTATTTTTCCTGGTTGTTTTGTGTATCCTTTGTTGTTTTCTTCCTTCCATATTGTTTTATATATCATATTCCTCTTGTATTGTGCTTGAGTGGTTTTCTGTAGTGACAAGGTTTGACCTCTTTATCTTTCTTTATTGTATATCTACACTCCCAGTGAGTTTTATACTTTTGAGGTTTTTGATGATAATTATTATTTTCTGTTTGTTTCCAGGTGTAGGACTTCCTTGATCATTTCTTGTAGGTTTGGTCTAGTGGTGATGAATTTCTTTAGTTTTTGCTTCTCTTGGAGAGACATTTTATTTTACTTCGTCCTCATTTCTGACAGATAATTTTACTGCCTGTAATATTATTGGTTTCTATTTTTTACAACACTTTGAATATATTACCCTGTTCTCTCCTCTCCTGGAAGATTTCTTTGAAGAAATTTACTGTTAGTCTAATAGGGATTATCTTCTATGTGACTTAATACCAGTCTGTGTGTTTGTATAATTCTCTCCTTGTCTCTCTGACTTAACGCTTTGACTATGATGGACCTCATAAATGACCTATTAGGGTTGAACCTTTTAGAGAACCATTGAGCTTCCTGGATCTATATGTTCATGTCTCTCTACAGACTCGGGAAATGTTCACCCAGCATTTCATAAACTTACCCTCTATCTTTTTTCTTCTCCTTTTGAAACTCCCATAATATGAACATTTGTTTACTTAATGGTGTCCTATGTATTTTGTAGACTTTTTTTTTTTCATTATTTTTATTCTTATTCTTTTAGTATTTCTCTGAGTGGGTAACTTGAAATAACTTTAAGTTCAGAGATAGTACCTTCGGGTTTCAGATTTATATTGACTATTCATTTTATTTATGAGATTCTTCAGCTGCAGGAATTGTTTTTATTTTTAATTTCTATTTTTTGTTAACTTTTTCATTCATATTGTGAATTGTTTTCTTGATTTCATTAAATTCCTTATCTGTATTTTCTTTTATCTTTGTTTCCTCATGATTATTATTTTGAATTTTTTTCTGACATTTCATTGATTTTCTTTTCATTGGGATTTGATACAAGAAAGTCATGAAGTTCTTTCAGTGGTGTCATATTTTCTTGTTTTTCATGTTTCTTTGTTTCCATGTGTTGGCATCTGTGAATATGATGAAACAACTGCCTCTTCCACTTTCACCTGAACTTGGGTTTTAGTGTGCCAGTAGGAAAGAGTACGGTGGTTCTATTTTTGGGTAGGTATAGTTGTATAGATTCCATGCCACTTCTTTAGGTGCATTCAATTTTGGCAATGACTATGGACACTTCAGTAGCCTAGGCTATAGCAGCTTATAGCAGCAGTATCAGTGACATACGTTGTTAACGCCCTCAGTGTTAAGAGGTTTTGGATCTCTCTTATTGTCATTTTCTCCACAACAGGGAGACTTAGTAAAGGGGATTCTTCTTGTTGTTAGAACTGACATGGCTTAAAAATAGTTGAGTTCCAGATTCAGTTCTTGGAGCAAAAGTGTGGCTGGACTCCTAGCATCAGGGTCCTACAAACATATTGTGGCATATAGGTCTTGAGATCCTTGTTCATTCTCTGTGGCTGGGCTGAATGTAGGTTGCTCACAGAGACTGGACACATGACTCTGAAGCACTCACTAGGGTCACCAGCAGCTTGGACCCAGGGGACTTGTTTTTAGCTGTAGTTTTACCCCTCATGGGCAAGGTACAGCCCTACCCTGACTCTGTGAAAAAAGGGATATTTTGGAGGTTTAGGTCCAGAAAACAGGATATATCTATAATTTTGAAATTTAAACTAGTAGGCCTTTCTGGCAATTCAGGTCCCAGGAGATGGGATACTTTATAGTTGTGACAATAAATATGGAGATGTTGGGGTTCAGCAGTGTCCCAGATTCAGTGAGGCCAGGTACAGTGGAAGGAAGTAGTCCAGAATGGCAGAGCCCAGCTGCCACTTGGACTGTGAGGAAAGGCAGGGAGCAGCACAGTGATTATTTTACTTTCCAGCAAGTGGGGCATCTGAGCAGCTCATACTGTAGGACACTAGTCCAGATGCAGAGAAGCAAGGTACTAGAGTTGTTTTGCCTGTAGGGCAGAGTGTCTCAGCTTGGCCATTGGTTTGTGTTCTTGGGATGTGGGCTACTGCATCATCTCAGCCTTGCAGTTCACAGTTGGCCAGCTTAGCCAGGACATTGATTCCCCAAGTGGGTAATATGCTGCTAGAATTCAGACGTGGGGGATGTGATTGTTCTAGGAAGCCCAGGCATTGTTTCCCTGAGATGCAGGTTGTCACTTCAGGATAGATATTTGGGAGGTGTGATTGCTCTGAGTGGTCAGGGTACTTCTTTCCCAGGAGATTGCTTCAGTTCTGACCCAAGGTGCTAAGGGGAAGGATAGGTCTAGAGGCTCCACCTCTGTTTGGCCTCACAGAAGAAGATGTAACAGCTGCTTGCGGCATGGCTTAAGAATTTTGGGCCACCAATTTTGTGGTGGTTCAGCAGTGCCTCAGCCTCCAGGTTGAAGGAATGTCATGGTTACTTGCCCCAAGAACAAGACACACTCCAATTGTAGTTCTAATACCAAGATGGCATAGCACAATGTGGCCACAGGGCATGAGACAGATGGTGAGCTCCTTCTCTGGGGCAACACAGCGATGCAGAATCCAGGCAGTAGGAGATCATAATAGTGAAGTCTGAAGAAATCTAATATGTAGATGAGGGTTGCTGGGATCTTTTTGCTTACCTCTTCACTGAAACAAAAAGTGTTTCCTGGTTCCCAGAAGATCTTGGCTTGGGAATAGGTTGGTAGATGCCTAACATTGTCTTCCTTTCTTCATGTGGCTATCAAAGCTTCTGCACTAACCTGGATTTCTGTTACTCCTCTGATGTACTCTGGCACTTCTCACTCTGTGTGCTTATTCTATTTATAATTGACAGTGTGGTACTGAAATCTCCTACTTTTTCTTGGTGCTATTTATCTTTTAAGTTCTACCAATGATGCACCAAAGTATATTTTGAAGTTACAGTAATCTGGTTTTGGTAGAAAAACAGACACATAGGCCGGTAAAACAGAGTAGAAAACTTGAAAAGAAAGTCGCACACCTACAACAACAGAATCTTCAACAAGGCTAATAAAAACAAGCAATAGAGAAAGATATCCCTATTCAATAAACGATGCTGGGACAACTGGCTAGCCATATGCATAAGAATGAAATTAGAGCCTTACCTGTCACGGTATACAAAAAATAACACAAAATGGATTCAAATGTAAAACCTACAACTATAAAAATTCTAGAAGAAAACCTAGGAAATGACCTTCTCAACAACAATCTTGGCAAAGAACTTTTGGCTAAGTCCCCAAAAGCAATTGTAACAAAAGAAAAATTGGCAAATGGGACCTAATTAAATGTAAGAACTTCTGCATAGCAAAATAAACTATCAACAGAGTAAACAGACAATCTACAGAATGGGAAAGGGAGAAAATATTTGCAGGCTATGCATCAAACAAAGGTCTGATATCCAGAATCTGTAAGAAACTTGAACAAATCAACAGGAAAATAACAAATAATCACATTATAAATAGAAAATGGACATGAACAGATACTTCTCAAAAGAAGACATACATGCATTTAACAAACATGTAAGAAAATCCTCAACCTCACTAATCACCAGAGAAGTACACATCAAAACCACAATGGAATATCATCTCACACCTGTCAGAATGGCTCTCATTAAAAAGTCAAAAAATAACAGATGCTGGTGAAGCTGCAGAGAAAAGGTAGTGCTTACATACTGTTGGTGGGAATGTAAAAAAGTTCAGCCACTATGGAAAGGAGCTTGGAGTTTCTCTATGGGCTAAAAGTTGAACTACTATTCAGCCTATCAGTCATGTTACTGTATACATACTAAAGGGAAAATAAAATATATTCCAAAAAGACATGCACTTGTGTTCATCACTGTGCTATTCATAATAGCAAAGACATAGAATCAGCTCAATTGTTCAACAATTGGATAAAGAAAATGTAGTATATATATAACATGGAATACTACACAGCCATACAAAATAACAAAATTATATCCTTTTTAGCAACAATGGATGGAATTGAAGGCCATAATTCTAAGAGAGTTAGTCCAGGAGGAGAAAATCATGTACCACATGTTCTGACTTACAAGTGGGATATAAATATTGAATATATATTGTAATGGTTAATACTGACTGTCAACTTGATTGGATTGAAGGATACAAAGTATTGATGCTGGGTGTGTCTGTGAGGGTGTTGTCAAAGGAGATTAACATTTGAGTAAGTAGGCTGGGAAAGGCAGACCCACCCTAATCTGGGTGGGCACAATTTAATCAGCTGCCAGCATGGCTAGAATATAAAGCAGGCAGAAAGGTGTGAAAAGAGATTGACCTAGCCTCACCTACATCTTTCCCCCATGCTGGATGCTTCCTGCCCTTGAACATTGAACTCCAAGTTCTTCAGTTTTGGAACTCAAACTGGCTCTCCTTGCTTCTCAGCCTGCGATCAGCCTATTATGGGACCTTGCAATCTTGTGAGTTAATACTCACATGAGTATTGTGGGATATGTATATATAGTTCTGTCCCTCTAGAGAACTCTGACTAATATAGGTTTTGGCACCAGGAGTGGTTCTAGAGGGAGAGAATAATAAGGATAGAGTTCTTTTGTTGATTTGGAGGTTTCTGGAGTTGGCTGCTTAATATGATTAGACCCAAAATTGCTTAGGACTGTACTTCCAATAGTATAGAGAACATTAATGGTCCTTGGCATGAATTGTTTAGAGAGTTATACAAAATAAATGCATTTGACACTCCTGATTTGTTGATCGTGAGAGGTAAGGAGTTTAATGAGTCTATATATAATACCTTTGAACATATGAAGAGAACCAAGGAACATAATGAAGTTGATTCATTGCTCCTGAGTTCACTGGACAAAGTGATGAAAGAAAATGATGAACTCAGAGATTCTGTCTCCCAGCTTCAGAAGCAGATACTGAGCCTCATTTCTGCTAAGATTGCCCTGAGTGAGAATCTTATCTCCTGTAGAGAAAGAGATGAAATTGTGAAAAAACAGACACAAGCTCTTATCATGCGAGTGGCTGTCCTGCAATGAAATGTGCATTCACAGCCTTGCCAGATGTCTATTGTTAAAGTGAGGGCATTGATTGGAAAATAATGTGATCCTGCAACTTGGAATGGGGATGTGTGGGAGGACCCTGATGAAGCTGAGGACGCTGAGTTTGTAAACTCTAATGAATCTTTTTTTGCCAGAAGGAACAGCTTCCCCATCCCAGTAGTGGCAACATCCCCTCCCCAATCCATGCTACCCTTAGCTTTTCTACATTTGTCTGAGGAGATAAACCCCGTGCTACCTGAGGCAACAGTGATGGCCTCCCCTGAGGCAGTTGCCTGGCAAGATAATGTTGATTCTCCTCAAAAGCCACCCCCAAGATCCCTGTTTGCCTCTACACCTATAATTATACTAAAGTCCTGGAGGGCCCCTAGAGATGAAGTTGAGAGTATGACCCATGAAGAGGTGCATTACACTCAAAAATAACTGCTTGAGTTTTCTAATTTATATAAACAGAAATCTGGAAACAGGTATGAAATGGATATTAAGGGTGTGGGATAATTGTGGAAGGAAGATAGAGTTGGATCAGGCTGAATTTATTGATTTGGGCCCACTAAGTAGGGACTCTGTTTTTAATATTGCAGCCTGTGGAGCTAAAACAGGTTATAATAGTTTATTTGCTTGGTTAGCTGAAATATGGATTAACAGATGGCCCACTGTGAGTGAGCTGGAAATGTCTGATTTCCCTTGGTTTAATGTAGAGGAAGGGATCCAAAGGCTTAGGAAGATTGGGATGGTGGAACGGATTAGTCACTTTAGACCTACTCATCCCAGCTGGGAGGGTCCAGAAGATATACCCTTGACCAGTACTTTGCAAAATAGATTTGTGTGGGGAGCACTGGCATCTTGGAAGAGCCCTGTAATTGCTCTTCTTTGTATTTCAGATCTAACAGTGGGAACTGCAGTCACTCAATGACAAAATTTAAACACAATGGTAATAATTGGATCCCAAGGTGGCAGGGGCCAAGTGGTGGCACTCAACCATCAAAGACAAGATGGGCATAGCTACTGTAATGGACAGCAGAGGCAAAGCAGCAATCAGAATAGTCTGACTTGTGTAGAGCTCTGGCATTGGCTAATCAATCATGGTGTTCCTTGAAGTAAAATTGATAGGAAGCCTACTACATTCTTACTTAATTTATATAAACAGAAAATTTCTAAGTTGAATGGACCAAAGACTAATTTGAATTATAAAAAACAGAGAATTACAGCCCTTCAATCAATTTCCAGACTTGAGCCAATTTACTGACCCAGAACACCTTGAATGAAGGGGAGGCTGGGTCTCCTCCTGGCAGGACCCCACTACATTATCGACAATTTATGCTATAATCTTCCTCCCATCCTTCCACAAGAAGACCTCCAGCCTTTTATCAGGGTAACTGTGCATTGGTAAAAGGAAACTGATCAGACATTTCAGGGACTACTGGACAGAGGCTCTGAGCTGACATCGATTCCAGGGAATTCAAAATGTCATTGTTGTCCTCCAGTGAAAGTAGGGGTTAGTGGATGTCAGGTCATTAATGGAGTTTTAGTTCAGGTCCTACTTACAGTAAGTCCAGTAGGTCCCTGGACTCATCCTGTGGTCATTTCCCGAATGCCAGAATGCATAATTGGCATAGACATACTTAGAAGCTGACAGAACCCCCACATTGCCTTCCTGACTGGTAGGGCAAGGGCTATTATGGTGGGAAAGGTCAAAGGGAAGTCATTAGAGCTGCTCCTATCTAGAAAAATAGTAAATCAAAAACAATATCACATCCCTAGAGGGATTGCAGAGATTAGCGCCACCATCAAGAACTTGAAAGACACACGGGTGGTGATTCCCATCACATGCCCATTCAACTCTCCTGTTTGGCCTTGAAGAAGACAGATGGATCTTGGAGAATGACAGTGGGTTACTGTAAGCTTAACCAAGTAGTGACTCCAATTGCAGCTGTTGTACCAGTTGTTGTTGCATTGCTTGAGAAAATTAGCACATCTTCTGGTACCTGGTATGTAGCCATTAATTTTACAAATGCCTTTTTCTCTATTCCTGTCCATAAGGTCCATCAGAATCAATTTGCTTTTGGCTGACAAGGCCAGCAGTATACTTTTACCGTCCTACATCAGGCACATATCAAATCTGTGGCTTAGTGTTATAATCTTATTCTGAGAGAACTTGATTGCTTTTCACTTCTGCAAGATATCACACTGGTCCATTACAATGCCATTGATGGCATTACGCTGACTGGATTCAGTAAACAGGAAGTAGCAAGCACACTGGACTTATTGGTGAGACATTTGCATGCCAGAGGATGGGAAATAAATCTGACTAAAATTCTGGGACCTTCTACTTCAGTAAAATTTCTAGGGGTCCATCAGATATTCCTTTTAAGGTGAGGGATAAGTTGCTGCATTTGGCCCCTCCTACAATCAAGAAAGAGCCACAGTGCCTAGAGGGCTGATTTGGAGTTTGGAGGCAACATATTCCTCATGTGGGTGTGTTACCCCAGCCCATTTACCTAGTGACCCAAGAGGCTGCCAGTTTGAGTGGGGTCCAGAACAGGAGAAGTTTCTGCAACAGGTCCAGGCTGATGTGCAAGCTGCTCTGCCATATGACCCAGAAGATCCAATGGTGCTTGAGGTGTCAATGGTAGATAGAGATGCTCTTTGGAGACTTTGGCAGGCCCCCATAGGTGAATTACAGCAGAGGCCTCTAGGATTTTGGAGCAAGTCCCTGCCATCTCTGCAGATAACTACTCTCCTTTTGAGAGACAGCTCTTGGCCTGTTACTGGACATTGGTGGAAACTGAAGATTTAACTATGGGACATCAAGTCACCATGCAGCATCAACTGCCTATCATGAACTGAGTGATTTCTGACCATCTAGCCATAAAGTGAGTCATGCACAGCAGCCTTCCATCATCAAATGGAAATGGTATGTTCGTGATTGGTCTCCAGTAGGTTCTGAAGGCACAAGTAAGTCACATAAGGAAATGCCCATAGTCTCTGCTCCTGCCACCCTGCCTTCTCTCTCTTAGGCCTCATGGGGAGTTCCCCATGATAAGTTGACAGAGAAAGAGAAGACTAAGAACTGGTTCACAGATGGTTTTTCATGATAAGCAGGCACCACCTGAAAGTGGACAGCTGCAGCACTACAGCCCCTTTCTAGGACATCCCTGAAGGACAGCAGTGAAGGGAAATCTTCCCAGTGGGCGGAACTTTGAGCATTGCACCTGGTTGTGCACTTTGCAGGAAAGGAAAAATGGTCAGATATGTTATTATATACTAATTCATGGACTGTAGCCAATGGTTTGTCTGGATGGTCAGGGACTTGGAAAAAGCACGACTGGAAAATTGGTGACAAGGAAATTTGGGGAAGAGGTATGCGGATGGACCTCTCTGAGTGGTCAAAAACTGTGAAGATTTTTGTATCCCATATGAGTGCTCACCAACAGGTGACCTCAGCGGAGGAGAATTTGAATAACCAAGTGAATAGGATGACCCATTCTCTGGACACAACTCAGTCTTTTTTCTCAGCCAACCCTGTCATCTTCTAATGGGCCCATGAAAAAAGAGGCCATGGTGGCAGGGATGGATATTATGCATGGGCTCAGTAACATGGACTTTCACTAACCAAGGCTGACCTGGTTACAGCCACTGCTTAGTGCCCAATTTGCCAGCAGCAGAGATCAACACTGAGCCCTCAATATGGCACCATTCCTTGGGGTGATCAGCTAGCTACCTGGTGGCAGGTTGATTATTTTGGGCCTCTTTCATCATGGCAATGGCAGAGGTTTATCCTCATTAGACTAGACACTTATTTGAATGTGGGTTTGCATCTATGGACTCACAGAATGCCTTATCCACCATCATGGTATTCCAAACAACATTTCCTCTGACCAGGTAAATGTTTTTACAGATAAAGACCAGGAATGCACTGGTCTTTCCATGTTCCCCATCATCCTGAGGCAGCTGGATTAATAGAACGGTGGAATGGCCTTTTGAAGTCACAATTACAATGCCAACTAGGTGACAATACTTTGGGGGCTGGGGCAAAGTTCTCCAGAAAGCCACGTGTGCTCTGAATCAGAGTCCAATATATAGTACTGTTTCTTACAGCCAGGATTCACAGGTCCAGCAATCAAGGGGTGGATGTGGAAGTGGCACCACTCACCATCACCCTAGTGATCCAGTAGCAAAATTTTTGCTCCTGTTCCTATGACTTTATGTTCTGCTGGCCTAGAGATCTTAGTTCCAGAGGGAGGAACATTGCCACCAGGAGACACAACAACAATTCCATTAACATGGAAGTTAAGATTGACCCCGGGACACTTTGGACTCCTCCTAACTTTAAGTCAACAAGCTAAGAAGGCAGTTACAGTGTTGGCTGGAGTGACTGACACAGGCTATCAAGATGAAATCAGTCTACTACTCCACAATGGATGTAAGGAAGAGTATGCATGGAATACAGAAGATCTATTAGGGCATGTCTTAGTATTACCATTCCCTGTGATTAAGGTCAATGGGAAACTACAACAGCCCAATTCAGGCAGGACTACAAATGACCCAGACCCTTCAGAAATGAAAGTCTGTGTCACTCTAGCAGGAAAAATAAAAACAAAACAAAAAAAAAACAAAACAAAAAAAACCAAAACCTGCTGAGGTGGCTTTTGAAGGCAAAGGGAATACAGAATGGGTAGTAGTAGAAGAAGGTAGTCATCAATACTAGGTATGACCACGTGACCAGCTGCAGAAGTGAGGACTGTAATTGTTATGAGTATTTCCTTATTTTGTTAAAAATACGTTTGTGTATGTATATACACTTGTACTAAGAAAATACCTTCATTTATTTTTTATTTATCATGTGATGTATGATTTATTGAATTCACATCGGCCTTTAAGTATTGTTAACTGTATGTAATTGTATTGGAGTTGGGGATTGGTGTGTTTCCAGTTGTATAAAGGATAGTTGCACTAGGTTAGACATAATTATGACCTTATTGTTGTATTTATTTGAAGATTATGTATGATCTCAAGAGGTGCGTATGGGTTCAAATTGACAAGGGATGGACTTGTGATGGTTAACACCGAGTGTCAACTTGATTGAATTGAAAGATACAAAGTACTGATCCTGGGTGTGTCTGTGTGGGTGTTGACAAAGGAGATTATCATTTGAGTTAGTGGGCTGGGAAAGGCAAACCCACCCTTAAACTGGGTGGACACAATCCAGTCAGCTGCCAGCACAACTAGAATATAAAGCAGGCAGAAAAATTATGAAAAGAGAGACTGGCCTAGACTCCCATCTCTACATCTTTTGGAACTTGGACTGTCTCTCCTTGCTTCTCAGCCTGCAGACAGCCTATTGTGGGACCTTGTGATGGTGTGAGTTAATATTTAATAAACTCCACTATATATATTTCCATTAGTTTTGTCCCTCTAGAGAACCCTGACTAATACATATATGGACATAAACTTGGCAATAATAGACACTATGGATTCTCAGAGGTGGAAGGGAGGGACACATAGGTTGAAAACCGGCCTATTGGGCACCCTGTTCACTACCTTGATGCAGTATGCCCATATAACAAACATAGATGTAATATACCCATATAACTAACATGCACATGTACCTGCTATATCTGAAACAAAAGATAAGATAAAAAACAAGTGAATAAGGAAATAAATTCTGTGGATGTTTGCTTCCCTCATTTGAGTGCTCTGATATTATGTGCATATATATTTATAATTGTTATTTCTTCCTAGTGAATTGGTTCATTTATCAATATAGGATGTCCTTCTTTGCAACTTGTGACAATTTTTAGCTTAAAGTCCATTTCTGTCCTGTAAGTATTGTCACTCCTATTCTTTTTTGGTTACCATTTACACAGAATTTTTTTTCTCTTTCGTTTCTTAATCTATGTTTCAGTTAAATCTCTCATAGACAGCCTATGGTTGGATTACTTTCTTGGTTTTTAATCTATTCAGCCATTCTATTTATTTTCACTGGGACACTTAAACTTTTCACATTTAAAGTATTACTGATAGGAAAGAACTTATTATTGTCATTTTGTTAATTGGTTTCTGTATATCATGTAGCTATTACATTTAGTTCATTTTTTCTTCTCTTGCGACTCTCTTTTGTGTTTTATTGATGTATGATAGTGACATGATTCAGCTTTTTCCTCCTTTTATTTTGTGTATACTCTATAGGTATTTTCTTTGTTGTTAGGGATTACATAAAACATTTAGTGATAAAAATCTATACTGAACTGACTATAAGTTACCTTCAATCACATGCAAAACTTCTTCTTTGTATCCCCCTTTCTGTGTTATAGATGCCAGAAATTACATCTTTTTATATTGTGTATCTAGCAGCATAGTTTTATATAGTTATTTTTGATGAATTTTATCTTTTAAATTCTATACAAAAACTAAACATAATCAATTTACCACCAGTACATGACTTTGGACTTGGCACAAACTTTCAGACATGATACCAAAAGCAAGACTTAAAAATAGGGAAAATGTAAATAAATTGCACCTCATCAAAACTCAAAACTTTTGTGTATCAAAGAACATTATCAAGTAACTAAAAAGCACACAGAATTCAAGAAAATATTTTGTCATATACGTAATAAAAGTTTAATATCCAGAATATAAAGAACTCCTAGAACTTAATAACAAAAAATATAAGTAACCAAATTTAAAAATGGGCAAATAACTTAAATAGACATTTTTTGAAAGAACATGTATAGATGGACAATAAGCACTTGAAAAAGTCTCAATATCATTTTTCATTTGATAAATGCAAATCAAACCCACAATGGAATAGTACTTCACACCTTCTAGGATGACAATAATAATAATAATAATAATAATAAACATAAAACAACTTTTGGCAGGGATGTGGAGAAATCTGAATTCATTCACTGCTTGATGAGAATTGTTCAGCCACTGTGGAAAAGAGTGTTGTGGTTCTTCAAAAAGCTAAACATAGTTACTATTTTACCCAGCAATTTTACTTCTTGGTCTATTTCTAAAAAATATTGCCAACAGGTATTCAAACAGATACATATATTCCAAAGTTCATTGAAGCAGCATTCTGCACAATAGCCAAAAAGTAGAAACTACCCAAGTGTTCATTGATGGAGGAGTGGATAAACAAAATATGATATGCACATACAATTGCATATTATTTAGCCATAAGAAGAAATGAGGTTCTAAAACATGCTACAACATGGAAGTCCTTGAAAACATCTCCAGCATGTGTTGTTTCCTGACTTTTTAATGATTACTATTCTATGTGGTGTGAGATGGCATCTCATTGTGGTTTTGACTTGCATTTCTCTGATGACCAGTGATGATGAGCTTTTTTTCACATTTGTTGGCTGTATAAATGTCTTCTTTTGAGAAGTGTCTGTTCATATCCTTCACCCACTTTTTGATTGGGTTGTTTTTTTCTTGTAAATTTGTTTAAGCTCTTTATGGATTCTGGATATTAGCCCTTTGTCAGATGGATAGGTTGCAAAAATTTTCTCCCATTCTATAGGTTGCCTGTTCACTCTGATGATTCTTTCTTTTTCTGTGCAGAAGCTCTTTAGTTTAGTTAGATATCATTTTTCAGTTTTGGCATTTGTTGCCATTGCTTTTGGTGTTTTAGACATGAAGTCTTTGCCTATGCCTATGTCCTGAATGGTATTGCCTAGGTTTTCTTCTAGGATTTCTATGGTTTTAGGTCTTACATTTAAGTCTTGAATCTATCTTGAGTTAATTTTTGTATAAGGTGTAATTAAGGGGTCCAGTTTCAGTTTTCTGCATATGACTAGTCAGTTTTCCCAACACCATTTATTAAATAGGGAATCCTTTCTCCATTGCTTGTTTTTGTCAGATTTGTCAAAGATCAGATGGTTGTGGATGTGTGGTGTTATTTCTGAGGCCTCTGTTCTGTTCCATTGGTCTATATATCTGTTTTGTTACCAGTGCCATGCTGTTATGGTTACTGTAGCCTTTTAGTATAGTCTGAAGTCAGGTACCATGATGCCTCCAGCTTTGTTCTTTTTGCTTAGGATTGCCTTGGCTATGCGGGCTTTTTTTGGCTCCACGTGAAGTTTAAAGTAGTTTTTTTCTAATTCTGAAGAAAGTCAATGAGAACTTGATGGAGACAGCATTGAATCTATACATTACTTTGGGCAGTATGGTCGTTTTCAAGATGTTGATTCTTCCTATCAATGAACATGGAATGTTTTTTCATTTATTTGTGTCCTCTCTTATTTCCTTGAGCTTGTAGTTCTCTTTGAAGAGGTCCTTCACATGCCTTGTAAGTTGTATTCCTAGGTATTTTATTCTCTTTTTAGCAATAGTGAATGGGAGTTCATTCACTCATGATTTGACTCACTGTTTGTCTATTATAGGTGTATAGGAATTCTTGTGATTTTTGCACATTGATTTTGTATCATGATACTTTGCTGAAATTGCTTATCAGCTTAAGAAAAACAATTTTAAAGATGTTCTTATATTTTTTCAAATCAAATAAAAGGTATGCACCAAATTTATGTACCTTCTTTTTTGTTGTTTATTTATTTATGTATTTATTTATTTATTATTTTTGAGAGTGAGTCTCACTCTGCTGCCCAGGCTGGAGTGCAGTGGCACGATCTTGGCTCACTGCAAGCTCCGCCTTCCGGGTTCATGCCATTCTCCTGCCTCAGCTCCCCGAGTAGCTGGGACTACAGGTGCCTGCCACCACACCTGGCTAATTTTTTGTATTTCTAGTAGAGACGGGGTTTCATCGTATTAGCCAGCATGTTCTCAATCTCCTGACCTCGTGATCTGCCCGCCTCAGCCTCCCAAAGTGCTGGGATTATATTATTATTATTATTATTATTATTTTGAGACAGATTCACACTCTGTCGCCCAGGCAGGAGTGCCGTGCGATGTCGACTCACTGCTACCTCCGCCTCCTGGGTTGAAGCAATTGTCCTGCCTTAGTCTTCCGAATAGCTGGGATTACAGGTACGTGCCACCACACATGGCTAATTTTCTTTCTTTCTTTCTTTCTTTCTTTCTTTCTTTCTTTCTTTCTTTCTTTCTTTCTTTCTTTCTTTCTTTCTTTCTTTTTTTTTTTTTTTTTTGGCATTTTCAGTAGAGATGGGGTTTCACTATGTTACCTAGGCTGGTTTCAAACTCCTGGCCTCAAGCTATCTGCCCACCTCATCCTCCCAAATTGCTGGGATTACAGGCATGAGCCACCATGCCTGGACCAAATTTATGTACTTTCTTCACTTACTGTATAAATGTAAATTGTTTTTAAATTTTTTCTATTATAAAATTGATACAATGTAGAAACACCACTGCAGATATATGCAAGTATAAATGAACAGCAATTCCCTACAAGTAAATTGTCTAATTCAAAGGGTATATGCATTTTTACGTTTGATAGCAAAAATTTTCCCACGTTCTGTTTAATAGCCTATGAGAATTCTCATTTCTATACTACATTACCAAACTGTTATTGATATGGGGGAATTTAGACAATTTAATAGATGAAAAATTATTCATTCACTTATTGAGTATATTGTAATTGACAAAATCATACAATATCTATTACACATGAAGTTTTTTATAGATCTGGAAATACAGGAACTGTTAGATATTGCTTCTTACTTCTAGTAGCTCATTCTCTTATGAAGGGAATCAAATAATAATAATAGAAAAAAAGTATATTGGATGACTCTTTGAAATTTAAATGTATATTATGCATGCATGTTCCATCATTTTACATGAAAAAAGTTATACTGATCTAAAAGACACTAATTACTAGAGTAATCCATCATAGTAAATTTAATTAGAAAAAATGATACCCAGATATGTAAAGTAGAAATGAAGTATCATTATTCCTAAGCCAGTGTTCTTCCTATCAAATCGTCTCCTTTCCCATTGTAACACATGAAAGTAAGTTAATTTTTCAGAGAAGGCAGGCTGACAAATCTAAGAAAGAAAATTAAGGATGAGGTGGGCATAGAATATTAGAGGCAATTTAAGACATACATGCTATAAGATAAAGTCACAATAAAGTGGAATTACATAAATTTTAGGATCTTTGAGGAAGGGATCTTTCTTTTTTCAATGGATAGAAGCTAAAGAAGTTTAAGACCTGATATAAGGAAATTGGTATCAGAATAAGTTAGGAGAACAGAAAGCCTCTTCTAACTAAAGATACAGTAACTCTAATGTGCTTTTACATAAATAATCAGAGAATAAAGATTTCTCACATACGGATTTGGAAAGGTAAACCATAATAGCAAAAAAAAAAAAAAAAATCATTTATTGACCCTTCAGAGAACATTCTGAGTTGAGGTCAGGAATGGTGCTTTGGATCTATCAGAATATCAAAGTACAGGTCGTGGCAAGGAGTCCTGAAACCAGTTTGAAGATAGGTTATAAGGTCAAAATATATGGCATTTGATGTCTCAGTGGTCAGATAAATGGAAAGGTTTTAGAGGTTAGGTCTTAGGGAGCAAAGTTCAGTATTTAAGCTTCAAGAGAATCATTTTTGGAAGAACAGCTCTTGGTGAAGATTGAGAGCAGAAAATTTCGAGGTCAAAATCTCCAAAGAGTTGACTCTGAAACATCTTTCAGAGTCCCTATTTGGTGATCATAGAAAGAGATTACATGAGGTAATACATGCTGAAAGATCTTAGGTTTAGATAGCTTATTTCATGGTAAAGTTCCAACTGTGACCTTGAGGTCACTCTAAAGAGATGCTATGACCTGGATGATCCTCAGAATATCTAAGGGCTAGATATCCTTTAGAATTAACAAAGCTCTTCCTCCCTTACAATTCCACCAACATTCTCAACTCAAGTTATCTTTACCTTGGTTCATGGTACAATATTTATTTTTCTATGAAAGAATTCGAACCTGAAACACTCATTTTATTTTCAGATACAAGGGTACTATGAAGAACCAGGTATAAATGCTGAGATGCCCAAAATTAAAATAGTATTCACAACAGGATATTTCTACTATTTCACAGGCAATTAAACATGGTATCAATAGCTCTTTGGGCAACTTACATAAATGATCAGAATGAAAGATACAATTTGTGATAAATTGGGTTCTAATGCACCACCAATGGTATGGTGATGATTGCATTTACCTGCTGTTTTTTTCTTGTATTCTCCTGACATTAGCTGGCGGGGGGGGCGGGGAAGTGAAGCAAGGATATTTTATGTAATGAAAGGGGCATTACATTCAAATAGTTATTTGTTTATCCCTACCCATGTGGCAAAACCACACATATTATTATCCATCAGTGGGAATAATTGGACCCTAATGCAGCAGGAATGGTCAACTACAGAAAAGCCGGGTCTTTGATCAACTGAGTACACAAGTATCTTTAAGTGACTCCAGTCCGAAAGTATTATGAGATATCCTTATGTATATCTAATGTTCAGTGGTTCTTTTGTTGTCCTATAAAAGTATCTTTCCAGAATGCAGAACCCACACACTCAAAATCTTACTTCAAGGACTAAGTTACATTTCAGACATACCCTAAATTTCTTATGCTAACAGTGAAACCACTCTGTGGTCAAAAACCTTTCCAATGTATACATTGATCTCAGTCAACAATTCATTTATGGATATCAACAGTCAATCATTATATTTAGAAAACTTACATACATTTTAGTAGACTTTTAATTACTAGTACACTTAACAATTATCAACTCAGTGTGGCAATTACTAAGTGACCTTTTGTTAACGTCTAAAATTTGTCGTCAACCACCCAGAGATTCAAGCACAATACCCACCACCACCTATGCCAATATTTGTTGACCATTTCTAATCGTCTGGGGATAATATTGCCGCACACCACCGTAAACATGTCCTTGCAATTTCTTACCAGTCTTGAACAAACATACATTTGGTGATTAGAGAATAATAATGTACATAATAAGGCAGTTGTGATTTCAGGAAATGGCTTAAAGCAGTTTTTCCCAAAGTCTCCTTTTTTTTTTTTCATTTCTGCAGGAGATAACAATCCAGCCTTTTTGACTAGAATCAAATTTGCCATCCTCTTTTTATCTCTTTCTGTATTCCAAGAAAATACAAAACAAATTGACAGTTTATCTTAACGGTCAATAAAATTGTCCATGAGGAGTGGGTAAGTGGAGCCTTGAGGTTAAAAGAGAGGATTTACTAATTTAATGCTCTTATTGTTTTCAGTTGGCCTTACGGAGTAAACTATACTTCAGCTGAATCCAAATTCAGTGGCTTTGGAATCTTTTCAAGACAAAACTTTAGTGGTAAACCATTTGGTGCCTGCCCAGAACCTTGGATTGTTATTGGTAACTATTTTCGTATTTGCATTTTGTGATATCTTAGAGGGTATTAGTTGGTTGAAGCATTTAGAGCAGTGTTTTGAAGCTTAATAAACAAACAAACAAACCAACAAAAAAACCTGGTGATCTTGTTAAAATGCCAACTCAGATTCAGCAGATCTGGGTGGAGCCTGAGGTTCTGCATTTCTGATGAGCAACAGGTAATTTTAATGTTGCTGGGGTAAGGACTGACTTTGACTGTCGGAGATCTAGTAGATATTTCAAGTTTGCCGCAATACCGTGTTTCTAACAAAAGAAACCTGAAACTCTTCCTGATTTTATGGACAAACTTAAGCTCATCATCATCCAAGACTGCTATTGGATGACTGTTGTGTTGCTTTAGTGCAGGAAACATGAGGAATTTTCAAGTTCCTTGTTGTCATTGAGTGTTGTTTACTGAATCCAATGGTTACTGCTAGAGAATGACTTCAGTTTATTCATTTTCAAGGTTTATTGTGCTCAATTAGCGTTCTTAGGAAAAATAAATTATCCTTGACTATTTGTGAGAAGGTAGAACAGTAAAGTTGTGTGTATGTGTGTGTGTGTGTGTGTGTGAGAGAGAGAGAGAGAGAGAGAGAGAGAGAAATGCCGTTAAATTTCCTTTTGTTAATCCATATAGTTGTTATATCATTTTATCCTCCCCTCTCTCTTGAAATAGATACATTTACTCACTTGTTTGAAATCTTCATGGAAATACACTGTTGTTTTTTCTTATGAAAAATTTTCTCTTATGTCCCTAATCACATTTTGCGAGAGAAAGAGGAACAGTAGAATGGTAAGAAAAGAGACTATGAGAGAAAACAGAAAATATGAGAATGATTTCACCAACATTTGCTTCTTTTTCATGACCAGTAGCAATATAAAGAATCCATTCTGTGAAAGAAGAAAACGTATGAGTGAAGAACTTACTGGAATGGCTGAAAACACTTCTTTACTGGCCCCAGATGGTATCATTAGTAAAGCCCATGGGAGAAAGGATTTTCTTTCTATCCTTCAGTCCCGAGGAAGCAATTTCCTAGACAGTTTTTACGATTTGTCTGTACACAAACTTCAATAAATCCAGAAATGGAAGAAACAGGAGACCATGTGATATGCAAACCTAAGCAAAGATGTTTAGACAGCTCAAATGATAATCTTAGTATTTACATTAATTTTTATATGATTTTATGCATTCTGCCCTATGGTATCTCACATTCCGTGTACTCACAAAAGATGATTCTACATATATTATTCCTAACATTTGCAGTTTCCCGTATTTACTAGTCTTTTCAGAGAGTAGTGGGAGAATCACAGAGGAATATGTAGAGTTCCCTCACACAAAAACAAAACCAAACTCCCAAATAAAAAAGTGTATGGTGTGACTAGGCAGAAAAGACAGATATACGTGGAGGTTATTCACTAACTTGCTTTGTCTCGGCTAGTGAATAGACATTGTGGAGGGTGCTGAGACGTAAGTCTGGTGAGTCACCTCAGGAGCATAGTATCAAGGTATTAAAACCTAAGGGACGAAGTTGTTCTAAGAAGCAGGGGCTATCAAAAATAAATTATTCTAGCACTCTGCTCTGTCTAAAAAGGATTGAGGGAGTATAGCTAATATGGATTTGCATGCAAATCTATCCAAATTCACCTCTGCCCCATACTTGTTATTAGATGTGTGATTATATGTGTAATTAACTTAGCTACGGAGTTTTATCAGTGAGGAGAGTTAATCCTAGGAATTTTGTAATGTATTAAGAATTACATGACACGATATATGTAGAAAAGTAACTATAGTTCTGTTCACACTTTAAGCGCTCAGTAAAGATAATGATGGCAACAATTATAATGGTGATGATGATGATGATGATAATGACACAATTTGGTTGA
Organism: Macaca thibetana thibetana; assembly: GCF_024542745.1. Classification (NCBI taxonomy): domain Eukaryota; kingdom Metazoa; phylum Chordata; class Mammalia; order Primates; family Cercopithecidae; genus Macaca; species Macaca thibetana. Next base: position 97,024,627 of record NC_065591.1, on the reverse strand, counting down.
CCATGAAATAAGAGGAGTCAGGGCCGTGAGTGTAGGTACTATTTGGAAAGATCTCCAAAAAGCAGAAATGAGGGAGTAGGGAAGGGAGATGAAAGAAAGATAATATTCCAAAAAAAAAATGCAATAATGAATTCATCACTGCTCTGAGAAACTGGGTTCCAATCTTTCTTCAGGACCCTCTACAATTATGTAGATTCTACCTTACTAGAAGATGGGGATTTAGAGACATTCATCAACTGACTAATGTCATTCATTGGTTGAAATTAGCCCCCAGGAGCAGGTCCTCCTTCTCCCAAAATTCTGAACCCACATCTGCACAGCTAAACAGCCCTCAGCCCTCTGATGAACATCTCCCATCTTCAAAGCAGAAAGAACCTGAGGCACAGTGGCTTGATGTGTGAAAACAACCACATGAGGGGGAGTCCCCACTGTAGCAGCACTAAAGTCAGGCAGGCTGAAGTGATGTGTCATGTAATGACAATGATTTTTCTCAGTTCCATCGTGAAAATTAACATCACATACTACAATGCTTATGAAACTTATGTTGCATTATTTGTCCCTTAAATTTCCTTTCTTTTCTTAATCAATGTAGTTGTTATATCCTTTTGCCCTCCCTTCTCCCTTGAAAAAGATACATTTACTCACTGTTTTGAAATCCTTGTGGAAAAATGCTGTTGCTTTTCCTTATGAAAAATTTTCTCTTATGTAACTTATATTTTTCTAGCATTACAGATATGTGAAGAATCATATTGAGATAATAGGTAACATTACATTTGTGCTGTTCAATAGGTACTATTGGTTTTCAGACATTAAATTTAATCCAACAATTTCTCCAAGGCACGTAGTTGATAGATAGGGGAATGAGACTCGAAGTGAATTATCATACAAATCATTACATCAGTGTAAACTGGTGAGATTAATAATAATTTTTAATGATAACATTAAGAAGATTTACTGACTCCAAAGTCTGACCTCAGGTCTCCCAGGCAGAGGTCACAAATGCAAACACCATATAAACTTGACAGAGAACATACATTAAGTTAATCAGGTTAGGTGAACACAGGAAAAATCAGAAGGCATCATGAATGCATCGTCATGGGCTCAGTACCAAGCAACTCTTTCCATGTTGAGATTCAAGCAACAGAGGCCTGGAATCCAACTCTTTATTTGAAATCTTACAATTTTTCACCTCTGATAAATAATTCAATATCAAGATTAATCACATCCAGGAGAGCCAAGGAAATATCACTGAGCTCATGATGGATTCGGTGGGTCCCCAGTTTTTACTTCTGTTCTAGCATGTGTGGTGGTTGTTCCATTATCAGCTTATAGATCCATGAGGTGAGATTTCTTCTCACTCCATTGGCTAATTCATCCATCTCTCTGAGAACCTGTTTTCTCATCTGCAAAATGGAACTAATAATACCTGCATTCATTTCCTAGGGCTGCCATGACAAATCACCACAAACAGGAAGGTTTAAATGGAAATGTATTCTCTCACAGTTCTGGAGGCGAGAAGTTTGAAATGAAGGTGTTAGTAGAGTAGAGCCATGGCCTCTCTCCTCACTATTGGTTGCCTTGAGCAATCTTGGTGTTCCTTGCTTAGACCCGCATCACTCTATTCTCTGCTTACATCATTATATCGTTGCCTTCCCTCTGTGTGTCTTTGTCTTCACATGTTGCTCTTTCTATCTGTCTTTGTTCCTGAGCCTCTTTTTTTTTTATGAACACGAATTATTCTGGATGATGTCCCTACACTAATCTAAAATAACCTCATTGTGTTTGATTATATTTGCAGGGACTGCATTTCCTAATAAGAGCACATTCTGAGTTACTTGGGGGTAGGACTTCAATAAGTTTTTATAGGACAGAATTGAACTCATAACAATGCCGAACTCAGAGGGTTGTTAGAAAGCAGTTATTATTTTAACTTACCTTATTGGAGATACATTGTGCTTCTTCAATCAGGGAACACATATTTTCCTCCAGTTCTGAAAAATTTGCTATAAATATTGTGGCTTTTCTATTTTCTCTCTTCTGTCTTTCTAGTAATTTGATCAGATATATCTTACAGTTTCTCATTTCATCCTTCATACCTCTGAAGCCCTCTCAGGATTTTCAGCCTCTCATTTCTGTTTTTTTGCAATCTAGATAAGTTACTGTTAACCCATGAATAACAAGGATCTGAAAATCTCACTCTACTTATACATGTATTGTTTGAAAATAAACATTTGGAAAAATTTTTGGAGATTTACTACAATTTGAAGAAAATCACAAACCATCTACACTAGAAAAACTAAAAAAATTCAGTTAGGTATGTAAAAAACTGCACAAAATTTATGGAGATGTTTGTCTATTTTATTTTTTACTGCCATATTATAAAATATACACAAATGTAAAAATATACACAAAAGCAAGTTAAAGTTTATCCAAGATTATGTACACATAGATAATATATAATCCCACTTGCAACTGACAGAAATGTAAACAAATGTGAAGTTGCAGTATTAAATCCTAATGGCATAAAATTATCAATGCACACTGTACTCCTGTATTTTCATAGCCATTTCCTGTTGCTATTTCAGCGAGCTCAAGTTTGGTACCTGCTTAAAATGTCATGTGACACTCATTATCTCTACGTCAGCAGTTTGTATCTCCAGTAAATTTCATATTGCTATAAAAAGCAATATCTTTGGGTTATTAATTTATTTTTCATTGCATTTACTGCAGTACTGTAATTCTTTAATAATAACAACAGGGGACCCATACAACATGCCACTGCTGATGGTGTAATGTTCCCAAGAAGCAATGTCATGACAATACAAGAAAAAGTAGCGTTGTTTGATATGTACTTTAGATTGAGATCTGGATTTGAGGCTGCTCACCATTTCAAGATAAATGAACACAGAATGAGGACCAGTGTAAAAAAATAAAAGGAGATAATAAAGCTATCACTGCACTATGCCTGCCAGTGCCAAAACCTTGAGCTTTTGTGAAATAATTTTTAGTCCCCTTATATTGAAATTGAAGTGTATATGTGGTTGCAGGATTTTTATATGAAAGGTATATTTATAAACTCTAATATGATTCCAGAAAAAAATGAAGTCACTGTATACAACTTAAAGCAAAAGAAAGGGGAAGGATCTAAAGGTTGATGCTTTAATGACAGCCAAGGATGATTTGATAATTTTAGAGTGCTTTTGCTTTAAAAATGTCAAGATATCAGGAGATGCAGTTTTTGGTTATCAAGAGGCAGCAGATTAGCTCCAATAAACTGTTAAGAAAATCATTGAAGAGAAACTATACTACCGGAACAGGTTTTGAATACAGATGACAGTGTCTTATTCTGGAAAAAAATGCCAAACAGGACATTTATTAGTAAGAAATAGAAGCAAGCACCAGGATTTAAATTAAAAAAGGATAAGCTAATTCTACTGTTTTGTGAGAATGTAGTCAGGTTTATTATCAGGACTGCTCTTATCTATAAAGCTACTAACTCCTGAGCTTTGACCAGAAATGGTAAACAGCAGCAGCCAGTGCTTTGGTTGTACCACAGGAATGCATGGGCAAAGGGAATGCTTTTTCTCCATTGATTCCACTGATGTTTTGTCTCTGAAGTCAGGAAATATTTGGCCAATAAGGGACTGCATTTTATGATTCTTTTGATGTTGGACAATGCCCCTGGTTACCCAAAACATGATGGGTTAAACACGTGAAGGGTCAAAGTAGTCTACTCACCCCCAAATGCAGCATTCTAATTCAGCCTCTAAGTCAGGAGGTCAGAAGGAACTTTAATGCTCATTACACATGGTTACTCTATGAAAAGATTTGCAAATGCCACGGAAGAGAACATCTATAGAGATGGCATCATGAAAGTCTGGAAGGGCTACACCACTGAAGATGACGTCAAAGATATTAAAAATGTAGAAGCCATGATTTTGGGTGCAGTGGTATTGGCCTATGATCCCAACTACTAAAGAGGCTGAGGTGGGAGGACTGCTTGAGCCCAGGAGCTTAAGGCCAACCTAGGCAACATAGCAAGACCCCAGTAAATTCCCGCTAGAGGAAACTGTGTCCAGAAATTGTCCATGACTTCACCAGGGTTTATGAAAAAGCCAACCAAGAAAACAATGAAACAGATTGTGAATACGGCAAAAAAGTGAAGAGTTTTAAGATATGGATCTTACAACAATTCAAGAGCTAACTGCACATCAGAGAAAGTAACAGAAGATGACTTGAAAGAGATGAGTGCTTCTGAACCACTTCCAAATGATGAGGAAGAAGATACAGAAGAAGCAGTGCCAGAGCATAAATTGGCATTATAACCTGGCAGAAAGATTCCAATTATTCAAAGAAGCTTTTGCCCTGTTCTACAACAAAGACCATTCTATGATATCAACACTGAAACTAAATGAAATGTTGAAAGATTGGTAGTGTCTAGAGAAAATTTTAAGGAAATGAGAAAGCAAAGAAAGTCATACAGAAATAACTATGTATTTCCACAAAGATACACTCAGTTTGCCTGCCTCTTCTCTCTCCTGTTCCATCTCTTCTTCTTCTTCCACCTCTGCCACCCACGAGACTGCAAGACTAAGCCTTCCTCTTCCTCCATCTCTTCCACTTCCTCAATGTGAAGACGATGAGGATGAAGACCTTATGATGATCCACTCCCAATTAATCAATAGTACATATATTTTCTCTTCCTTATGATTTTCCTAACAACATTTTCTTTACTTTAGCTTACTTTATATAGCAGCATATGATACATATAACTTACAAAATATTTGTTAATCAGTGGTTTTTGTTACTGTTAAGGCTTCCCTTCAATAGCAGGCCATTACTACTTAAGTTTGGGGACAGTCAAAAGTTATACGCAGATTTTCAACTGTGTGTGGGAGTCAGCGCCTCTAAGTATTGCATTTTTCAAAGTTCAACTGTACTTCTCTGTATCTTCCAGATTATTTACTTTTTCACAGACTTTGTGTGTCTGTCTTTTAATCTGTTCATTATTAAATATAACTAATTTTTGTATTTATACATGCTCTATTTTATTATTTCTCTAATTATTTCTTATTGTATAATAATTACTTTTTGTATCTTTTATTTAAATCTCTCATACACTTTCATTCTATATTTGATATTTGGTTGGTCCAACATCTCAATGTCCTTTAAGATCTAAATTTATAGTCTTTTGTTTCTGTTGATATATCCTTATAGTGTCTTGCTTTCTAGTGTATTTATATATTTCATCTCTCAGTGTAGTTTTTATTTTGAGTGAACTGAAGGAGAAGAATGACTTCTGTTTCTGCTCCTAGGCAATACACCACATCCAAGACCATGTCTATCCCTCCTCAGGGATTTGGCTCTATCTGGTTCCAAGATGAGCCTTTGTTGTAGAGTTTCCATGGGTCAGTTATTTTCTATCCTGTTAGTATAGAAATGTATAGAAATCTGACACAAGGAGACCACATGCCTCCTGGCCACCTTCCTGCCCAGGTAAGCTCTTTACTGCTTCATACTAGTTCCTTCCTACTCTTTTGCAGCTTCTTTCTTTAGTCAGCACCAGCTCTGAGACATTCTTACCCCTTCTCCTGTCCCCAACACTCAGTCCACTCAGAGTTCAGCTCCTGTTTCTGTGGGTCCCTGCCTCAAAGAGCACGTCCTATTAAATTCTGGATGTTGTGGTGCATGGAGTCTCAAGGGTGAGGCTCAGGATGAGATTTTGATTTCATAATCTGTGGTTAGTCCAAGTACCAATATTTTTAAATGGTTCAACAAGAGGAACAAATATTGATGAAGTATCTATTAGAGGGCCTGGGCCTTGTTAAGCACTCAATATGAAATAGTTACTTCAGAAGCATGTTAACGTGACTCTCCTACCTAGGAAGCTGCAATGGTTTTCTATTGCCCGTCTCATCAGTTTAAACAGCATACTGGGGCTGGCGGTTATAAATTATCATAGTCTAGATGCATTTAACTCAGAATTTATTTCCCACTGACACACCTTGTGTCTGCTTATTTACTTCAGATTTCCCAGTATAGTGTCCAGGTGGAGAGAAGCACATTACATAGAACAAGTAATGAGTGACAAGGTAGGCTGATTTCTCACCCAATTCTCCAACTTGTGCTTACCAAGGCTTTGAAACAACTTTTTACCTGGTTTTCCTATTCATAAAATGAAATTAATGCTTATTTAACATATTAAAATAAAGCATATGAAAAATTTACAAGTACTTAACCATTTGTACATGACCTTGCTTCTGTTCTATAGGTCATGACTACCATAAATGAGAGGTACTGTAGCATGCTCTCTACACCTGACATTGCATCCTAGAAGGTAAGAATGATTAGGAGGTCCCTCCTGTACATGAGAACACAGAAACTGAGAGATGTTAAATAACTTGTCCAAAATCCAATAGCTCATAAACAGAAATTGACCTCAGACTATTAGATTCCAAAGTCCACACTGATAAGCTATGCAGAAAGGAGGAAGGTTTTAGACAAATAAAAAATAAAATAGCGTGTTATAGTTGACTAGTGCTGTAAGTTGTATTACTCAAAATGTGCAGATAGTCCACAAATATAAATAAGAAGAGGAGCTGGATAAACTGCAAGGGTATATGATTTTCTAAGGCTTGGAAATGGGATGGCCAAAACCCAAGCACAGGAATTTTCTGTCTTCTATATCAGAGGTTCTTATAGTACCTACTGTGTCATTTAAAATAACATTGCTTCACAGACCTCACACTGATAGAAGGATTTTTAAATCAATATGCACATTTTACATATTACTTATAGTAGAATTGCTACATTCATTTATTTTAAAACAATTTTCCTTATGCAATGCTATTTTCCAGGTACATATTTCAGTCAATAAATTGGTTCCTGTAAGTTATCTCCCCTCTGTCTATCTATCTCCATTCAACATGGGTGGCGGGTAATTACAGTTATAATTACACTATAAGAAGTGCTTCCTCTTACTAGAATTATGACTAATTTGTGGAGGATTGAGTGTGTCCTGAAATCAAGATTTAAAAAATCTTTTTCAAATCAGTATATTATTACTATAACAGACGTTTTTCATTTCAAGATTTTAATGTTATTTTAGGATAATTTACATAAAAGAAAATATGCCCCTTTTAAGAATACAAATTAGTTATTAAAGATACGAGGATATTTAGTATAATAACTTCCTAATCAATAGGCATACCGATTTTGTCACCCCAGAAAGTTTTGTCATGCCCTTTGTTCTAAAGCTCTTTCCACTTCCTCCTCAGATAAGTAGTCATTGAATTTCTCTCACTATATATTAGGTTTTTTTTCTAAACTATAACTTCATATAATTGGAATAACAGGGTATGTGCTCCTTCATATATGACTTCTTTCACTCGTAATGAATGCAGAAATTTTTTCATCCATGCTATTGCATGTCTTAGTAATATTTCCCTTTTATGACTGAATAGTATTCAGTGGATGTGTATAGCACAAAAATTGTTTACTTATGCTACTGAACTGGTTATTGAGTTGTTTCTAGTTTTTGACATCTTCATTTTTGAGGAAACAGTGGGCCCTTGCACTCTAGTGGCTCAATGTTTAGCTTCCCAGGATGTGAGACTCAAGGCTCATGGTTCTACATTCCCAGATATGAGCCTAGCTTCTAGTCATAGTCTAACTTCTGTGTCCTGGATGCCTCTTTGGCATGCTTCAACTCAGTGGTTCATGGCTCTGGCTGGGGGAGAAACCTTTGTAAAATCCTTAAGTTAATAGAGGAAATAAATGAATCAATAAATAAATTTAAAAGCAAATGAATGGAAGAGAAGTGATTTACAGGCAATTTCTGCTTTCTTCCATGCTGCAAATCCTCCCAGTGGCAAGGAGCACAAGATTGTGCTGCAAACGGATTAGGTCATTGCCAAAGTAAAGAGAAACTTTGACCGATTTTGTCACCCCAGAAAGTTCTGTCATGCCCTTTGTCCTCAATCTCCTGCCACTTCCTCCTAAGATAAGCAGTGATTAAATTTTTTATCACTATATGCTAGTTATTTCTAATCTAAACTGTATTTAGTTGGAATCACAGGATATGTGTTCCTTTGTACGACTTCTTTCACTCATGATGAAAGCATAATGTTTTCATCCATGTTACTGCATTTATTAGTTTTTTCTTTTATGACTGAATTGTATTTCAGTGTATGTGTATGGCACAAATTATTTCCTTTGCTCCTGAATTAGATATTGAGTTGCTGTCAGTTTTTAACATCTTCATTTTTGAGGAAACGGTGGGCCCTTGCAATCTAGTGCCTCCATGCTTAGCTTCCCAGGACATAAGGCTCATGGCTCGTATTTCTACATCCCCAGATAAATGGTCTAGTCATGGTTTCTGTGCTCTGGATGCCACTTTAGCATACTTTAACTCAGTGGTTCATGGCTCTGGCTCGGGGAGAAAACCATGTGTGAAATCCTTAAGTTAATAGAGAAAATAAAAGAATCAGTAAACATTTAAAAGTAAATGAATGTAAGAGAAGCAATGCACAGGTAATTTCTGCTTTACAAATCCTCCCATGGCAAGGAGCACGAGATTTTGCTGCAATTGGATTAAGTCATTGATAAAGTAAAGATTAAAAAAAAAAAAGAAACCCCTTAGATTAAAAGCCACGTCATTGTCCTCCTACACAGTGCATTCTACTCTAACCAAACACATTTAGCTCATCGCCTAGAGAACAGGAATTAAAGCTGGTGGCCCACATGTCAAAAGGTGGATGTTTTTGTAACTCCTCGTCCTTATTCTCTAAAGATAACAAGGTAATAACACAAGAAAATTTTTGTTAAAGAAATTGATAAACGTAAAGTGCTGTCTGCATTTTCTTATTAGACCATCTTGCATCAAAGAGGTTCATAAAATTAATTGGCCACATTGAGTTTATTTCTGGAGTGATCAACTGAACATGTGCTTGCAAGACAGAGCCCTCTTCTGGCCTTCCCTGGCTACTCTCCATAGTTTTCATGACTCCTAAAATATTTTGTCTCCCATTTCTCCAATTAATTTCTTATTCTTCTCATCACTTGCCATATTTGCACATTCTGAATATTCCAGTTACATACTACATACTAGGCTTCATGTTTGTCTTCTCCTCTTGTATGTGAGAACAAGGGGGAAACAACCATGATATGTTTTGACTGAACTCCTGGCTCCTAGAACCATATCATTCATAGTATTTGTTAAGTGAATGACTAGATGCACTGCTTGAGGAGTCTAACAAAAGGTAAACTTAGCTGGATAATCAGCAAATCATTATCCTTGATTTTTTCTAATGCAAAATATTTGTATTAATTATAGTAATATCACTCATTATCTGCTTACCATTTGCCAGGCAATGTTCCGTGCAGTTTTTACACTTTCTCTCACTTAATGCTCAAAACTGCGTAGGTACATACTGTTAATAAAATTATTTTACAGACAGAGGAACCAATGCATAGGGGAGTTCAATTTCTTACCCACGAAATGAAGTTTAAAATGCTAAGTTCAACATTCTGAGTCCAGAGCCTATGCTCTGAGCCTCTATGGTGCAATGTCCCTCAAAAGAAAGCCAGCCAGGATGGGTGGGTGGCTCACAACTGTAATCCCAGCACTTTGGGAGGCCAAGGTGGGTGAATCGCTTGAGTGCATGATATAAAAACTAGCCTAGGAAACATAGGGAGACCCTGTCTTTAGAAAGATACAAATATGATCCAGCCATGGTGGCACGTGTCTGTGTTCCCAGCTACTTGAGAGGCAGAGCTAAGGGGATCATCTGAGTCTGGGAGGTGGAGACTGCTGTGATCCATGCCAGCGCCACTGCACTCCAGTATGGGTGACAGAGTAAAAATCCTGTATCGGCGGGGGGGGGGGGGGGGGGGGGGAAGCCCTCTGAAAAGGAAGGACATTAAATAAGAAAAACTTTAATTATGGTAAAAAATATGTTCATTTCTTAAAGCAAAATTACTTCACAGGTTCATACATTTCTCTTAAAGCAAAATTGCTTCACAGGAACATACATTTCCTATGACCTTCCCCAGACCTGTGACTTGGGCCCGGGACAGAAGTGGTTCAAATTCTCTAAAGGTTGTGTTACTTTTCTCCATCAAGTTTTCTAATGAATGAGAAACTCTTCACTGTGTGAGTTTAATTGTACACATACTTTGTCATTCTTGTCTTATTCTCCAAGCCACATTCCCCTCCTACCCTGACCTGTTCCAAGGGTTGATGAAGAAAATTCCACAAGGATACACTCTCTGATGCAGTCTACAGTTCAGGAATCTGATTCTTTTCTTTGCTGGCAAAAAAAAAAAAAAAAAAAAAAAAAAGACATGCATATGCATGTGCAGTGGTTATTTCTCAATAGTGTACACGCTCTGCCAAAAAGGCAGGTGAAGCATGCTTTCAGTTTCAGCCCACACAAGAAGGGTAGGAGAGAAAAGCCATGGCCAGTGAGTCTTTCACTGTTCTAAGAAGAGGTCCCTGGGAAGAAAGAATTTTGGAAGGTGCTGGCTTTTCTGAAAGCCAAAATTAGTATCTGGGGAAGTTTAGGTGAACAGAAATGAGGGAGAGGGTGGAGAGTGAGGAGAGAAGAAAGTAGAAGACACTTGCAGTCTTTAGAAAGGAAAAGCAAGCCCAGAAAGGAACCGAGGCTTTAGGGGCAGCCTGCTGTCATTTTGCAATCTTAATTAAACTCTTACTTACATGTTGAAAGTCTCACAGAGGGTACAGAATTGGCACAGGAGGAGTACTAGCAGCAGTGATTCCTAAATGAAATAGGCTATTTCTGTTTCATTACTTTATTAATCAGAGTTAAATAAACACGAGACACAAGAGGATGATCTCTGCTTTCCAGGGACTAATGTAAATGGTAAATTCAGTCTTCAGGCCACTCCATGCACATGTATGGAGACTATTGAGGGAAACAAGTAGGGCAGCGATACAGTAAGAAGATGGATTACCCAACTTCGAGGAGGGGGACATTTCACTGATGAAATCTAAGTGAGGTCACTTTCTGTTGATTACATGAGAGTAATATAAGGCTGTCTTTATGATGTGAGAAATCCTTGTGCTCCAAACAGACAAGGTCCTGAAGGAGAAGAGAAAGCTGTTAATCCGTTCCATGGGTGAAGGCACAATAAATGGCTTACTGGATGAATTATTAGAGACAAGGGTTCTGAACCAGGAAGAAATGGAGAAAGTAAAACGTGAAATTGCTACGGTCATGGATAAGGCCCGAGCTCTGCTTGACTCTGTTATTCGGAAAGGGGCTCCGGCATGCCATATTTGCATCACATACATTTGTGAAGAAGACAGTCACCTGGCAGGGACGCTGGGACTCTCAGCAGGTAAGGGTCAGTGACTCACACGCAAGTTCATGTAGGGTCTATTATTGTGCCTACCATGTGATGTCTTTACTAGTCATGTTAAGTTGCAGAAAACTTTCTTATCTCTGGCTTCAGTGCCATATTTCTGTAGCTGGGCCCCTAATGCATGTCCTTTGACTCTCCTTTGTTTCTGTTCCTTTATCCTCAGTGGCCTTCTTCTGATTAAAGCTCATTTCCAGTTCTGAGTATGTGGGCGTTCATTTGTAGAAGGTCATGAGAACTATCTAAAAAGCTTTGTGCTATATGTTCCACTGTTCCTGGCAAGGCACAATATTTATTGATTGATTTAGTATTTTTGAGTCCAAGGTGCTAGGCTCATATGCAGTTGTCTAACATGAAGCTTTAAGGTCTGTAATTAAATAGGTTTAATAACTTCTCTCCAAAATTTTGCCCTCTGAGAAGAAGAAATTATATTTCAGAAATGGTGATACACTCAGAGAATACATTGAATAATTATAGAAAAGTAAGGATTTCAAGTTGGCTCTTTCCTCCAGTTGCCTACTTGCATTTTCTTTTGAGTGAGATCACCCACTTGCCTGTTACCAGGCTGCAGATCATGCTGTGAGGTCTGGACTGTCTCCACCTGCAGCCCCCTTAGGGCCTGATGCAGTGCACAGGAAATGAGTTGGACCATTCTTGTGATCCCTTGGACTTACCACATGGTGAGAATGAGAGTTCTGGTGGACTCCTAGTCACTGGTCTCTGTGATACTTCTTAAAGCCATTTCAGAGGGAGATGTTCTTTGAAAGCAAAAGCCTTTTTTCGGTTAGGGGAGGCTTATACCTGTCTAAGCAGACATGGGAGAAGTTTATATTTTCATTTATGTGTAATAAATATCGTATTTTTCTGACAATGTCTCTTTCATTTTATAACCCCCACCACTCACTAAATTAAAGAACATCTTGAACATTGTTTAATGTCATTCAGCCAGAGTTCTGGGATGCATCTTTAGTGGGGAATGTTGTAAGCATTACGGTAAAGTTTTCCAGAGATGATTAGTGACTATTTCAGTGTCCTTCTTTTTCTAGGTCTGACATCTGGAAATCACCTTACTACACAAGACTCTCAAGTAGTACTGCCTTCCTTCCTAGGTAATGCTGTTTTTAAAGAAAGAGCATTATTTGAACCCCATCTTCCATGACATTAATGTTGTAGGATGAACCACAGTTAAAGGGGCTATGGAGAATTCCCGAAAAAGGGATCATATAATTTTCTTTTTGTAATCTATTCTGCTTTTGTAGAAATTGTACTCACAACTTCACTATCTATGTTTATATTAAAAATTCTGAATCTTTATCTCAAATCCTGAACACCAGATAAGTACCATACTTCATTATTTAAGGCTCCTGAAATATTCCCTCATATGTCCCAGAGACACGATCATCTAAACAATTTTAGAGCTGAACGTGCCATTCTTCCACACCTTGCTTCTCTTCCAGTTTTGTGTAACTAGGTTGTTGGTGTCACCATCACTAGTTGTTCAAACCAGTAACTTGAAACTCATTTTGGTCCCTTTCCTCTCAAACACCTCCAATATTCAAGCCGAAGCCAAGTTTTACGCATTCTTCTCTCAAATTTGGAACTGTATCTCTCTTTCAACTTCTATTCCATTATTTCATTTATTAAGGTTGAAACTTCTATTTCATTTATTAAGGTTGATTAACTCATGAATGTCTTCTTTTCTTTTTTTTTTTATTTTTAGACGGAGTCTCACTCTGTCACCCAGGCTGGAGTGCAGTGACACAATTTCGGCTCACTGCAAGCTCTGTCTCCCGGGTTCAAGTGATTCTCCTGCCTCAGTCTCTCGAGTAGCTTGGACTACTGGCGCTCGCCACCATCCCCGGCTAATTTTTTAAAAAATATTTTTAGTAGAGACAGGGCTTCACTGTCTTAACCAGGATGGTCTCAATCTCCTGACTTCGTGATCCTCCCACCCCAGCCTCCCAAAGACGAATGTTTTCTTAAATGTTTTCCAGCACAGGATACTCACTATATAACCAAATACTGTATTTTCACACACACAAAAAAATTACCTCAAAAATAACCCATATACTTCTACTTAGTTTTTTTATATTGTTTTCATTCTTCTTTATGAAACCAAACATTTCTTCAACCAAATTATTATTTTGTAGTTTTCTCCGATATATCCATTCTGATTAGTTCTTCTGTGTCAACACACTTCATGCTGCCTTTATTTATCTAACTGATTGTATAAGTTTCTCAAGCTTGTTTTCAAAATTGCATAATATTTTCTTGACTTAATAGTTTCTAAAAGATACTCCACAGATCTAGAAAACTCATTTCTATCTTGATACAAAGATTACATTAATTTCTTTAACAAGCACATCACATTGCTGGATGGTGTTGAACTTGTGATGAAACAAAAGCCTCAAGGATTTTCTCACATAAACTATGTGAAAACATTTCCTCATATGTCTGTGCAATCAATGTTTAGTGCCATAAATCCATCTAGTGTGCACTTTAATTTTAGCATTTATCATACTATTTTATATACATTCTAGTTCATATATTTAGTAATCTTCTCCTTCCATACATATATATATAGTAGGAAGAGATCCTGAAAGACAGGACAAATGTTCATTAAAAAATATTCCTAGTGCTTACTACCATGTCTTTTAAGTAAATACATAAAAAGATAAGCATATCTCTTAAATATTTTCAGTAGATTTAATTAAGACCTCCTACCATTAAATTTTATTCTGTGGTTCAAATCTTTAGAAATAAATTTATATTCTCTTTTATCTCACACATTTGATTGGTTTTTGAGTGTTTTATCATGCACGGCCTTGAAAAGCTTTCTTTCTACATTTTTATCTGAAATACTTGTGAAAATACTGATCCTGAAATATGAAAGGAGATCCCTGTATTGCACACCTGGAAATTTCTGACTGGAAGTGTATTCCATTAGCAGTGAAATTACTCAGCGATAAAAGATCAGGATTGTCTTCCTAAGAATGCATTTTCACTTTTGTGGCCTCATTCATACGTAAGGCTGTAAAAAACAAAAAGTGGAACAAAGAGGGATGCCAATGTTCATGATGTTCTTTGACTCTTGCAGCTCCTCAGGCAGTGCGAGTGTGTGATAACCCCGCTATGCCTACATCCTCAGGCTCAGGAGGAAGCATCAAGCTTTGCTCCCTAGACGAAGCTAAAACAATATGGAAAGAAAAGTCAACAGAGGTACCATGCTCAGAACACAAGGATAGAATGGGGTGACAGATATCCTTTAGGCGATTATGAAATGCAGTGGCTTTTTCTTAGAGCTATTCTCAATGGAGAATCATAATTCTGCTTCCCTTACTTGAAAAAAAACTTCTGTATCCTGGAATCCCAGATTTATAGAAAGAGTTCCAAATTGAATCCCATTCTTGGATAAATAACATCAACAATGGCAACTATTGAATGTTCTCTGAGAGTGGGCAGTGTTCTAAGCATTTTATATATGATGATACATAATTTTTAACCTTAAAAATAACCCGTTTTAGAGATCAAGAAGCTGAGGCATAGGATTGGTAAATACTTTGCCCACATGTATACCTATGTAACAAACCTGCACGTTGTGCACATGTACCCTAGAACTTAAAGTATAATAAAAAACAAGAAAAAAAAATACTTTGCCCAAAGAAAAACAATCAGATATTGAAGCGATCAATTTTAGAATTTTGTCATTCTTGCTTCATAGCTTGTGCGTTTTTCAAAATCCTGCCTATCAAGAAAAATGAAGTCAGTAGCTCACCTGCCATCTGGACCTTTGCAGTTTCTATGCCTACTCTCCAAGTAGCACTCAATTCTGTCCCCCATTTTCAATGTATAGTCCATGGGATTTAGTATCTTGATACGACTAACAAAGAGAAAATGGTCATAAATTTACCAGGTGAATATTAAATTACAGAGAATAAGTCTATTCATCCAAATTTCATTTCCTACAGATTTATCCAATAATGGACAAGTCAAGCCGCACACGTCTTGCTCTCATTATCTGCAACGAAGAGTTTGACAGTCTTTCTAAAAGAACGGGAGCTGTGGTTGACATCATAGGCATGACAACACTGCTACAAAATCTGGGGTACAAGGTGGATGTGAAAACGAATCTCACTGCTTCGGTAAGGTCTAGTATACATTAGAGACAATGGTCATGCCCTTCCTATAACTAAATAATATTAGAAAGCTTGGTTGACCAAGAAATGTAATCTCTTCATAATCTAAAATATAAACTTGCCACGGGAGGGTGCTGGATGCTACATGTTCCCTTGTAACTAACTCATTCTGTTCGAGCCTAGCGTAACTTACTTGGGAAGTGTTTTTTGTTTTTTTGTTTTTTTCACTCAGTAATGCCACATTCTCTCTATAAGATAACTCTGAATGACTTTCTACAACATCTTTCTTCTCCTTTCTCGAAATTAAGACTAAAAATTTTTTGGGCACTCCTTTGTCATGAAATTCCTTAAGAAATCCTTAAGTATTTATTTATTGGCTTTCCAAGGTGCCATGATAGTTAATTACATAGTCCAAAATCAGTGGTATGGTCTCTTTCAGGAAATGACTACAGAGCTGGCGGCATTTGCTCACCGCCAAGAGCACGAGACCTCTGACAGCACCTTCCTGGTGTTCATGTCTCATGGTATTCGGGAAGGCATTTGTGGGAAGAAATACTCTGAGCAAGTTCCAGATGTATTACAACTCAATGCAATCTTTGAAATGTTGAATACCAGGAACTGCCGAAGTTTGACAAACCGAAGGTGATCATCATCCAGGCCTGCCGTGGTGGTGAGTGCTGATGCCTTTGAGAACACCAGACATTCAAATACTACTCTGTATGCATCCAGGAATTTTTGGTTTCTTTTTGTTTGTCTTTTAATGTCAAATAACACGCACTGTCAGTATTCCAGATTGCAGCTTCAGTGAATTGAATGGCTGGTTGGTAGATATTTGTTCTATATTCAAGCTTGAGACTTTGATGTTTGGAAATTTTTACAATTTGTTTGATGGTTAGAAAAGATAAATATTGTTGA
This sequence comes from Macaca thibetana thibetana, assembly GCF_024542745.1. Taxonomy (NCBI): domain Eukaryota; kingdom Metazoa; phylum Chordata; class Mammalia; order Primates; family Cercopithecidae; genus Macaca; species Macaca thibetana. The sequence goes on along the minus strand of NC_065591.1, from coordinate 97,008,194 downwards.
AAAGATTGTAACTGAAATGTATGTGTGTATTTGCATGTGAATTAATGATGGAGCAAACACATTAATAAATATCATTGAACAGAGGCTAGGAGGGAAACATCATCTTCTCAGCCATTGATAGGTAGTAACAAATCAAATTGTGTCTTTCCAGAGAACCATGGTGTGGTGTGGTTAAAAGATTCAGCAGGAGTTTGTAGAAACGTATCTTTACCAACTACAGAAGAGCTTGAGGTTGATGCTATTAAGAAAGCCCACATAGAGAAGGATTTTATTGCTTTCTGCTCTTCCACACCAGGTAACAGGTTTCTACACAGGACATCTTTGTTGGGGCTATCAATACAAAAAGTGACAGTCACCCACTAGAGGTGATGATTAACAACTCAATTATAACTCCCATATTAAGCCTAGCTCCACATTCTACGGTGCAAATCCCACCTGTATCATAGTGCTCTCCTGAGGAAAAATATTATCTACTTCCTTAATTTCACAAAACATTTGCAGAGACACCTGTTTCCACCCTATCTCTTATTTACTTCCTTCAACTAAGATAGCTGTGGTTCTAAATATAATTTTATTATTAATATACACTTTATGACCATTATAATTGGCTGAAATGTGTCATTAAAGAATGTATCTGTGATTATACACAGAGCTATTGCTACTGCTTTTCTCTTACCCCTTCCTTTGTACAATTTTCAAGTATTCATTACTTCTGTGTCTACCATGTAATAAATTAATATTGTTTTCTTTAACATTTCTCTTCTTCATAAGAACTTCTTATTCTCCATTATCATGTGATCATTCTCTTATTGACTCTTCCTAGATTTCTACTTTTGTTCTGTTTTATGATTTGTATAGTTAACTCTTTGTGTGTAAATATCTTACTGCCAATGTTATTAAATTTTAAATAAAATTTAATGTGAAGTACATAGATTGAGAATTTATTTACATAATTTTCCCGTATAGACTGAGTATTACATGTTCTCTGTTAGCTCAGACACTTGTGTAGCCTCAGATATCTCCTGTGTATGAAATTATTACCGTTCCCTGTATAACTGAGTCTATTACGTGTCAGAATGGACAATTAACTTAAATCGCAGTCAGTAACACCACCTTGGGGATGCACATTTAGATATTTCTTTTCCAAATTCCAATTCCTTCCCTTGACCCCATTCTGTCTTTTCCTATCGCTCTACTAAATTTACGACTTTTTGAACTCAGGGACTAGGCCACATCAATACCTGCACCATATACAACAGCCTTTAGAGGATCAGTAAAAATATACTCACTGAACTTCAAATATATTCACTAGAAATTACAATGAAGCATATGGAAAATAGAAGAATTCCAAAACATGCCTCAGCTGGAGCAGAAATACTAGGGTTTCTTCTCTTTCTTCAGGCAAGAGCCAGTCTTGAGATTTGAAATATGTTTTATCAACAGATAATGTTTCTTGGAGACATCCAACAATGGGTTCTGTTTTTATTATGAGACTGATTGAACATCTGCAAGAATATGCCCATTCCTGTGATGTGGAGGAAATTTTCCGCAAGGTAGGGCTCTGGTGGATGCTATTTTCACTCTACTTCCCTGAATGCTTGGTTATTGCAATTGGAAGCATAGAAAGCAGATACAGACATGTTTATCTTCCAATAACACCCTTCTTTCCAAAAGTGTTTTGAAGTTCTTTGGTGAGTGAACAAGCCTGGGAGTCAAATCCAATGTATTAAGACCCACAGCCTCAATAAAACCATCATTTATTTTCACCCTCCTCCTGCCCTGCAGAGACAAATGAATGGACTCTAATTTGCCTGTGTCCCTCTTGACTATGATGCCCAACCACAGATTTTAAAAGCCCCAAGGAGGGTCATTCAATGCTTAGATAAGCACATGGCTATACTTGTTGCAGATACAAGTACTTTTTGTTTTCGTCACTTATTTTGCTATATTTGTTGTAGTCTTTTTGGCATGAGTCATCAAACTTTTCAGAAAAAACAGGTCTCCAGACTTTCCTTTCTCTTTTAGGTTCGACTTTCATTTGAGCAGCCAGATGATAAAGCACAGATGCCCAGCACTGAAAGGGTGACTTTGACAAGACGTTTCTACCTCTTCCCAGGACATTAAAATAAAGAAGCCGTATGAATGTCTGTGGACAGGTACGTCGGGAGTGTGGGAAGATTGAGGAAAGTGTACTGAAAGTCCATTTTAGTCAAGGACTCTAGGTCTACAGGTGTAGAATTTTTAATACAAAAATTTAAATTTTGAAATGCTCTAAAATCCAAAGCTGTGTGAGCGCCCACATGATATTCAAAGGAAATGCTTATGGAATCATTTCAGATTTTAGGTTTTTGGATTAAGGATGCTAAACCAGTAAGTATAAGGCAGATATTCCAAATATACAAAAATATCTGTAATTCGAAATACTTCTGGTAGCATGCATTTTGGGTAAGGGATAATCAAGCTGTAGTATAATATACAGAAAATACTGAAGTAATGTCTTTCTTCTGGTCAGTGCAGAGCACGTTGCTCTTCTCCCAAAGTTTTTCTTTTAGACCCTTTCTGAGGGTCAGCTAATATTGACCTAGAAGTGGCGATAAGTCTATGAAGGCTGACTTTTAGATGTTTCTCCCCTTCACCTCAGCAGGGTAACATTTTAAAATAGCATGCGGTCTTTCCTTTTAAGATTGCATATGTTCCCATTGGTGGTATAACTTTATAACTTACATTTCTTTTAGCAAAATTCTTTTATGTTTGTTTTTTATTTTTTGTCCCCACAGGAAACCAAGAGTTTCTTCATTCCGTAATCGTTTTTGGAATTATGTCTGTTTAGTAATTGACTTTTTTGAACATTTTAATAAATCTAACATAAAAGTAAAAAAGTGTCCTCAGTTTTCTTCCACACTGGAGAAACAAGGGTTGGAAATCAGAGGGAGTAATGAATTTAGAATGCTAGACTTAATTCGTAAGATCTGAACTGGCTATTGGCCCCATTTTTTCATTCGAAAAACCATTTGCTGTGCTTTCTGCTTTCGGGATGCAGATACAAATTACCACAGGTACCTGACTTCAAAAAATTTAGAGTTCAGCAGGAGAGATGGGGAGAAGACGGATTTTTATGACAGTGACACTGCAGTGTGATAAGGGACTTTTCCCAAATCCCACAGTTTACTGCTGACAAATCCATGAACAGAACCTGCAGATTTCTACCCTTTGTTAAGGGATTTAAGAGAGAGAAAGTAAATTTTGAGTTAACTCTAGACCCTCAGTATTCACAGACTTCTAGAAAAGGCAAGACAGCCATCAAAAATGAAGTACTTGGCAGATGGTGCATGACACCCTGAAGAAACTCTAGGATGCATGGTGTGCACAGTGAAGTCCCTGCATGGTGTAGAGAAAAGGAGTTTGGTGTGAAATCACTCACTCGGGGATGTTAAAATTTGGGGAGGATTGGAAGAACTACCATTTCACCTGCAGATATGAGCCTTTTCTAAACTTTATCCTATTAAATCAAAGTGAATATCTAACCTTTTAAAAACCTTCACAGTTGAACACATTATGGTCCCTTTTTCTTTGGTCTTTTATTAACTGTTGGTGTGGGCATACCTTTCCTGTACTAATGTGCATATTCTACTACAATCGGAGACTACATTTGTGATCAGTCTGCTCAGAGAATATCAAAAAGCAGAAGTGAATTGTCACCCTCAGTAAAAATTAACTATTAAAGCAATCTTAAGCAGTTGAAGGAAAGCATTCCAGGGAGTAAAGGGATTCCTTCAGAACACTCTCCAGTCAAAGGATAAGATTACAGGGAGATGTAGAGGGGAGGTGGCATCATGATTCCTCAGCACAGTTTAAACTGTTGCAGGTGCCAATACTTTTTGTTTTTGTCATTTATTTTGCTGTATTTGTTGCAGTTTTTCTGGTTTAAGATTTTACATCACAAAAGGTCCACAGACTTTCTCTTTTTAGGTCTGACATTCGTTTGAGTTTCCAGATGGTAGGACACAGATCCTCATCACTGAGTGACATTGACAAGATGTTTTTATCTCTTCGTAGGACATTAAAAGAAGTAGGTTGTATGAATGTCTGTGGGCAAATGTGTGTGTGTGTATGTGTGTGTTGGAGATTTTCAGACGTTGGAGAGGAGTACTGAAGCTCTATTCTGGTCAAGGTGTCCCTTTCTAAATGTATTATTCCTCATCCAAAAATTCAAAATCTGAAATCCTCCAATATCTACATTCTTTCCTATTACCTCTCACAATGTTTTAATAAAAAAGAGACATTGAAAAGTCCTCAAAAATTGCTAGTATAAATGCCTTCATTCCATAAAAAAACATAAGAGTATATCATATTGATGAGTTTTTAAAAATATAATTCCAACTTTCATTTTCCATCAAGGGGTATATGTGCAGGTTCATGACTTGGGTGTACTGCATGATGTTGTGGTTTTGGTGACAATAGTTCCTCTCATCCAATCCACTATGTGAGCATAGTACATAATAATAGTTAATTTTTCAACCGTTGGCCCTCTACCTCCGTCCTCCATCTTATTGACCCCAGTGTCCATTGTGCCCATTTGTATGTCTATGTGTACCCAATGTGATTATTATTCTTGTGTTTGTACCCATTAATATTCCCCCAACTCCCCCCACACCACACTATGCTTTCCAGCCTCTGGTAATTATTCTTCAACTCTCTGTTTCATTGAGTTCAAATATTTTAAAATTTAGCTCCCACAAATAAGTTTGGTTTGCCTTTCTCTAATAATAATGTTGTGCACCTTTTCATGTAACTGTTTGGCATTTGTATGTACTCTTTTCAGAAATGTCTATTCAGATCTTTTGCCTATTTTTAAATCAGATTAACATTTTCTCCTACAGAATTGTTTGAGCTCCTTATATATTCTGGTTTTTAATCCCTTTTCAGATGGATAGTTTGTAAATTTTTGCCCATTCTGTGGGTTTCCTCTTTGTTAATTGTTTCCTTTGCTGTGCAGAAGGTGTTTAACTTAATGTAATCCCATTTGTCCATTTTTGCTTTGGTTGCTCATGTTTCTGGAGTGTTGCTCAAAAAATCTTTGCCCAACCCAAAGGACTGGAGAGTTTCTCCATTTTTTGTAAGAGTTCCATAGTTTGAGGTCTTTGATTTAAGTCTTTGATTCATTTTGATTTGATTTTTGTGTATGGCAGGAGGTAGGGGTCTAGGTTCATTCTTTTGCATATGGATATCCAGTTTATTTTCAGTACCATTTATTAAAGAGATCATGTATTTATGTTCTTAGCACCATTGTCAAAAATGAGTTCACTGTAGATGTATGGATTTATCTCTGGGTTTTGTAATCTGTTCCATTGATTTATGTGTCTGTTTTTATACCAGTACTATGCCATTTTGATAACTACAGCTCTGCAGTGTAATTTAAAGTCAGGTAATGTGATTCTTACAGTTTTGTTCTTTTTCCTCTGGGTACCTTTGGCTATTTTAGATCTTTTGTGGTTCTATATACATTTTAGGATTTCTTTTTATTTTATTATTTCTGTGAAGAATGCCAATGGTATCTTTATAAGGACTGCATTGAATCTATAGATTGCTTTAGGTAGTAGAGACATGTTAACAATACTGATTCTTTTAATCAGTATTCTTTTAATCCATAAACTTTTTTTTTAAATTTTTTGCATCCTCTTTATTCTCTCACATTGATGTTTTATAGTTTTCATTGCAAGGGTCTTCTACTTCCTTGGTTAATGTAATTTCTAGATATTTAATTTTACTTGTAGCTATTATATATGGAATTATTTTCTTGATTTCTTTTTCAGATTGCTTACCATTGGCATATAGAAATGCTACTAAATTTTGTACATTAATTTTTGTATCTTGCAATGTTTCTGAATTAGTGTATCAGGTCTAAGAGTTTTTTGGTGGAGTCTTTAGGATTTTTCAGATATAAAATCACATAATCTGCAAACAAGGATAATTTGACTTCTTCCTTTTGAATCTAGATGCACTTTATTTCTTTATCTTGTCTAATTGCTCTGCCTAGGACTTCCAACAGTATGTCGGACAACAGTGTTGAAAGTGGACATCCTGATCTTAGAGGAGAGACTTTTAGTTTTTCTCCACTCTGTATAATACTAGCTGTTGTCTGTACAAGTTGAAGTATCTTCTTTCAGTTCCTGTTTTTGTTTTTGTTTTTGTTTTTGTTTTTGAGGATTTTCATGAGGAAGGAATGTTGAATTTTATTAAATGCTTTTTCAGCATCAGTTAAAATGATTTTATGTTTTTTGTCCTTTCTTCTGTTGATACAATGTATCACATTAATTGATTTACATATGTTGAACAATTCTTGCATACCTTGGATAAATCTTGCTTGGTCATGATGAATGATCTTTTTAATGTGTTGTTGAATTTGGCTTACTAGTGTTTTGTTATGGATATTTGCAGCAATATTCATCAATCATGTTGGCCGATATTTTCTTTTTCTTTTTCTTTTTTTTTTATGTGCCTTTGTCTGGTTTTGGTATCAGAGTAATGCTGTCCTTGTAGAATGAGTTTGGAAGTATTTATTCCTCCTCTGTTAGTCTGAGGGTTTTTTTTTTCCCTTCAAATTATTTTAAGTTCTCGTGCACTTGTGTAGGATGTGAAGGTTTGTTCATAGGTAAATGTTTGTCATGGTGGTTTGCTGCACAGATTAACCAATCATCTAGGTATTAAGCCCAGCATCCATTAGTTATTCCTCCCGATGCCCTGCCTTCCCCTGACACCCTCACAGGCCCCATGTGTGTTGTTCTCTTCGCTGTGTAAATGTGTCCTCATTGCTCAGTTCCCACTTCAAGTGAGAACATGAGGTGTTTGTTTTTTTGTTCCTGAATTAGTTTGCTGACGATAATGACTTCCACCTCCATCCGTGTTCCTGTGAAGGACATGATCTCATTTCTTTTTATGACTGCATAGTATTCCAGCATGGTATTCCATGATGTAGCAGCACAGTATTCCATGATGTGTATGTACTACCTTTTCTTTATCCTATCTATCACTGATGGGCATTTGGGTTGATTCCACGTCTTTGGTATTGTGAATATTGCTGCAATGAAGATACTCTACCATGTATTTTTGCAATAGAATGATTTATATTCCTTTGGGTATGAAAGTCTCCAATCTACTTCCCACAATGCTGAACTAATTCAGGTTTCCACCAATATTGCATAGGCATTGATTTTTCTTCACAGCATTGCCAGCATCTGTTATTTTTGACTTTTATTTTCACAAAAAAAGGAGAAAACACATCTCAATTTATTCTGTGAGACTGATATTGCCTTGATATCAGAACTTCACAACAGCAAAGACATGGAATCAACCCAAATGCCCACCAATGGTAAACTGGATTAAAAAAAACTGCAGTACATATACACCATCTAATACTATGCAACCATAAAAAAGGATGAGATCATGTCATTTGCAGAGACATGAATTACCTGGCAGCAATTATCCTCAGAAAACTGGCACAGAAACAGAAAACTAAAGATTGCAAGCCTCACTTTTATGTGGGAGCTGAACAATAAGAACACATGAACACATGGAGGAGAACACCACACACTGGGTCCTGACAGGGGGATTTGAAGGGAGGGAGAGCATTAGGAAAAATATCTAATGCATGCTTGGCTTAATAGCTAGGTGATAGTTTGATCTGTGCAGCAAACCACCATGGCACACGTTTGTCTAAGTAACAAACCTCCACCTGCTACACATTAATCCCAGAAATTTTAAAAAAGTATCTAATAAATTCATACATAAAAATTATCAAAAATTCTAAAAAATTCAATCCAGCAACATATAAAAATTATTATACATGATGACCAAATTGATATACTTTTGAAATTTTATTAACAGTCATTCTAATTGGTGTGAGATGGTATCTTATTGTGCTTTTGATTCGTTTTTCTCTGATGATTAGTGATGTTGAGCATTTTTCCATATATTTTTTGCTATTTGTATGTCTTCTTTTGAGAATTGTCTGTTCATATCTTTTGCCTGCTTTTTAATAGGGTTATTTATTTTTTCCTGCTGAGTTGTTTTAGTTACTTACGGGTTCTGGACATGGGACCTTTGTTGGACACATTGTTTGTAAATATTTTCTCTTATTCTGTCTCAGCACCATTTATTGAATAGAGAATCAATTCCTCATTGCTTATTTTTTGTCCACTTTGTCAAAGAACAGATGGCATACAGTTTTATTTCTAACCTTTTTTTGTCTATTGGTCTATGTGTCTGTTTTTGTACCAGGACCACACTGTTTTTGTTACTGTGGCCTTATAGTACAGTTTGAAGTTAGGTAAAGGGATGCCTCCAGTTTTGTTTTTGTTGCTCAGGGTTGCTTTGGCTATTCAGGCTCTTCACTTGTTCCATATGAATTTTAGAATTGGTTTAATTTTTCACTCTGTGAAAAGTGGCATTGATCATTTGATAGGAATAACACTGAATCTGTGGATTGCCTTAGGCAGTATGTCATTTTAATGGTATTGATTCTTTTACTCCATGAGCATTGAATATTTTCCCATTTGTTTGTGTCATATCTGATTTTAGTGTTTTGTAGTTCTCCTTGTAGAGATCTTTTAGATGTAGTCCTAGGTGTTTTATTTTTATTTTTTGGCATTTGCAATTGAGATGAGTTCCTAATTTGGCTCTCAGCTTCAATGGTTTTGGTGTACAGAAGTGTTACTGAATTTTGTACATGGGATGACAGTTTGACTTCTTCTTTTCCTATTTGGATACCTTCTATTTCCTTCTGTTGTCTGATCACTCTGGCTAGGAATTCCAGGATTATGTGGAATAGTTGTGTTGAGAGAGGGCATCCTTGTCTTGTGCTGGTTTTCAAACGGAATGCCTTCAGATGTTTGGCTATGAGTTTGTCATAGATGACTCTTATTATTTTGGGGTCTGTTCCCTTTGTTGCCTAATTTGTTGAGGGTTTTCTATCATAAAGGGATTTTGAATGTTTTCAACAGCTTTTCTGGGTCTGCTTTTTTATTTGAAATCCTGCTTATTTGGTGAATCACATTTATTGACTTGTGTATGTTGAATCAATCTTGCATTATGGGAATGAAGTGCACAGAACTGTGGTGAATTAACTTTTTGATGCGCTGCTGTTATTCAGTTTGCTAGTATTTTGTTGAACAAAATCAAAAACTTTTTGGGTGTTGACATGATATTCAAAGGAAATGCTTATTGAAGTATTTCAGAGTTTAGGTTTTGGGATTAGGAATGCTCAACTAGAAATTACAATGTAGATATTCCAAAATTCAGAAAAATCTGAAATCCAAAACATTTTGTGTTCCCAGCATTTTGGAAAAGAGATACTCTACCCATAGTATAATAAACAGGGGATACTGAAAGAACACCTTCCTTCTGGTCAGTGCAGAGTACACTGCTCTTCTCTCAAAGTTCGTTGCTTAAACCACTCCTTTTAAGGGTCAGTTGATGTTGATTTCTGAGGTGGTAATAAGATCACAAATGCTCACTTATAGGTGTTTCTCATTTCAGCAGAGGAATACTTAGACACAGCATGGGCTGTTTCCTCTTCAGAATGTGTATAGTCCCATTGGTGGTATGACACTATAACTTGCATACCTTTTTGTGGAACTTTTTAGAATGTTTGCTTTATTTGTTTTCCCCACAGGAAGCCAAGAATTCTCTTTATGCACCTAATTTTGAGGCATATCTGTTCCAAAACACACAGTTCTGTAAGCCTTCTGTTAAGTCTGATATAAAAACGAAAGAATTTTTATTTTTTTTATCACACAGGAAAAAAAAAAAAAGACAAAAGAAGAAACTTAGAGGAGGTAATGGATTTAGAGTCTTTAGGCTTGATTCATAAGACCGGAACTGGCTAATAGCCCCATTTTCTCCTTCAGAAAACCATTTTCAGGGCTTTCTGCTTTAGGAATACAGATATAAATTATAGTAAGCATGTAACTTTGAAGAATTTAGAACTCAGCAGGAGAGGTGGGGAGAAGAAAGACAGTTATGATAGTGAAAGCATGATGTGAAAAGGGACATTTTTCCAAATCCCAGAGTCTACTACTGACAAATCCATGAAGAGAATCTACACATATCTAATATTTGCTAAGAGTGTTGAGAAATACAAAGTAAATTTTGATTCAACCCTAGATGCCTAAGATTTCAGTCTCTTTAAGAATGTATAATAGTCAACAAACATAAAAGCAATAGCAGATAGAGCATGACACTCTGAAGAAACACTACAGTGCACTGAATGCAAAATTATGCACCTGCATTGTTCAGGGGAAAATAGTTTGGGGTTAAATCAGTTACTCAGTGATGTGAAGATTCTGAAGAACTGGGAGAACTACAGATTCAGTTTCAATCATGAGCCTTTCTAATCCCAAACTCATTAAAAGTGAAGGCGAATTTCTGACCTCTTGAAATCCTTCAATGTTGAACATCATAATGCCATTTTATTTTATTATTTTTTTAAGTTCTGGAATACATGTGCAGGATGTGCAGGTTTGTTACATAGGTAAATGTGTGCTCAGATGGTTTCTTGCACAGAACAACCCATCACTTATTTATTAGGTCAAGCATTCATTAGCTCTTTTCCCTAATGCTCTCCTCCATCCCCCATCTTCTTCTCTGGCCCCAGTGCATATTGTTCCCTTCCCTGTCTCCATGTGTTCTCATTGTTCAGCTATCACTTATAAGTGAGAACATGCAGTGTTTGGTTTTCTGTTCCTGCATTAGTGTGCTGAGGACAATAGCTTCTAGCTTCATCCTCGTCCCTGCAAAGGACATGATCTCATCCTTTTTTATGGCTGCATAGTATTCCATTGTGCATATGTGCCACATTTTCTCTATCCAGCCTATCATTGATGGACATTTGGGTTGATTTCATGTCCTTGCTATTGTGAATAGTTCTGCAATGAGCATATGCATGCATGTAATGTATCTTTATAATAGAATGATTTATACTCCTCTGTGTATATACCCAGTAATGGTATTTCTGTGTCAAATGGTATTTTCAGTTCTAAATCTTTGATGAATCACCACACACTCTTCCACAATGGTATAAATCCCACCAACCATGTCTCTTGAACACAGCATACTGATGGGTTCTGTCTGTTTATACAACTTGCCATTCTGTGTCTTTTAATTGGGGCATTTAGCACATTTACTTTTAAGGTTAATATTGGTATGTGTGAATTTGATCCTGTCATCATGATGTTGGCTGGTTAATTTTGCAGACTTGTTAATGTAGTTGCTTCATACTGTCATTGACCTGTGTATTTTAGTGGGTTTTTGTAGTGACTGCTAACAGATTTTCCTTTCCATGCCTAGTACGTCCTTCAGGATCTCTTGCAAGGCAAGCCTGGTGGTGACAAAATCCCTCAGCATTTGCTTGTCAGAAAAGAATTTTATTTCTCCTTCACTTATGAAGCTTAGTTTGGCCAGATATGAAATCTGGGTTGGAAATTATTTTCTTTATGAATGTTGAATATCAGTCCCCAGTCTTTTCTGGCTTGTAGGGTTTCTGCTGAGAAGTCCACTGCTAGTCTGATGGGCTTCCCTCTGTAGGTGACCTGGCCTCTCTTTCTGGATGCCCTTAACATTTTTCCCCTTCATTTCAACCTTGGAGAATCTGATGATTTGTGTGTTGGGATTGATCTTCTTGTGGAGTATCTTACTGTGGTTTTCCAAAATTCCTGAATTTAAATGTTGGTCTGTCTTGCTAGGTTGGGGATGTTCTCCTGGATGATATCCTGAAGTGTGTTTTTCAACTTCGTTCCATTCTCCCCATCTATTTCAGGTATTTCAATCAGCCATAGATTTGGTCTTTTTATATAGTCCCATGGTTCTGGAAGGTATTGTTCATTGCTTTTTTTCCCCTCTAATCTTGTTGCTTGCCTTATTTCAGCAAGAGTGTTCAAGCTGTGATAGTCTTTCTTCTTTCTCTTTGATTCAGCTATTAACACTTGTGTTTGCATCATGAAGCTCTCATGCTGTGTTTCTCAGCTGCATCAGATCATTTGTATTCCTTTCTAAACTGGTTATTCTAATTAACAGTTCCTGTAATCTTTTATCATGGTTTTTAGCTTCTTTGCATTGGGTTAGAACATAATTCTTTAGCTCAGCAAAGTTTGTCATTACCCACTTTCTGATACCTACTTCTGTCAGTTCATCCATCTCAGCTTCAGCCCTGTTCTATGCTCTTGCTGGAGAAGTGTTGCAATCATTTGAGGAGAAAAGGCATTCCATCTTTTGGAATTCTCAGTGGGTTTGCGATGGTTTTTCATCTTTGCGGATTTATCTACCTTTAATCTTTGAAGCTGTTGACCTTTTGATGGGATATTTGTAGGGTCTTTTTTGTTGATGCTGTTATTATTATTGCTTTCTGATTTTTGTTTTTATTGTAACAGTCAGGCCCCTCTTCTGCAGGTCTGTTTCAGTTCCCTGGGGGTCCACTCCAGATACTGTTCACTTGGGTATAACCAATGGAGGTTGCAGAAAAGCAAAGGATGCTGCTTGCTCCTTCTTCTGGAATCTTCATCCCACAGGGGCACTGACCTGATGCCAGTCGGAACTCACATGCATGAAGTGTCTGGTGACCCCTATTGAAAGGACTCACCCCCTCAGCAGGAAAGAGATCAGGAACCCACTTAAGGAAGCAGTCTAGCTATCCCTTAGCAGAGCTGGAGCACTGTGCTGGGGAATCCCCCTTGTCTGGATCTCTGGGAATCTTCAGAGCCAGCAGGCAGGAAAGATTAAGTTGGCTGAACCTGAGACCACAGCCACCCTTCCCAACAGGTGCTCTTTCCCAGGGAAATGAGAACTCTGTCTGTAAACTCCTGGCTGGGTTTTCTGGAATTCCTGCAAGGGTGCCTTGCCCAGGGAGGAGGGATGGATCCCGTTCCCACCTAAAAAAGCAGTCTGGTCATGATCTGCTCCAGTGGTTGTGCTGTGCTGTAAAGACTGCTGACCAGTCCAATCTATCCAGCATCCTTAGCACTGGTAGGGGAAAACCACTGACTAGAGCTACAGCAATGGCAGTCGCCCCTCCCCTGTGGAACTCAGTCATCTTTGGCCTACTCCATGCTCTATGCTGTCTAGTGGGGATACTAATCCAGTGGATCTAAGCTTGCAGGCTTCTGTGAGAGTGGATCTGCTGAGCAAGGCCATTTTGCTCCCTGGCTTCAGCCCCCTTTCCATGGGAGTGGATGGGACTCTGCCTCACTAGAGTTCTGGGAGCTGCTGGACTATGTAAAAACTCCTGCAGCTCAGTCAGTGCCTGCCCAAACAGCCGCCGACCAGAACAGCAGCCTTGGGTCTGTCCAGTTTTGTGTTGAGACCCAAGGCCGTGATGGTGTACACTCATGAGGGGAACTCCTGAACCCTGGATTGCAAAAATCCTGGAAAACATAGTACCCTGGTTGGGTAGCACAGTCCCTCACTGCTTCCCTTGCCTGAGGGAAGGAGGTCCCTTTGTCCCATGTAGCTCCTGGGTGAACTGCCGCCCCACTCTGCTTTTCCTTGTTTTCTGTGGGTTGCACTTACTGCCTAGGTAGTCCTAGTGAGAGGACTTGGGTACCTCAGTTTGAAATGCAAAAATGTCTCACCTTGTGTGTTTCTCTCTGTGGGCGCTGCAGACCGGAGCTGTTTCTACTTGGCCATCAAGGCTTTTTCTTTCTCCTTTTACTAACTGTTATTCTGGGCATATCTTTTTTGTATAATCACACATTAATTCTACTACAGCCTGAGACTCCTTCTACAATCAGCTTTCATTCAGGGAATGTCAAAAAGGTGAGCTTCCACCCTCAGTAAAAATTAAATGTTATGGCCATCTCAGGTAGTAAAGGAAAGCATGCCGGGGAATAGACCACAGGGTTCTTGCAGCACTATCTCCAATAAAAGGTTAAGACCACAAGGAGACAGAGAGGGGAAGACATCGTGACGATTCATCAACACAGTTTAAGCAGGAAATATGAACTATTTGTTTAATTCTTATGAGGAAATGAACAGAGACTTTTTAGATTAAACTCCTTCAGTCATTGTGGTTTTATGTGATCAGAGAAAGAAAAACCGAGATATCAGGAAGAGAAGAGACAGATGGATAGGAGAAGTAGGGGGGCCACAGGAAACAAGGAAAAGAAACAGCCTGAAGTGTCAACCCACAGGACAGTGTTTTGTCATTTTTTTTTTTTTTCTTCCCACAGGAAGAACCTAAATTCCAGTACTTGGATGCCAACTTGCTGACATCATGGCACTTCCTGTCAATGAGCCTGGAATTCTGAGCAGCAGTTTCACAACCTGTAATTACATGTTTCTGCCCTTTGCAATAAAAAAATACACAGTTTACTTTCATTTTTCCATCTGAAGCTCTTCTCAATGCTGTAGGGAAGAACAGAGGCTGTTACCTATGGCAGGTGATTCCTTTTCTGACTAGGAGCTTGGGAGTAGAATCTTAGGAAACACTTGATTTATTGATGTGTAATAAACACAAGAAAGGAAGAGAGCCGATAGCATGCATGCTGAATTCTTTTTTTAATGATTGTGTGTAGTTTGAATCACCGAACCCGGTGTTAGAGATACTGAAGGGGATCATATGTTTTCCAGATGTCTTCTAGCCAGAAAGAAGTTAATTCCTTTCTTTCAGCTTCTGGTAATCATAGGAAGGGTAAAGAAAGCTAGAGGAAATTATTTGTGTGAGACAATTCTGGAAGTTGCAAAATGCACTCTGAAATCTTTCTCTTGATTTCAAACTAATTGCCCAGATCAGAAACATTAATCTCAGAACCAGACCTGAAAGCCTCTGAATTGTTAATCTCTTTGCCATCTCTTATTGTGAATTATACTCTTGGTCTGTTTAAAGTGATTCCTTTTCTCCCCCTTTCTCTTTGGTCCTGGTACTGACTACTTTAAACCGATATTTCATGGGTTACTATCACAGCTGTTTTGTTTTGTTATTGTTGTTGTTGTTTTTAAGTGGTCTCCCTCTCTCCAGGACTTAACTCTAAAATCCATTCTGTACACAACTTTCAGGTCTCCTGTCTTATATATCAAAGCTGAAAAAGCCTAAGTGATAATGTCATGAGTTACTTAGGCAGTTAGTATTCCATTAGGTAATATCGCTTCTTTGGCTTCATTCTCCTCACAGGAAAAGGAAGAAATTGGACTAGATCAGTGGATTCTAAGCCTTATAACATACCACAGTAATATGTAGTCATATAAAAATGTCTGATGACTACCCCCTTCCTTACCCTGAATAACTCAATCTTAAATACTTTGCAGGCATTTATTGCCATTTGAAAATCTGCAGATAATTCTTATGAAACTGACTTGGCATAGGTTTGTCTGCAGATTAGTGTTATTAGGAAGGTTGATCAGTTAGTTAACTCTCTCTGCTTACCTGCTAGTGATCTATTAATGTAATTAACTTTGCTCAGGGACATACAGTGGCACCCTATTTCCTTTCTTAAAAAAATCTGAACTTTCAGATGAGTTTTTGTACCTTCTGAAACATGTGTATTCATTTTCTGCATTAATCCCTGTAAAGCATGATTTCAGCTTCATAACAAAATTGCTGTATTTACTTCACTCATATTTTCTTGTTTTGAGTTTCTTTATTGCTTTGATTCTCCCTATAGAACAATTCTATCCGGGGTTTATGTCTCACCTCACAACACTTAACTTAAGCTCCAGAATCAAGGATCATTAGGTAATAGATAGGAGAAATTGAAAGCCACTAGTCATAAACAAGTCACGGTCTGATAATTATAAACAACCAAGTGTAGACAGCTATTGTTACCTTAAACTCCTGAGGAATTGTATCCTATAATGTGTTTAAGCATTACATCACTTTACCTGGAACCAAAACTGTGGTCCTGATGAGTTTTTTCCTCTAATCCATTCCTTCCATTTTTATTATCACTGCAGCGTTCATTCAGTAATTATAGTAATAACAAAAATAATCTATAATGACAGTCTCTGAAAAATACTTACCATACGATAGCTATTTCATGCACCTTCTCTCATTTAATATTTAAAACCAATCAATACAGTTGTGTTATTGCTGTATTATAATTGAAGGGGATACTTAGAGAATGCCATCAAAATATGCTTTAGGTCAAAAGTCTGTTGAGAGGAGTGATCTCAGCTTGGCATGACTCTCAAATTCTGCCATTACTCTACCTGTCTGCAAACATCTTCAAATACTTGCCCTGTCTCTGATCACTCTCACTTCAGTCCTGGCTTCACATTTCTATTCCTTCTAAAGCTCAGCTCTCCCAGTTTTGTGGTTACATCAGACACCCTCAAGCCTTTGTGCTTCTTCCCACACTGCTCTCTGCCAGGAGACCAGTCCCCAGTTGTCCAAGGAACAAATTCCTTCTAGTCCTTCCAGATTCAGTGCCATGCCCTCTTCTCTGGAGAGCTATCTTCCTCCTGAGACACAGTTTACTTATGCTTTTCTTAAGCATCTCATTATTTATATTCTTATGTTTCATTTTACTTATTTGCATATCTATCCACTTGACTGCATACTTTAAAGTGTACGAACATGTTTCCAAAATGGTATCCCCAACACAAGCAGAGTAAGTTTTAAGAACTGATGATCATGAAATATTCCTGAATGGGGCCGGGTGCAATGGCTCACGCCTGTAATCACAGCAGTTTGGGAGGGCATACTGGGTGGATCACCTGAGTTCAGACATTCGAGACTAGCCTGGCCAACATGGTGAAACCCTGTCTCTACTAAAAATACAAAAAAACTAGCCAGGCATGGTGTTTCATGCCTGTAATCCCAGCTACTCAGGAGGCCGAGGCAGCAGAATTGCTTGAACCCGGGAGGTGGAGGTTGCAGTGAGCCGAGATTGCGCCATTGCACTCCAGCCTGGACAACATGAGAGAAACTCCATCTCAAAAAATGGATAGGGGAATGAATATGCCTTCTTTCTGTTTGAAACTTCCAATACGCCCTTATCATTTTTAAATGAGCTCAAACTTACCTGGTTTGCTATTAAGAATTTGTTACCGCACAATGAGTTCACCTTGTCCACTGCTTAGACAGAGCCGATTTATCAAGACAGGGGAACTGCAACGGCGAAAGAGTAATTGACTCAGAGCCGGCTGTGTGGGAGATCAGAGTTTTATTATTACTTAAATCAGTCTCCCCTAGAATTCAGCTCTTCGCCTAGAGCACAGGAAGTAAAGCTGGTGGCCCACATGTTAAAAGGTGGATGTTTTTGTAACCTCGGGTCCTTATTCTCCAAAGATAAAAAGGTAATAACACAAGAACATTTTTGTTAAAGAAATTGAAAAACGTGAATTACTGTCTGCATTTTGTTATTAGTCTATCTTGCATCAAAGAGGTTCATAAAATAAATTGGCCACATTGAGTTTATTTCTGGAGTAATCATTTGAACATGTGCTTGCAAAGACAGAGACCTCTCGTGTCCTTCCATGGCTACTCTCTCTATAGTTTTCATGACTCCTAAAATATTTTGTCTTCCATTTCTCCGATTAATTTCTTATTCTTCTCATCACTTACCATATTTGCACATTCTGAATATTCCAGTTACATATTACGCACCAGGATTTGCACATTCTGAATATTTCAGTTGCATACTACATACCAGGCTTCATGTTTGTCTTCCCCTCTTGTATGTGAAAGCAAGGAGGAAATGACCATAATGACTGAACCGCTGGCTCCTAGAACTACATCGTCGCTATATATTTGTTAAGTGAATGACTAGATACACTGCTTGAGGAGTCTACAAAGGATACATTTAGCTGGATAATCTGCAAATAATTATCTTTGATTTTTTTCTAATATTAAATATTTGTGTTAATTGTAGTAATATCACTCATTATCTGCTTACCATTTGTCAGGCAAGGTTCCATGCATTTTTTACATTTTCTTTCAATGCTCAAAACTGTGTAGGTATGTACTATTATTAAAATTATTTCACAAACAGAGCAACCAATGCATAGGGAAGTTCAATTTCTTGCCCACAAAATGAAGCTTAAGATGCTAAGTTCAACATTCTGAGTCCAGAGCCTATGCTTTGGGCCTCTATGATGCAATGTCCCTCAAAACAAAGCCAGCCAGGATGGGTGGGTGGCTCACACCTGTAATCCCAGCACTTTGGGAGGCCAAGGTGGGTGAATTGCTTGAGTGCATGATATAAAAAACAGCCTAGGAAACATAGGGAGACCCTGTCTTTAGAAAGATACAAATATTATCCAGCCATGGTCGCATGTGCCTGTGTTCCCAGCTACTTGAGAGGCAGAGCTGAGAGGTTCATCTGAGTCCAGGGAGTGAAGGCTGCTGTGAGCCACGTTAAAGCCACTGCACTCCAGCCTGGGTGGCAGAATAAAATTCTGTATCAGAAAAAAAAAAAAAAAAAACCTTCTGAAAAAGAAGGACTTTAAACAAGAAAAGCTTTAATTTTTGTGAAAAATGTGTTTATTTTTTAAAGTAAAATTCCTTCACAGGGACATAGGTTTCCCACGACTTTCCCAGACTGTGAAATGGGCCCAGAGAGCAGTGGTTCAAATTCTCTAAAGGTTGTGCGACTTTTCTCCATCAAGTTTTCTAATGAATGAGAAACTCTTCACTGTGTGAGTTTAATTGTACACATACTTTGTCATTCTTGTCTTATTCTCCAAGCCCCATTCCCCTCCTACCCTTACCTGTTCCAAGGGCTGGTGAAGAAATTTTCCCAAAGATACACTCTCTGATGCAGTCTACAGCTCAAGAATCTGATTCTTTCTCTGCTGGGGGAAAAAAAAAAAAAAAAAACATGCATATGCATGTGCAGTGGTTGTTTCCCAATATGTTTACATGCCTTGCCAAAAAGGTGTAAAAGGAAGGTAAAAAGAAAGGTGAAGCATGCTTTCAGTTTCAACCACACAAGAAGGGTAGGAGAGAAAAGCCGTGGCCGGGTGAGTCTTTTACTGTCCCAAGAATAGGTCCCTGGGAAGAAAGAGTTTTGGAAGGCGCTGGCTCTTCTGGAAGCCACAATTAGTATCTGTGGAATTTTTGGTGAGCAGAAGTGAGGGAGAGGGTGGAGAGGGATGAGAGAAGAAACTAGAAGATGCTTGCAGTCTTTAGAAACAGAAAGGCAAGTACAGAAAGGAACTGTGGCTTTAGAAGTAGCCTGCTGTCATTTTGCAATCTTAAACTCTTACTTACCTGTTGAAAGTCTGACCGAGGGTACAGAATTGGCACAGGAGGAGCACTAGCAGCAGTGGTTCCTAAATGAAATGGGCTATTTCTGTTTTATTACTTTATTAATCATTACTTTATTAATCAGAGTTAAATAAACATGTGACATAAGAGGATGATCTCTGCTTTCCAGGGACTAATGTGGAAATGGTAAACTCAGTCTTCAAGCCACTCCATGCACATGTATGGGGACTATTGAGGGAAACAAGGACAGTGATACAGTAAAAAAAGGGATTACGCAACTGTGAGGGGGGGAACATTTCACTGATGAAATCTAAATGAGGTCGCTTTCTGTTGATGACATGAGAGGACTATGAGGCTGTTTTCATGATGTGAGAAATCTTTGTGCTCCAAACAGACAAGGTCCTGACGGAGAAGAGAAAGCTGTTAATCCGTTCTTTGGATGAAGGTACAATAAATGGCTTACTGGGTGAATTATTCGAGACAAGGGTGCTGAATCAGGAAGAGATAGAGATAGTAAAATGTAAAAATGCTACAGTTATGGATAAGGCCCGAGCTTTGCTTGACTCTGTTATTCTGAAAGGGGCTCCGGCATGCCAAATTTGTGTCACATACATTTGTGAAGAAGACAGTCACCTGGCAGGGACACTGCGACTCTCAGCAGGTAAGGGTCAGTGACTCACACTCAAGTTCACCTAGGGCCTGTCATTGTGCCTACCATGTGATGTCTTTACTAGTCATGCATGTTAAGTTGCAGAAAACTTTCGTATCTCCGCCTTCAGGCAATATTTCTGTAGCAGGGCCCTATTGCATGTCCCTTGACTCTCCTTTGTTTCTGTTCCTTCATCCTCAGTGGCCCTCTTCTGATTAAAGCTCATTTCCTGTTTTGAGTATGTGGTAGCTAATTTCCTGAAGGTCATGAGAACTATCTAAAAAGCTTCACACTGTATGTTCCACTGTTATTGGCGAGGCACAATATTTATTGATTGATTTAATATTTTTGAGTCCTGGGTGTACCCAGGCACTTATATAGTTGTCTGACATGAAGTTTTAAGGTCTGTAATTAAATATGTTTTATAACTTATCTCCAAAATTTTGCCCTCCAAGAAGAATAAATTATATTTCAAAAGTGGCAATATACTCAGAGAATACATTGAATGATTATGAAAAAGTAAGGATTTCAAGTTGGCTCTTTCCTCCAGTTGCCTCCTTGCATTTTCTTTTGAGTAACATCACCCACTTGCCTGTTATCAGGCTGGGGATCATGCTGTGAGCCCTGGACTGCCTCCATTTGTGGCCCCCTTAGGGCCCAATACAGTGCACAGGAAATGAGCTGGCCCATTCTGGTGATCCCTTGGACCTACCACATGGTGAGGATGAGAGTTCTGGTGGACTCCTAGTCACTGGTCTCTGTGGTACTTTCCAAAGTCACTTCAGAGGCAGATGTTCTTTCAAAGTAAAAGCCTTTTTGTTTTGTTTTGTTTTGTTTTGTTTTGTTTTCTAAGGGTTGGGGGAGGCTTATCCCTGTCTAAGCAGATAAGGGACAAGTTTATGTTTTCATTTATGTGTGATAAATGTAATATTTTTCTGACAATGCCTCTTTCATTTTATACCCCCCACCACTCTCTAAATTAAAGAACATATTGAACATTATTTAATGTCATTCAGTTAGGGTTGTGGGAGGAATCTTTAGTGGGGAGTGTTGTAAGCATTAGGGTAAAGTTTTTCAGAGGTACTAAGTGACTATTTCAATATTCTTCTTCTCTTTCTAGGTCCAACATCTGGAAATCACCTTACTACAGAATATTCTCGACTAGTACTTCCTTCCTAGTTAATGCTGTTTTTAAAGAAAGAGCATTATTTGAACCCCGGCTTCCATGACATTAATGTTGTAGGATGAACCACAGTTAAAGGGGCTATGGAGAATTCCATAGAGTGATCATGTAATTTTCTTTTTGTAATTTATTCTGATTTTGTAGCAACTGTCCAAACAGCTTCACTATCTATGTTTACATTAAAATTTGAAACCTGTATCTCAAATCCTGATTACCCAAATAAGTATCAAACTTCATTACTTAAGCCTACTGGAACATTCCCTCACATCTCCCAGAGACAAACTTATCTAACCAATATCAGAGCCGAACATGCCATTCTTCCCCACCCTGCTTCTCATCCAGTTTTGTGTCACTCGGTTGTTGGTGTCACCATCACCAGTTGTTCATACCAGGAACTTGAAACTCATCTTGGCCCCTTTCCTCTCATGCACCTCCAATATTCAAGCCACGGCCAAGTTTTATGCTTTTTTTCCTCAAATTTGGAACTGTCTTTCTATTTCTTCTTCTATTTTATTAAAAACCCCTATTCATCAAGGGACCTCTTAAAATAAAAGAAACTTGTATTTAAAAGCAATTTAGAGGCAAGAAATGCTAATTTTTTCTGCCAAGTTCAGGTTTTACTCTATTGAATTTATTAAGGTTGATTAACTCATGAATGTTTTCTTAAATGTTTTACAGCATGGGACACTCACTATATAAACAAACACTGCATTTTCACTAAGAAAAATTACCTGAAACATAACCCATATACCTCTATTTAGTTTTTTATGTTGTGTTCATTCTTCTTTCTGAAGAAACCAAACATTTATTCTATCAAATTATTATTTTATAGTTTTCTCCAATATATCCATTCCAATTAGTTCTTCCCCAAGTCAACACACTTCATGCTGCCTTTATTTATCTAACTAATTGTATAGCAGTTTCTCAAACTTGTTTTCAAAATTAAATATTATTTTCTTGACATAATAGTTTCTAAAAGATACTCCACAAATCTAGAAAACTCATTTATATCTTGAAACAAAGATTACATTAAGTTCTTTAACAAGTATATCACATTGTCGGATGGTGTTGTACTTGTGATGAAATAAAAGCCTCAAGGATTTTCTCACGTAAACTCTGTGAAAACATTTCCTCATATATCTGTGTAGTCAATGTTAAGTGCTATAAATCCATCTAGTGTGCACTTTGATTTTAGCATTTATCATTCTGGTTCATATATTTAATTATCTCCTTCTTCCATATGTATACATAGTAGGAAGAGATCCTGAAGGACAGGACAAAGGTTCATTAACAAAATATTCCTAGTGCTTACTACCATGTCTATTAAGTAAATAAATAAAAAGATAAATATATTTCTTAAAGATTTTTAGTAGATTTAATTAAGGCCCCTCTCATTAAATTTTATTCTGTGGTTCAAATCTTTTGAAATACATTTATATTCTAATTATTTTATCTCACACATTTGACTGTTTTCTGAGCGTTTTTTTTCATGCATGGCATTGAAAAGCTTTCTTTCTACATTTTTTTTTCTGAAATACTTGTAAAAATACTGATCCTGAAATATGAAAGGAGAGCCCTGTTTTGCACACCTGGAAATCTCTGACTGGAAATGTACTCCATTAGCAGTGAAATTACTTCGCGGTGAAAGATCAGGATTTTCTTCCTAAGAATGCATTTCCACTTTTGTGATTTCATCCTTAGGTGAGGCTGTAAGAAACACAAAGTGAAACAAAGAGGGATGCCAATGTTCATGATGTTCTTTGACTCTTGCAGCTCCTCAGGCAGTGCCAGTGTGGGGCAACCCTGCTATGCCTACATCCTCAGGCTCAGGAAGAAGCGTCAAGCTTTGCTCCCTAGACGAAGCTAAAAGGATATGGAAAGAAAAGTCAACAGAGGTGCCATGCTCAGAACACAAGGTTAGAGTGGGGTGAAAGATATATTTGAGGCGATTTTGAAATGCAGTGGCTTTTTATTAGAGTTGTTCGCAATGGAGAATTGTACTTCTGCTTCCTTTACACACACACACAAAAATTCCTTTATCCTAGAATCCCAGGTTTATAGAAAGAGTTCCTAAATAGATCCAATTCCTGGATAAATAACATCAACAAAGGCAGCTACTGAATGTTCACTAAGAGTGGGCAGTATTCTAGGCATTTTGTACGTGATAATAAATAATGTTTAACATTAAAAATAATCCATTTTAGAGAGATCTAGAAGCTGAGACATGGGGTTGTTAAATATTCTGCCCAAAGAAAAACAATAAAAAATTAGAGCAATCAGTTTTAGAATTCAGTCATTCTTGCTTTAGAGCTTGTGCATTTTTCAAAATCTCACCTATCAAGAACAATGAAGTCAGTAGCTCACCTGCCATCTGGGCCTTTGCAGTTTCTATGCCTATTCTCCAAGTAGCACTCAATTCCGTTCCACATTTTCAATGTATAGTCGATGGGATTTCGTATCCTGATAGGTCTAAGAAAGGGAAAACGGTCATAAACTTAGCAGGTGAATATTAAGTTACAGAGAATAAGGCTACTAATCCAAACTGCATTTCCTACAGATTTATCCAATAATGGACAAGTCAAGTCGCACACGTCTTGCTCTCATTATCTGCAATGAAGAGTTTGACAGTCTTTCTAAAAGAACGGGAGCTGAGGTTGACATCATAGGCATAACGATGCTGCTACAAAATCTGGGGTACAAGGTAGATGTGAAAAGAAATCTCACTGATTTGTTAAGGTCTGTTATACCATAGAGACAACGGTCACGCCCTTTGTGTAACTAAATAATATTAGAAAGCTTGGTTGTAGGACCAAGGAATATAATCTTTTGATTATCTAAAATATAAACTTCCCATGAGAGGGTGCTGTATGCTACATGTTCTCTTGAAACATCAGAGTCATTCAGCACGAGCCTGGTTTAACGTAGTGGTGAATTTTTTTTTTTAACTCAGTAATGCCACGTTCTCTCTACAAGACAACTCTGAAAGACTTCCTACAACATCTTCCTCCACCTTTCTCAAAATTAAGACTGAAAGTTTTTTTGGCATTCCATTGTTTGTCATGAAATTCCTTAAAAAAAAGTTTCAGTACGGGTCTCTGAAAATATATCGTTACCTACTCCAGGAGATTTTGAGGATGATGCTATTAAGAAAGCCCACATAGAAAAGGATTTTATTGCTCTCTACTCTTCCACATCAGGTAACAGGTTTCTTCTACACAGAACATCTTTGTGGGGGTTATCAATGCAAAAGTTCACAACCACCCACTAGAGGGCAGATACGTGTGTGGAACTTTAGATAAGATTTTTGAACACAAACTAAAGCTTTATTCCAAGTTATACACACAATTCCCTTTATCCGCAAAGAGCAAGTAAGCACTTCTTTTGACTGAGTTAGTAAATAATGAACTCTGTTGCAAAATATTTTAGAACTGTGAGCGATAACAGATAATTAAATGGAAGGCGATCTGTGCTGTAGTACATTAGAGTCTGATTCTACATAGAAAAGGTCCGCCATGTTGAAATCATTCAATGGACCAATTGGGCCCGACATCAAGTATTCACAGAAGGGTAAGAGCAGGGTTCAGAAAAGTAGAACAGTAAGCGAGGCACTTTGGGCCCCTAAATTAAAATGGATTTTACCTAGAAGCATGAAGTATACAAAGCAGAATACATACGCATTATTCTAAATGTATGCTTTGCAGTAAGAATCTTGCTATTCTTGACTGATCTAGTCATTTAGTACTTTGTAAACTAGCTCCACTAGTTCCTCCCTGGGCTTTCCTTGAATTGCTCACTAATATATATGAATATAAATATCACTTTTTAAGGATTAAATTAATATATGTGAAATATTGCACATGACAGAAAGAAGTACACATTAAAGAACTGGTATTATTTAAAATGTTTTTATTTTAGAACTTAATCCAGTTACTTTTCTTAGCAAGGTTTAAATAAAAATGACTTGAATGCTTTTATCCACAGTGTATGGCAGTTTCCTGAGAGGACTCGCATTGTCTTGGTCATTTCTGGCCCAAAGGCCCTGACTCTGGTCAAGTAGTTAAATTTTCTAAAATAATTTGTACTATGAGATATCTTCTTTCAGAAGAAGTTTGGTTCTATATTGTCTTGAACATGCACTGATGTAGGACTCAATATTTTTTTCAGTGATTTAAAAAAAAAAAAAAAGACAATCACACAAAAAATACATTTCCAGCCTGAGTACATAGAGTAGACTATAACATTAGACAGAACTGTTCTTTAATATCCTTTGGTCCCAGCCTTCCACATGACATTCATGGCTCTCTATATAGCTCTTTGTAAGCCCCTGGCTTCTCATCATCAATCTTGCTTATTTCTGTGTTTTTCTTTTCTTTCACTTTCCTTACTCCTCCTTTCCATATGATTGTCAGAAACTCCAATTTAGTTATTTATAACTCCCATATTAAGCCTAGTTCTACATTCTGCTGTGCAAATCCCAACTATATCATAGTGCTCTCCTGAGGAAAAACAACTATCTACTTCCTTAATTTCACAAAACATTTGCAGAGACACTTGTCTCCACCCTATCTCTTACCTACTTCCTTCAACTAAGATAGCTGTGGTTCTAAATAGAATTTTATTATTAATATACACTTTATGACCATTATATTTGGCTGTAATGTGTCATTAAAGAATGTGTTTGTGATTATACACAGAGCTATTGCTACTGCTTTTCTCTTACTCCTTCTTTTGTATAATTTTCACGTCTTCATTATTTCTGTGTCTACCATGTAATAAATTAATATTGTTTTCTTTAATATTTCTTTTCTTCATAAGAACTTCTTATTCTCCATTATGATGTTATCATCCTTTTATTGACTTTTCCCAGATTTCTACTTTTGTTCTGTTTTGTGATTTTTATGGTTAACTCTTTGGGTGTAAATATCTTACAGTCAATGCTATTAAATTTTAATTAAAATTTTATGTGAAGTACATAAATTGAGATTTTATTAACATAATTACCCTGTATAGACTGAGTATTACATACCCTTAGTTAGCTCAGGCACTAGTGTAGACTCAGATATCTCCTGTGTATGAAATTGTTACCATTCCCCATATAGCTGAGTCTATTACATATCAGAACGGACAATTAACTTAAATCACAGTTAGTAACACCACGTTGGGGATGCACATTTAGATATTTCTTTCTAAAATCCCAATTCCTTCTCTTTACCGCATTCTGCCTTTTTCTAACTCTCTATTAAATTTACGACTGTAACTCTGGGACTGTGTGATGTTAATACCTGCACCATATACAGCACTATTTAGAGTATCAGTAAAAATATACTCACTGAACTTCAAATGTATTTACTAAAAAATACAATGAAGTGTATGGAAAATAGATGAATTCCAAAATATGCCTGGAGCAGAAATACTAGGGTTTCCTGTCTTTCTTCAGGCAAGAGTCAATCTTGAGATTTGAAATGTGCTTTATCAACAGATAATGTTTGTTGGGGACATCCCGCAAAAGGCTGTTTTTATTATGAAACTGGTTGAACATCTGCAAGAATATGCCCATTCCTGTGATGTGGAGGAAATTTTCCACAGGTAGGGCTCTAGTGGATGCTATTTTCATTCTACTTCCCCGAATGCTTGCCTATTGCAATTGGAAGCATAGAAAGTAGATACAGACATGATTATCTTCCAGTAATGCCCTTCTTTCCAAAAAAGTTTTGAAGTTCTTTGGAGAGTGAACAAGCCTGGGAGCCAGTTCCAATCTGTTAAGACCAACAGCCTCAATAAAACAATCATTTAGTTTCACCCACCTCCTGCCCTGTGTCCCTCATGGGTATTGGATCCAACCACAGATTTAAAAAGTCCTGAGGAGAGTGATTCAATGCTTAGATAACCACATGACTATATTTGTTGCAGATACAAGTACTTTTTGTTTTTGTAACTTACTTTGCTATATTTGTTGTAGTCTTTTTGGTCAATAATCTTTTCAGAAAAACAGGTCTCTGGACTGTCCTTTCTCTTTTAGGTTTGACTTTCATTTGAGCAGCCAGATGATAAAGCACAGATGCCCAGCACTGAAAGGGTTACTTCGACAAGATGTTTCTACCTCTTCCCAGGACATTAAAATAAGGAAACTGTATGAATGTCTCTGGGCAGTTATGTGTATATGGTCGGGAGTGTGGGAAGGTTGAGGAAAGTGTACTGAAAGTCCATTTTAGTCAAGGACTCTAGGTCTACAGGTTGAGAATTTTTAATCCAAAAATTTGAACTTTGAAATGTTCTAAAATCCAAAACTGTGTGAGTGCCCACATGATATTCAAAGGAAATGCTTATGGAAGCGTTTCAAATTTTTGTTTTTTGGAATAAGGATGCTAAACTAGTAAGTATAATGCAGATATTCCAATATACAAAAATATCTGAAATTCAAACTACTTCAGGTAGCATGTATTTTGGATAAGGGAAATCAAGCTGTAGCATAATATACAGAAAATACTGAAGTAATGCCTTTCTACTGGTCAGTGCAGAGCATGTTGCTCTTTTCCCAAGGTTTTTCTTTTTTTTCTTTTAGACCCTTTCTGAGGGTCACTTAGAAGTGGCCATAAGTCTATGAAGGCTGACTCTTAGATGTTTCTCCCCTTGACCTCAGCAGGATAAGATTTTAAAATAGTATGTGGCCTTTCCTTTTAAGTTGCATATGTTCCTATTGGTGATATAACTTTATAACTTACATTTCTTTTAGTAAAATTCTCTTTTATGTTTTTTTTTCCCCATAGGAAACCAAGAGTTCCTTCATTCTGTAATGGTTTTTGGAATTATATCTGCTTAATAATAGACTTCTTTGAACATTTTCATAAATCTGATATAAAAGTAAAAATGTGTCCTCAGTTTTATTCCACATTGAAGAAACAAAGGTTGGAAATCAAAGAGAGTACTGAGTTTAGAATGTTAGACTTAATCTATAAGACCTGAACTGGCTATTGGCACCATTTTTCCATTCAAAATACCATTTGCTGCTGGGTTGCAGACACAAATTACAAATTAGGGATGCAGATAAAAATTACCACAGGTACCGGACTTCAAAAAATTTAGAGCTCAGCAGGAGACAGGGACAGAAGACGAATAGTTATGACAGTGACACTGCAGTGTGATAAGGGACTTTTCCCAAATCCCACAGTTTACTGCTGACAAATCCATGAACAGAACCTGCAGATTTCTACCCTTTGTTAAGGTATTTAAGAGACAGAAAGTAAATTTTGAATTAACTCTAGACCCTCAGTATTCACAGACTTCTTGAAAAGGTAAGACGGCCATCAAAAATGAAACACTTGGCAGATGGTGCATGACACCCTGAAGAAACTCTAGGATGCATGGTGCGCACAGTGAAATCCCTGCATGGTGCAGAGAAAATGAGTTTGGGGTGAAATCACTCACTGAGGGATGTCAAGATTTAGGAAGGATTGGAAGAACTACCCTTTCACCTGCAGATATGAGCCTTTTCTAATCTTTATCCTATTAAATCAACGTGAATATCTGACCTTTTAAAAACCTTTATAGTTGAACACATTACAATCCCCCCCCTTTTTTTTTGCCTTTTATTAACTGTTTGCCTGGGCGTATCTTTTCTGTACTATCGTGAATGTTTTACTACAACCTAAGACTACATCTGTGATCAATCTTTGCTTCGAGAATATCAAAAAGCAGAAGTGAATTGTCACCCTCAGTAAAAATTAACTATTAAAGCAATCTTAAGCACTTGAAGGAAAGCATTCCAGGGAGTAAGGGGATTCCTTCAGAACATTCTCCAATCAAAGGGTAAGATTACAGGGAGATGTAGAGGGGAGGTGGCATCACGATTCCTCAGCACAGTTTAAACTGTTGCAGGTGCCAGTACTTTTTGTTTTTGCCATTTATTTTGCTGTATTTGTTGCAGTTTTTCTGGTTTAAGATTTTACATCACAAATGGTCCACAGACTTTGTGTTTTTAGGTCCGATTTTCATTTGAACTTCCAGAGGGTAGGGCACAGATGCTCATCACTGAGTGACATTGACAAGTTGTTTCTATCTCTTCCTAGGACATTAAAAGAAGTAGGTTGTATGAATGTCTGTGGGCAAATGTCTGTATGTTTGTTTTTGGGATTTGACAAAGTTGGAGAGGAGTACTGAAGCTCCATTCTGGTCAAGGTGTCTAGTTCTAAATGTGTTACTCTTCATCCAAAATTTCAAAATCTGAAATCCTCCGATATCTACATTCTTTCCTATTACCTCCCACTTTTTTTTAATCAAAAAAAGGCAAGGAAAAGTCCCCAGTAATTGCTAGTTTAAATGTCTTCATTCCATTAAACTGTAAGAGTATCTCCTATTGATATTGATTTTTAAAATATAGTTCCGACTTTTATTTTGCATCAAGGGATACATGTGCAGGTTTGTGAACTAGGTATATTGCATGATACTGTGGATTTATTGACAATTGTTCCTCTCATCCAAGTTGTGAGCATAGTACACAATAGTCAGTTTTTCAACCCTTGACCCTCTACCTCCGTCCTCCCTCTTATTGACCCCAGTGTCCATTGTGCCCAGTTGTATGTCTGTGTGTGCCTAATGTGATTATTCTGTTTCTGTGCCCATTAACATTCCCCAAATTCCCCCACACCACACTATGCTTCCCAGCCTCTGGAAATAATTCTTCAACTCTCTGTTTTGTTGAGTTCAAATACTTGAAACTGTAGCTCCCAGTTTGATTTGCATTTCTCTAATAATAATGTTGTGCACCTTTTCATATACCTGTTTGGCATTTGTATGTACTCTTTTCAGAAATATCTATTCAGATCTTTTGTCCATTTTTAAATCAGATGATTAAAATTTTCTCCTACAGAATTGTTTGAGCTCCTTATGTATTCTGGTTTGTAATCCCTTGTCAGATGGATAGTTTGCAATTATTTTGCTCATTCTGTGGGTTTTTCCTTTACTTTGTTGATTGTTTCCTTTGCTGTGCAGGTTTTTAACTTGATGTAATCCCATTTGTCCATTTTTGCTTTGGTTGGTCATGCTTCTGGAGTGTTGCTCAAAAAAATTTTTGCCCAGTCCAAAGGACTGGAGAGTTTCTCCAATTTTTTGTAAGAGTTCCATAGCTTGAGGTCTTTGATTTAAGTCTTTGATTCATTTTGTTATGATTTTTGTATATGACAAGGAGGTAGGGGGTCTAGGTTCATTCTTTTGCATATGAATATCCAGTTTATTTTCAGTACCATTTATTAAAGAGTCCGTCCTCTTATCAATGTATTTGTGTTCTTAGCACCATTGTCAAAAATGAGTTCACTGTAGATGTGTGGATTTATCTCTGGGTTTTGTAATCTGTTCCATTGATTTATGTGTCTGTTTTTATACCAGTACTATGCCATTTTGATAACTACAGCTCTGCAGTGTAATTTAAAGTCAGGTAATGTGATTCTTACAGTTTTGTTCTTTTTCCTCCGGGTACCTTTGGCTATTTTAGATCTTTTGTGGTTCTATATACATTTTGGGATTTCTTTTTATTTTATTATTTCTGTGAAGAATGCCAATGGTATCTTTATAAGGACTGCATTGAATCTATCGATTGCTTTATGTAGTAGAGACATGTTAACAATATTGACTCTTCCAATACATAAACAATTTAAACAACTTTTGCATCCTCTTTAATGTCTTACATTAATGTTTTATAGTTTTCATTGCAAGGGTCTTCTATTTCTTTGGTTGATGTAATTCCTTGGTATTTAATTTTACTTCTAGCTATTGTATATGGAATTATTTTCTTGATTTCTTTTTCAGATTGCTTACCATTGGCATATAGAAATGCTACTAAATTTTGTACATTAATTTTTGTATCTTGCAATGTGTCTGAATTAGTGTATCAGGTCTAAGAGTTTTTTATGGAGTCTTTAGGATTTTTCATATATAAAATCACATAATCTGCAAGCAACTATAATTTGACTTCTTCCTTTTCAATCTGGATGCAGTTTATTTCTTTATCTTGTCTAATTGCTCTGCCTAGGACTTCCAACAGTATGTCGGACAACAGTGTTGAAAGTGGACATCCTGATCTTAGAGGAGAGGCTTTTAGTTTTTCCCCACTAAGTATAATACTAGCTGTAGATCTGTAGTATATGACTTTTATTATGTTGAAGTATGTTCTTTCTGTACCTGTTTTTTTTTTGAGAATTTTCATGATGAAGGTATTTTGAATTTTATTAAATGCTTTTTCAGCATCAATTGAAATGATTTTATGCTTTTTGTCCTTTCTTCTGTTGATACAATGTATCACATTAATTGATTTACATATGTTGAACAATTCTTGCATCCCTTGGATAAATCTTTCTTGGTCATGATGAATGATCTTTTTAATGTGTTGTTGAATTTGGCCTGCTAGTATTTTGTTATGGATATTTGCATCAATATTCACCAATCATACTGGCCAATATTTTCTTTTTCTTTTTCTTTTCTTTCTTTTTTTTTTTTTTTTTTGATGTGCCTTTGTCTGGTTTTGGTATCAGAGTAACGCTGTCCTTATAGAATGAATTTGGAATTATTTCTTCCTCCTCTGTTAGTCTGAGGTTTTCGTTTTGTTTTTTTTCCTTCAAATTATTTTAAGTTCTAGTGTACTTGTGTAGGATGTGCAGGTTTGTTACCTAGGTAAATGTTTGGCATGGTGGTTTGCTGCACAGATTAACTAATTATCTACGTATTAAGCCCAGCATCCATTAGCTATTCTCCTGATTCCCTCCCTTCCCCTGACACCTTCACAGGCCCCAGTGTGTGTCGTTCTCCTCGTTGTGTAAATGTGTTCTCATTGTTCAGCTCCCACTTCAAGTGAGAACATGAGGTGCTTGTTTTTCTGTTCCTGCATTAGTTTGCTGAGGATAATGGGTTCCACCTCCATCCATGTTCCTGTGAAGGACATGATTTCATTTCTTTTTATGGCTGCATAGTATTCCAGCATGATATTCCATGATGTAGCTGCACAGTATCCAATGATGTATATGTACCACCTTTACTTATTCCTATCTATCACTGATGGGCATTTAGATTGATTCCACATCTTTGCTATTGTGAATAGTGCTGCAATGAAGATATGCTACCATGTATCTTTGTAATAGAGTGATTTATGTTCTTTGGGTATGAAAATCTCCAACCTACTTCCCACAGTGCTGAACTAATTCAGGTTTCCACCAATATTGTATAGGCATTGCTTTCTCTTCACAGTGTTGTCAGCATCTGTTATTTTTTGACTTTTATTTTCACAAAAAAAAATAAAAGGAGAAAACATTTCTCAATTTATTCTGTGGGACTGGTGTTACCTTGATATCAGAACTTCGCAATAGCAAAGCCATGGAATCAACCCAAATGCCCATCAACGATAGATTGGATAAGAAAATGTGGTACATATACAGCATCTAATACTATGCAACCATAAAAAAGGATGAGATCATATCCTCTGCAGATACATGAATTACCTGGTAGCAATTATCCTCAGAAAACTGGCACAGAAACAGAAAACCTAAGACTACATGTCCTCACTTTTATGTGGGAGCTGAACAATGAGAACACATGAACACATGGAGGAGAACAACACACACTGGGACCTGACACGGGGATTTGAAGGGAGGGAGAGCATTAGGAAAAATATCTAATGCATGCTTGGCTTAATAGCTAGGTGATAGTTTGATCTGTTCAGCAAACCACCATGGCACACGTTTGCCTAAGTAACAAACCTCCCCATGCTGCACATTAATCCCAGAAATTAAAAAATATGTATATCTAATAAATTCACACATAAAAATTATCAAAAATTCTAAAAAAATTGAATCCAACAATGTATAAAAATTATTATACATAATAACCAATGATACACTTTTGACGTTTTATTAATAGCCATACTGATTGGTGTGACATGGTGTTTTATGGTGCTTTTGGTTCATTTTTCTCTGATGATTAGTGATGTTGAACATTTTTCCATATATTTTTTACTACTTATATGTCTTCTTTTGATAAATGTCTGTTCATGTCTTTCTCCTACTTTTTAATAGGGTTATTTATTTTTCCTGCTGAGTTGTTTTAGTTACTTATGGGTTCTGGATATTGGACCTTTGTTGGATACATCATTTGTAAATATATTCTCTCTTTCTGTCTTAGCACCATTTAATGAATAGGGAGTCCATTCCCTGTTGCTTATTTTTGTACACATTGTCAAAGAACAGATGACATACAGCTTTATTTCTAAGTTTTTTCATTTTGTCTATTGGTCTATGTGTCTGTTTTTGGACCAATATCACACTGTTTTTGTTGCTATCGCCTTATAGTACAGATTGAAGTCAGGTAACATGATGCCTCCAGCTTTGTTTTTGTTGCTTAGGGAGGTTTTGATTATTCAGGCTCGTCACTGGTTCCATATGAATTTTAGAATTGTTTTTATTTTTCATTCTGTGATCATTTGATAGGAATAACACTGAATCTGTGGATTGCCTTAGGCAGTATGGCCATTTTAATGGTATTGATTCGTTTACTCTGTGAGCATGGAATGTTTTCCCATTTGTTTGTGTCATGTGTGATTTCAGTGTTTTGTAGTTCTCCTTGTAGAGACCTTTTAGATATATTCCTGGGTATTTTCTTTTTATTTTTTGGCTATTTCAATTGAAATGAGTTCTTGATTTGGCTCTCAGCTTCAGCGGTTTTGGTGTACAGAAGTGATACTGAATTTTGTCCATTGGATGACAGTTTAACTTCTTATTTTCCTATTTGAATGTTTTTTATTTCCTTCCGTTTTCTGATCACTCTGGCTAGGAATTCCAGGATTATGTGGAATAGTTGTGTTGAGAGAGGGCATCCTTGTCTTGTGCTGGTTTTCAAAGGGAATGCTTTCGGATGTTTGGCTATGACTTTGTCATAGATGACTCTTATTATTTTGGGGTCTGTTCCTTTTGTTACTTAATTTGTTGAGGGTTTTTATCATAAAAGGATGTTGGATTCTATCAACAGCTTTTCTGTGTCTGCTTTTTTGTTTTAAATCCTGCTTACTTGGTGAATCACATTTATTGACTTGTGTATGTTGAATCAATCTTGCATTATGGGAATGAAGGGCACTGGATTGTGGTGAATTAACTTTTTGATACACTGCTGTATTCGGTTTGCTAGTATCTTGTTGAACAAAATCAAAAACTTTTTGAGTGTTGACATGATATTCAAAGGAAGTGCTTATTGAAGTATTTCAGATTTTAGGATTTGGGATTAGGAATGCTCAACTAGTAATTATAATATAGATATTCCAAAATTCAGAGAAGTCTGAAATCCAAAACATTTTGTGTCCCCAGCATTTTGGAAAAGAGATACTCTACCCATAGTGTAATAAACAGGGGATACTGAAAGAACACCTTCCTTCTGGTCAGTGCAGAGTATATTGCTCTTCTTTCAAAGTTCTTTGCTTAAACCACTCCTTTTGAGGGTCGGTTCATGTTGATTTCTGAGGTGGTAATAAGATCACAAATGCTCACTTATCGGTGTTTCTTGCTCATTTCAGCAGGGGAATATCTAGATACAGCATGGGCTTTTTCCTTTTTAGAATGTGTATAGCCCCATTGGTGGTATGACACTATAACTTGCATATCTTTTAGTGGAACTTTTTAAAATGTTTGCTTTGTTTCTTTCCCCAGGGGAGCCAAGAATTATCTCTTTATGCTCCTGCTTTTTGAGTCATGTCTGTTCCAAAACATACAGTTCCCTAAGCATTCCACTAAGTCTGATATAAAAATGAAAATGTCCTATGTTTTTTTACCACACTGGGAAAAAACAAAAGATGAAACTTAGAGGAGGTAATGGATTTAGAGTCTTTAGACTCGATTCATAAGACGTGAACTGGCTAATAGCACCAATTTTTTCCTTCAGAATACCATTTTCAAGGCTTTCTGCTTTAGGAATACAGATATAAATTATAGTAACTACATAACTTTGAAGAATTTAGAACACAGCCAGAGAGGTGGGAAGAAGGAAGACAGTTACGATGATGAGAGCATTATTTGAAAAGGGACATTTGTTCCAAATCCCAGAGTTTATTATTGGCAAATCCATGAAGAGAATCTTCATATTTCTCAACTTTGCTAAGTGTGTTGAGAAATACAAAGTAAATTTTGATTAAACCCTAGATCCC
The DNA here is from genome assembly GCF_024542745.1 of Macaca thibetana thibetana. Taxonomy (NCBI): domain Eukaryota; kingdom Metazoa; phylum Chordata; class Mammalia; order Primates; family Cercopithecidae; genus Macaca; species Macaca thibetana. Next base: position 96,973,000 of record NC_065591.1, on the reverse strand, counting down.
TAATATTTCACAGTCTCCTAACAGTCAACAAATACAAAAGTAATAGCAGATAGAGTATAAGACTCTGAAGAAGCACTACAGTGCATTGAATGCAAAATTATGCACCTGCATTGTGCAGGAGAAAATAGTTTGGGTTTAAATCAGTCACTCAGTGATGTGAAGATTTTGAAGAACTGGAAGAAATACAAATTCAGTTGCAATCATGAGACTTTTCTAATCCTAAACTCAATAAAAGTGAAGGTGAATTTCTGACCTCTTGAAATCCTTCAGCATTGCTCATCATACTGCCATTTTATTACTTATTATTTTTTAAGTTCTGGAATACATGTGCAGGATGTGCAGGTTTGTTACATAAGTAAACATGTGCCATGGTGGTTTGCTGCACAGATCAACCATTACCTATTTACTAAGCCAGGCATTCATTAGCTCTTTTCCCTAATGCTCTCCCCCATCCCCCATCCTCTTTTCTGACCCTGGTGTTTGTTGTTCCCTTCCCTGTGTCCATGTGCTCTCATTGTTCAGCTCCCACTTGCAAGTGAGAACATGCAGTGTTTGGTTTACTCTTCCTGCACTAGTCTGCTGAGGATAATGGCTTCCAGCTTCATCCTTGTCCCTTCAAAGGACATGATCTCATCCTTTTGTATGACTGCATGGTATTCCATGGTATATATGTACCACATTTTCTCTATCCAGCCTATCATTGATGGACATTTGAGTTGATTTCATGTTTTTGCTATTGTGAATAGTTCTGCAGTGAGCATATGCATGCATGTAATGTATCTTTATACTAGAATGATTTATATTTCTCTGGGTATATACCCAGTAATGGTATTTCTGTGTCAAATGGTATTTCTGGTTTTAATCTTTGAAGAATCACCTTCCATAAGGGTTGAACTAATTTACATTCCCAGCAACAGTGTCTCCTGAATACAACATATTGATGGGTCCTGTCTTTTTATCCAGCTTGCCATATTCTGTGTCTTTAATTGGAGCATTTAACCCATTTGCTTTTAAGGGTAATATTGGTATGTGTGAATTTGATCCTGTCATCCTGATGTTGGCTGGTTAATTTTGCAGACTTGTTAATGTAGTTGCTTCATAGTGTCATTGGCCTGTGCATTTTAGTGGGTTTTTGTAGTAGCTACAAAACTTTTGTAGTGGTAACAGATATTCCTTTGCATGCCTAGTATGTCCTTCAGGACATCTTGCAAGGCAAGCCTGGTGGTGACAAAATCCCTCAGCATTTGCTTGTCTGAAAAGAATTTTATTCCTCCTTCAACTATGAAGCTTAGTTTGGCCAGATATGAAATTCTGGGTTGGAAATTATTTTCCTTATGAATGTTGACTATTGGTCCCCTGTCTTTTCTGGCTTGTAGGGTTTCTGCTGAGATATCCACTTTTAGTCTGATGGGCTTCCCTTTGAAGGTAACATGGCCTCTCTCTCTGGCTGCCCTTGACATTTTTTCCTTCATTTCAGTGTTGGAGAATCTGATGATTTTGTGTGTTGGGATTGATCTTCTTGTGGAGTATCTTACTGGGGTTGTCTGAATTTCCTGAATTTGAATGTTGGTCTGTCTTGCTAGGTTGGGGATGTTCTCCTGGATGATATCCTGAAGTATGTTTTTCAACTTGGTTCCAAACTCCCTATCTCTTTCTGGTACTTCAATCAGTCGGAAGTTTGCTCTTTTTACATAGTCCCATAGTTCTGGAAGGTATTGTTCATTGTTTTTTTATTTTTTTTTCCTCTAATCTCATCTGCCTGCCTTATTTCAGCAAAATAGTGTTCAGCTCTGATATTCTTTCTTCTGTCTAGTTGATTCGACTATTGATGCTTGTGTTTGCAACATAAAGCTCTCATGCTGTGTTTCTCAGCTCCATTAGGTCGTATGTATTCCTCTCTAAACTGGTTATTCTAAGTAGCAGTTCCTGTAATATTTTACCATAGTTTTTAGCTTCTTTGCATTGGGTTAGAACATAATCCTTTAGCTCAGCAAAGTTTGTCATTACCCACTTTCTGATACCTACTTCTGTCATTTCATCCATCTCAGCTTCAGCCCTATTCTGTGCCCTTGCTGGAGAGTGTTGAAATCATTTGGGGAGAAAAGGCATTCCAGCTTTTGCAATTTTCAGCAGTTTTGCATTGCTTTTTCATGATCGTTGGAGATTAATCTACCATTAATCTTTAAAGCTGTTGACCTTCATATGGGATTTTTGTAGGGTCTTTTTTGTTGCTGTTGTTATTATTGTTGCTTTCTGTTTTTTGTTTTTCTTGTAACAGTCAGGCCTCTCTTCTGCAGGTCTGCTGCAGTTTGCTGGGGGTCCACTCCAGACACTGTTCACTTGGGTATAACCAATGGAGGCTGCAGAACAGCAAAGATTTCTGCCTGCTCCTTCCTCTGGAAGCTTCGTCCCAGAGGGGTACTGACCTGATGCCAGTTGGAACTCTCCTGCATGAGGTATCTGGCGACCCCTGTTGAAAGGTCTCACCCACTCAGCAGGAAAGGGATCAGGAACCCACTTAAGGAAGCAGTCTGGCTATCCCTTAGCAGAGCTGGAGCACTGTGCTGGGGAATCCCCCTTGTTTGGATCTCTGGGACTCTTCAAAGCCAGCAAGCTAAAAAGATTAAGTTGGCTGAACCTGAGACCACAGCCGCCCCTCCCCACAGGTACTCTGTCCCAGGGAAATGAGAACTCTGTCTGTAAACTCCTGGCTGGGGTTGCTGGAATTCCTGCAAGGATGCCTTGCTTGGTGAGGAGGGATGTATCTGGTCCCACCTAAAGAAGCGGTCTGGCCATGATGTGCCACAGTAACTGTGATGGGCTGCGCAGAGTGCTGCCTAGTCCAATCTGCGCAGCCTCCCTAGCACTGGTAGGGGAAAACCGCTGACTAGAGCTGCAGTAACGGCAGTCGCCCCTGCCATAGGAAACTGGATCATCTTTGGCCTACTGCAGGCTGCTATGCTGGCTAGTGGGGATTCTCATCCAGTAGATCTAAGCTTGCAGGCTTCTGTGAGAGTGGACCTGCTGAGCAAGGCCATTTTGCTCCCCGGCTTCAGCCCCCTTTCTATGAGAGTGGACAGGACTCCTGCCTCACTAGAGTTCTGGGAGCTGCTGGACTATGTAAAAACTCCTGCAGCTCAGTCAGTGCCTTCCCAAACAGCCGCCGACTAGAACAGCAGCCGTGAGTCTGCCCAGTTTTGTGTTGAGACCTAGGGTCCTGATGATGTACACTCATGAGGGGATATCCTGAGCCCTGGATTGCAAAAATCCTGGAAAACATAGTACCCTGGTTGGGTAGCACAGTCCCTCACTGCTTTCCTTGTCTAAAGGAAGGAGGTCCCTTTGTCCCATGTAGCTCCTGGGTGAACTGCCGCCCCACTCTGCTTTTCCTTGCTTTCCTTGGGTTGCACCAACTGCCTAGATAGTCCCAGTGAGAGAACTTGGGTACCTCAGTTTGAAATGCAAAAATCTCTCGCCTTGTGTGTTTCTCTCTGTGGGAGCTGCAGACCGGAGCTGTTTCTACTTGGCCATCCCTTGCCTTTTTCTTTCTCCTTTTACTAATGTTCTTCTGGGCATATCTCTGTTGTATGATCACACATTAATTCTACTACAGCCTGAGACTCCTTCTACAATCAGCTTTCATTCAGGGAATGTCAAAAACCAAAGGTGAACTTTTACCCTCAGTAAAAATTAAATGTTATGGCCATCTTAGGTAGTAAAAGGAAAGCATGCCGGGGAGTAGACCACAGGGTTCTTTCACCACTATCTCCAATAAAAGGTTAAGACCACAGGGAGACAGAGAGGGGAAGACATTGTGACGATTCATCAACACAGTTTAAGCAGGAAATATGAACTATTTGGTTAATTCTTATGAGGAAATGAACAGAGACTTGTTATATTAAACTCCTTCAGTCATTTTGGTTTTATGTGATCAGAGAAAGAAAAGCTGAGAGATCAGGAAGAGAAGAGACAGATGGATAGGAGAAGTAGGGAGGCCACAGGAAACAAGGAAAGGAAGCAGACTGAGGTGTCAACCCACAGGACAGTGTTTTATCATTTTCTTTCTTTTTTTTTTTTTTTCCTTCCCACAGGAAGAAACTAAATTCTAGTACTTGGATGCCAATTTGCTGAGGACATGGCACTTCCTGATAATCAGCCTGGAATTCCGAGCAGCAGTTTCACAACCTGTAATTACACGTTTCTGCCCTTTGCAATAAGGAAATACACAGTTTCCTTTCATTTTCAAGTCTGAGGCTCTTTTGGACGCTGTAGGAAAGAACATAGGCTGTTACCTATGGCAGGTGATTCCTTTTCTGACTAGGAACTTGGGAGTAGAATCTTAGAAAACACTTGATTTATTGATGTGTAATAAACGCAAGAAAGGAGGTGAGCTGATAGCACGCATGCTGAATTCTTTTCTTACTGGTTTTGTGTAGTTTGAATCACAGTACATGGTGTTAGAGATACTGAAGGAGATCACATGTTTTCCAGATGTCGTCGAGCCAGAAATATGTTAATTCTTTCTTTCAGCTTGTGGTAATCAAAGGGAGAGTAAAGAAAGCCTGAGTAAGTTATTTGTGTGAGACAAGTCTAGAAGTTGCAAAATGCACTCTGAAATCTGTCTCTTGATTCCAAATTAACTGCCCAGATCAGAAACACTCCTCCCAGAATCAGACCTGAAAGCCTCTAAATTGTTAACCTCTTTGCCATCTCTTATTGTGAATTACATTCTTAGTCTGTTTAAAGTGATACATTTTTTACCCTTTCTCTGGTCCTGATACTGACTACTTTAATGTAATAATTCACAGGGAACGATCACATTTGTTTTGTTGTTGTTGTTGGTGGTGGTGTTGTTTTTAAGCAGTCTCGCTCTCTCTAGAACTTAACTCTCCAATCCATTCTGCATACAAATTTCAGGTTTCCTGCCTTATACATTGAAGCTGAAAAAGCCTTAGTGATAGAGTTGTGAGTTACTTAGGCATGTAGTATTCCAGCAGGTAATATCGCTTCTTTGGATTCATTCTCCTCATAGGGAAAGGGAGAAATTGGACTAGATCAGTGGATCCTAAACCTTATAACATACTACAGTAATCTGTAGTCATATAAAAATGTCTGATGACTACCCCCTTCCTCACCCTCAATGACTCAATCTTAAATACCCTGCAGACATTTATTGCCATTTGAAAATCTGCAGATAATTTTTATGAAACTGACCTGGCATAGGTTTGTCTGCAGATTAGTGTTGTTAGGAAAGTTGATCATTTAGTTAACTCTCTCTGCTTATCTGCTAGTGATCTACTAACGTAATTAATTTTGCTCAGGAACAGACACTGGCTCCCTATTGCCTTTCTTAAAAAAAAATCTTAACTTTCAGACAAGTTTTTCTACCTTCTGAAACATGTGTATTCATTTTCTCCATTAATTCCTGTAAAGCATGATTTCACCTTCATAACAAAATTACTGCATTTACTTCATTCATATTTCCTTGTTGTTGAGTTTCTTTATTCCTTTGGTTCTCCCTATAGACTAATTCTATCTGGGGTATATGTCTCACCTCACAACATTTAACTTAATCTCTGGAATCAAGGGATCATTAGATAATAGATGAGAAAAATTGAAAGTCACTAGTCAAAAACAAGTCATGGTCTGATAATTATAAACAACCAAGTGTAGTCACCTATTGTTACCTTAAACTCCTGAGGAATTGTATCCTATAATGTGTTTAATCATTACATCACTTTACCTGGAACCAAAACTGTGGTCCTGGTGAGTTTTTTCCTCTAATTCATTCCTTCCATTTTATTATCACTGCAGCTTTCATTCAGTAATTATTATAACAAAAATAATCTATAATAACAGTTTCTTCAAAAACTGCTTACCATATGATAGTTATTTCATGCATTCTCTCTGGTTTAATATTTAAAACCAATCAATACAGTTGTGCTATTATTGCCATATTATAATTGAAGGGGATACTTAGAGAATGCCATCAAAATATGCTTTAGGTCACAAGTCTGTTGAGAGGAGTGATCTCAGCTTGGCATGACTCTCAAACTCCGCCATTACTCTACCTATCTGCAAACATCTTCAAATACTTGCCCTATCTCTGATCACTCCCACTTCAGTCCTGGCTTCACATTTCTATTCATTCTAAAGCCCAGCTCTCCCAGTTTTGTGGTTATATCAGACATCCTCAAGCCTTTGTGCTTCTTCCCACACTGCTCTCTGCCAGGACACCAGTCCCCAGCTGTCCAAGGGACAAATTCCTACTAGTCCTTCCGATTTCAGTGCCATGCCCTCTTCTCTGGACAGCTATCTTCCACATGAGACACACTTTACTTATGCTTTTATTGAGCATCTGCTCATTATTTACATTCTCATAAAATGTTCCATTTTACTTATTTGCATATTTATCCACTTGACTTCAAGCTTTAAAGTGTACGAACATGGTTCCAAAATGGTACCCCTAATACTAGCATAGTAAGTTTTAAGAATTGATGATCTTTAAATAATCGTGAATGGGGCCGGGCGCTGTGGCTCATGCCTGTAATTCCAGCACTTTGGAAGGGCAAAGTGGGTGGATCGCCTGAGGTCAGTCATTCAAGACTAGCCTGGCTAACAAGGTGAAACTGTCTCTACTAAAAATACAAAAAAATTAGCTGGGCATGGTGGCTCATGCCTGTAATCCCAGCTACTCGAGAAGCTGAGGCAGGAGAATTGCTTGAAACCAGAGGCGCAGGTTGCAGTGAGCCGAGATTGTGCCATTGTACCACAGCCTGGGCAACAAGAGTGAAACTCTGACTCGAAAAAAAAAAAAAATATATATATATATATATATATATTCCTGAATATGTAGGAGAATGAACATGCTTTCCTTCTGCTTGAAACTTCCAATGTGCACGTATCATCTGTTTAATGAAATCAGACTGACCTGGTTTACTGTTAAGAATTTGTAAGTGCCTGATGGGTTCACCTTGCCCACTGCTTAGACAGAGCTGATTTATCAAGACAGGGGAATTGCAATGGCGAAAGAGTAATACACTCACTGACGGCTGTGTGAGTGATCAGAGTTTTATTATTACTTAAATCAGTCTCCCCAAGAATTCAGAAATCAGAATGTTTAAAGATAATTTGGCAGGTAAGGGCTTGGGAAGTAGGGAGTGTTGATTACTCAGGTGGGAGATGGAATCATAGGATGTCAAAGTGAGGTTTTCTTGCTGTCTTCTCTTCCTGGGTGCGATGGCAGCCTTGTTGGGTTAGATTACTCCTCTGGGTGGTGTCAGCTGATCCATTGAGTGCAGTGTTTGAAAAATATCTTAAGAGCTAATCTTAGGGTTCACAATAGTGATATTATCCCCAGGAGCACGTTGGGGAGGTTCAGACTCTAGGAGCCGGAGGTTGCATGACCCTTAAATTGTAATTTTTAATCTTGTAGCTAATTTGTTAGTCCTGCAAATGCAGACTGGAATCCAGGCAAGGAGGGGCTCTTTTCGGGAAAGAGCTGTTATCTATTTTGTTTCCGAGTCAAACCATAAACTGAATTCCTTTCCAGTTAGTTTGGCCTATGCCCAGGAATGAACAAAGACAGCTTAAGGGTTAGAAACAAGATGGAGTTGGTTAGGTCTGATTTATTTCACTGTCATAAATTCCTCAGTTGCAATATTGTAAAGGTGGTTTCAATCCCTTCCTTTGGGTTTTATAACAACTTAATCTTAAGATGTAGGCTATGAAGATGGGAAAAGGCTGTCAATTGCGTTGGGTTCTACCTGCTGACAGGGGACGTAGTGGAAATTGGAGTGAACCCCAAGGTGAAAAGACTGGAACAACTTTGCAACTGTCTGAGTATACAGACATGCAGGCCTGGCTGGGCTTCCAAAGCTTGCAATGCAAAAACATTAGTACTCTCCTCTGTAGGTTTATTACAGTATTTACATGAACAGCCTCCTGTAAGGTAGATAACAAATCGTAGGATGAGGAATACAATTCTCAGTTTTAAAAGGAAAGATTTGAAAGCACTAGTTTGGGGACTTCTAATCCACAAATAATTTAGGATTTATTCCAAACTGTAGGGGGAAAAAAAAAAAAAACTCAAGGACAGCTAACAATAGATGTATTATTGGTTTTCTTTCAAAGCATAATTTTTCTCCTTCCAGAACTATTTTTATTAAGAACAAATTATGACAGAAATAATTTGTTTACAAAAATAAGCTTTAGTCTTATTGTACTTGACCTGATTATTTGCAACAAGAATAATTATTTTTCAGTTAGGCTGTTTTTTGTTTAAATTGGCTTTGATGGAACTCTGTTTCATGAGGAATCTCAGATAAGACTTTTCAAGAGCCAAGCCCAGCTATGCATTTGTACCCTCAAATACCTATGAGTTGGGTAAATTCCTCTCCTCTCAAGGTCCCAAGATAACTTGGAGCTCCTGAACCTGTTAGGAAGTGATATTCTTCACTTACCAAAGGTCAAGAAACTTATACAAGGACTCTGCGTAGACAAGGTATGAGGCCATTTTCCCCAAGGGACTTTTACTGGTTGTATGAGTCAACTTCGATTCTCTAAAGGAAGCATGCCATTCCAGTCAAATTCTTGGTAAAATAACCAATTTCTCCAATTGTGTCCTGTTACAAAAGAAAACAGATTCTTATTGCACTTATGCAATTGACTATTCTGCCATAAATTGTGAATACTTACAAATAGTTCTCAAATTCTGGAGAAATCAGGTAAAGAGAAACAAATATGCTTCAACATTTTTTCACAGGAGCATATTTTACTCACTTGTTAAAAGTTGCAAATAGTTCTAAAGAAATAAGTTATCTTAATTCTGAAAACAAAAGGATTAGTGATGTTTAACACATATGCTCTCCCTGAGAGTCCTAGAAGTTTCATTTTTTCCTCTATCCCAATAACACAATTTTTAAAGTTATCTGATACCTGCTTTCAGAGTCCTATATCTGATTATAAACTGCTTTTTGAAAAGGACCAAAGCAAGACAAAATATTTGTGGATGACAAAAGCCTATAGACACTATTAAAGTTACAATTGACTAGGAATTTGGCTTACTTCTGTGGCATCCAACAATTTTTACATAACAATGATAATTACTGTAATGTACACTAAATAATATCAGAATTACAAAAATTTACATAAATACACAGACAGAAAACTCTGGACTTGTAAGATTTTTAATTTGCCAGCTTTAAATTGGATTACTGGCTTCAGGGTGGAGCCCTTGGAGGAACAGGGTCATGAAAGCATGCATTTTTTTTTTCTGAGCTAAATAAGCAACCACAGCAGATGAGAAAGACAGATCTCTGAAATTAAGGGTGCCATTTTATACTGGATCTTGGATCCCCCAAAAGGAGGAAAATATTACCAGATAAGACAGTGTGGTGCTTCTAGCCTGCATTTTGTTGCAAGGCAACCTAAAGCCAATCAGCCCACTTTGAAAGCAGCCCAAGCCCCATGGGAGTCTCATCTCTCAGTCAGGGGTGGGGATTTTCCATATCTTCCAGGTGACCAAGTGCATGTTTCTCTAATCCAAGTGTTTAAAGAGTCAAGTATCCCTCCAAAAATACTCTTAGCCATCCATTGAATATATTTCCTACCTAGTTATTACATACCAAAGCTCTCTCATAATACAAAGTAATTTCTGATACCCCCAAAATTCAAACTGTCAGACAACACAATGCAAAACAGAACAGAGCCTTTGATTTTTGAGAGGGATCTATTTACTTTTAATTTCTGGGGTTTCTGGAAGAAAACAGAGAGGCTTTTTGTTTGTTTGTTTTTTGTTGTTTGTTTTTTTTTCCAAAACTAGGTCTATGGTACCTCCTCTGTTTTTCCCAACGAATCCCAGGCTACAGAAGTTATTTTAGGGCCTTTCATGTGTGCATTAAAAGTGGCAAGACAAAAAATAGAGAAAAATTATTCAGTTGACTAAGAAGAAAAAACTCCCCCCTCAGATAAGTAGTGATTGTGTTTCTATCACTATACATTAGTTTTTTTCTAATTTAGAACTTTATATAATTGAAATCCCAGGGTATGTGTTCCCTCCTATATGGCTTCATTCACTCATAATGAATGCAGAAGTTTTTTCATCCATGTTATTACATATCTTAGTAATATTTCCCTTTTATGAATGAACAGCATTTCAGTGTATGTGTATAGCACAAATTGTTTACTTATGTTCCTGAATTGGTTATTGAGTTGTTTCCAGTTTTTGACATCTTCATTTTTGAAGGAACAGTGGGCCCTTGCAATCTAGTGGCTCAATGTTATAGCTTGCCAGGACATGAGACTCAAGACTCACGGTTCTACATCCCCAGATATATGGTCTAATCATGGTTTCTGTGCCCTGGATGCTGCTTTGGCATGCTTCAACTCAGTGGTTCTTGGCTTTATCCAGGGGAGAAAACTTTGTATGAAATCCCTAAAGTTAGCAGAGAAAATAAATGAATCAGTAAATAAATTTAAAAGCAAATGAATGGAAGAGAAGGAATGCACAAGCAATTTCTGCTTTCTTCCATGCTGCAAATCCTCCCAGTGGCAAGGAGCACAAGATTGTGCTGCAAACGGATTAGGTCATTGCCAAAGTAAAGATAAAAACTTTGATAGATTTTCTCATCCCAGAAAGCTTTGTCATGCCCTTTGTCCTCAATCTCCTGCCACTTCCTCCTAAGTAGTGATTAAATTTTTATCACTATACGTTAGTTATTTCTAACCTAAATTTTATTTAGTTGGAATCACAGTATATGTGCTCCTTTGTGTATGGTTTCTTTCACTCATCATGAAATCATAATCTTTTCATCCATGTCATTGCATATATCACTATTTTTTTATTTTATGACTGAATAGCATTTCAGTGTATGTGTATAGCACAAATTGTTTCCTTTGCTCCTGAATTAGATATCGAGTTATTGTCAGTTTATGACATCTTCATTTTTGAGGAAACAGTGGGCCCTTGCAATCTAGTGGCTCCATATTTAGCTTCCCAGGACAAAAGACTCAAGGCTCACAGTTCTGCATCCACAGATATATGGTCTAGTCATGGTTTCTGTGCCCTAGATGCCACTGTAGATACTTTAACTCAGTGGTTCATGGCTCTGGCTGGGGCGGAAATCATTGTGTGAAATCCTTAAGTTAATAGAGAAAATAAAAGAATCAATAAACATTTAAAAGTAAATGAACATAAGAGAAGTGATGCACAGGTAATTTCTGCTTTATTCCATAATACAAATCCTCCCAGTGGCAAGGAGCACAAGATTTTGCTGCAATCGGACTAGGTCATTGACAAAATAAAGATAAAAAGAAATCATGAGAAACCACTTAGATTAAAAGCCACATCATTGTCCTCCTACACAGTGCATTCTACTCTAACCAAACACACTTAACTCTTCACTAAAGAACAGGAAGTAAAACTGGTGACCCACATGTCAAAAGATGGACGTTTTTGTAATTCTCCAAAGATAAAAAGGTAATATCACAAGAAAATTTTTGTTAGAGAAATTGATAAATGTAAAGTACCATCTGCAGTTTTCTATTAGTCCATCTTGCATCAAAGAGGTTCCTAAAATAAATTGGCCACATAGAGCTTATTTCTGGAATAATCAATTGAACATGTGCTTGCAAAGAACAGAGACCTCTTCTGGACTTCCCTGGCTTCTCTCTATATAGTTTTCATGAGTCCTAAAATATTTTGTCTCCTACTTTTCTAATTAATTTCTTATTTTTCTCATCACTTGCCATATATGTCATTCTGAATGTTCCAGTTACATACTACATACCAGGCTTCATGTTTGTCTTCTCTTCTTGTATGTGAGAGCAAGGGGAAATGACCATGATATGTTTTGACTGAACCCCTGGCTCCTGGAACCATATCGTCCATATACATTTGTTAAGTAAATGACTAGATGCACTGCTTGAGAAGTCTAACAAAAGAAAAACTTAGCTGGATAACCTGCAAATCATTATTCTTGATTTTTTTCTAATGTAAAATATTTGTATTAATTATAGTAATATCACTCATTTTCTGCTTACCATTTGCCAGGCAATGTTCCATGCATTTTTTACATTTTCTCTCACTTAATGTTCAAACTGTAAAGGTATGTACTATTAATAAAATCATTTTACAGACAGAAGAACCAATGCATAGGGAAGTTCAATTTCTTGCCCACAAAATGAAGTTTAAAATGCTAAGATCAACATTCTGAGCACAGAGCCTATGTTCTTGGTCTCTATGATGCAATGTCCCTCAAAAGAAAGCCAGCCAGGATCGGTGGGTGGCTCACAACTGTAATCCCAGCACTTTGGGAGGCCAAGGTGGGTGGATCGCTTGAGTCCATAATATCAAAACTAGCCTAGGAAACATAGGGAGACCCTGTCTTTACAAAGATACAAGTATTATCCTGCCATGGTGTCACATGCCTGTGTTCCCAGCTACTTGAGAGGCAGAGCTAAGAGGATCATCTGAGCCTGGAGAGGTGGAGGCTGCTATGAGCCATGCTAGTGCCACTGCACTCCAGCCTGGGCCACAAAATAAAACTCTGTATCAGGAAAAAAAAAGAAAAGAAAAAAAAGAAAAACAAACAGCAGCAACAACAACAAACTCTGAAAAGAAAGGACATTAAGTAACAAAAGCTTTAATTTTTGTGAAAAATGTGTTCATTTCTAAAAGCAAAATTGCTTCACAGGGACATACGTTTCCCATGACTTTCCCCAGACTGTGAAATGGGCCCAGAGAGCAGTGGTTCAAATTCTCTAAAGGTTGTGTTACTTTTCTCCATTAAGTTTTCTAATGAATGAGAAACTCTTCACTGTGTGAGTTTAATTGTACACATACTTTGTCATTCTTGTCTTATTCTCCAAGCCCCATTCCCCTCCTATCCTGACCTGTTCCAAGGGTTGGTGAAGAAAATTTCCCAAAGATACATTCTCTGATTCTTTCTCTGGGGAAACAATAAAAATAAAAATAAAAAATAAAAAAGGACATGCATATGCATGTGCAGTGATTGTTTCGCAATATGATTACATGCCTTGCCAAAAAGGTATAAAAGGAAGGTAAAAAAGGTGAAACATGCTTTTAGTTTTAGTCCACACAAGAAAAGTAGGAGAGAAAAGTCATGGCCGGTGAGTCTTTTACTGTTCCAAGAACAGATCCCTGGGAAGAAAGAGTTGTGGAAGGCACTAGCTCTTCTGGAAGCCGTAAATAGTATCTGTGGAAGTTTACATGAGCAGAAGTGAGGGAGAGGGAGGAGTGGGAGAAGAGAAGGAACTAGCAGATTCTTGCAGCCTTTAGAAAGGAAAGGCAACCCCAGAAAGGAACTGAGACTTTAGGGGTAGCCTGCTGTCATTTCGCAATCTTAATTAAACTCTTACTTACATGTTGAAAGTCTGACAGAGGGTACAGAATTGGCACAGGAGGAGCACTAGCAGCAGTGGTTCCTAAATGAAATGGGCTATATCTGTTTCATTACTTTATTATTCTCAGTTAAATAAACACAGGCAAAGAGGATGATCTCTGCTTTCCAGGGACTAATGTGGAAATGGTAAGCTCAGTCTTCAGGCCACTCCATGCACATGTATGGGACTATTGAGGGAAACAAGTAGGACAGCGATACAGTAAGAAGAGGGATTACCCAATTGTGAGGTTGAGGACATTTCACTGATGAAATCTAAATGAGGTCACTTTCCATTGATGACCTGAGAGGACTATGAGGCTGTTTTCATGATGTGAGAAATCCTTGTGCTCCAAACAAAGTCCCGACGGAAAAGAGAGAGCTGTTTATCCATTCACTGGGTAAAGGTACAATGAATGGCTTAATGGATGAATTATTACAGACAAGAGTGCTGAACCAGGAAGAGGTGGAGGAAGTACAACATGAAAATGCTACAGTTACAGCTCAGGCCCGAGCTTTGCTTGACACCGTTATTCAGAAAGGGACTCTGGCATGCCAAATCTGCATCACATACATTTGTGAAGAAGACAGGTACCTGGCATGGACGCTAGTACTCTCAGCAGGTAAGGATCAGTGACTGACACGCAAGTTCACCTAGGGGCTATCATTACACCTACCTTGTGATGTCTTTACTAATGATGTAAAGTTGCAAAAACTTTCCTATCTCTGCCTTTGGGCCAATTTCTGTAGCAGGGGCCCTATTGCATGTCCCTTGACTCTGCTTCGTTTCTGTTCCTTTGTCCTCAGTGGCCCTCTTCTGTTTAAAGTTGATTTCCTGTTCTGAGTACGTGGTAGCTAATTTCTTGAAGGTCATAAGAACTATCTAAAAAACTTCACACTATATTTTCCACTGTTCCTGGTGAGGCACAATATTAGATTGATTTAGTGTTTTTGAGTCCAGGGTATCCCTGGCACTTATGTAGTTGTGTGACGTGAAGCTTTAAGGTCTATAATTAAATACATTTTATAAATTCTCTCCAAAATATTGCCATCCACGAAAAATAAATTATATTTCAGAGATGGCGATACACTCAGAGAATACAATGAATGATTTTAGAAAAGTAAGGATTTCAAGTTGACTCTTTCCTCCAGTTGCCTCCTTGTATTTTCTTTGGAGTGAGATCACCCACTTGCCTGTTACCAGGCTGCAGATCATGCTGTGAGGCCTGGACTGCCTCTTCCTGCAGCCCCCTTAGGGCCTGATGCAGTGCACAGGAAATGAGCTGGCCCATTCTTGTGATCCCTTGGACCTACCACATGGTGAGGATGAGAGTTCTGGTGGACTCCTAGTCACTGGTTTCTGTGACACTTCCTAAAGCCATTTCAGAGGCAGATGTTCTTTGAAAGCAAAAGCCTTTTTTTCTAACAGTTAGGGGAGGCTTATACCTGTCTAAGCAGACATGGGAGAAGTTTATGTTTTCATCTATGTGTATTAAATATCACATTTTTCTGGCAATGTCTCTTTCATTTTATACCCCCCAGCACTCTCGATCTCCTGACCTCGTGATCCACCCGCCTCGGCCTCCCAAAGTGCTGGGATTACAGGCGTGAGCCACCGCGCCCAGCCCTTCCCCCCAGCACTCTCTACATTAAAGAACATCTTGAACATTATTTAATGTCGTTCAGTCAGAGTTCTGGGATGAATCTTTAGTGGGGAGTGTTGTAAGCATTAGGGTAAAGTTTTCCAGAGATGATAAGTGACTATTTCAGTGTCCTTCTTCTTTTTCTAGGTCCGACATCTGGAAATCACCTTACTACACAAGACTCTCAAGCAGTACTGCCTTCCTTCCTAGGTAATGCTGTTTTTAAAGAAAGAACATTATCTGAACACTATCTTCCTTGACATTAATGTTGTAGGATGATCCACAGTTAAAGGGGCTATGGAGAATTCCCATAGCTTGATCATGTAAGTTTCTTTTTGTAATCTATTCTACTTTTGTAGAAACTGTCCCCACAGCTTCACTATGTTTACATTAAAAATTCTGAATCTCTATCTCAAATCTTGAACACCAAATAAGTACCATGCTTCATTATTTAAGCCTCCTGAAATATTCCTTCACATCTCTTAGAGAACCGTTATCTAAACAATATCAGAGCTGAACATGCCATTCTTCCCCACCCTGCTTCTCCTCCAGTTTTGTGTAACTCAGTTGTTGGTGTCACCATCTCTAGTTGTTCAAAGCAGGAAATTGAAACTCATCTTGGTCCCTTTCATGTCAAGCACCTCCAATATTCAAGCCATGGCCAAGTGTTATGCATTCTTCTCCCAAATTTGGAACCGTGTCTCTGTTTCTACTTCTATTTCATTAAAAAACCCCTATTCATCAAGGGCCCTCTTAAAATAAAAAAAAAAAATGTATTTTTAAAAGCAATTTGGAAGCTAAGAATGCAAAATTTTTAAATCAAGTTCAGGTATTACTCTATTGAATGTATTAAGGTTGATTAACTCATGAATGTTTTCCTAAATATTTTACAGCATGGGATACTCACTATATAACCAAATACTGTATTTTCACTAAGAAAAATTGCCTCAAAAATAACCCATATATTTCTACTTAGTTTTTTGATATTGTTTTCATTCTTGTTTATGAAGAAACAAAACATTCCTTGTATGAAATTATTATTTTATAGTTTTCTCTAATATATCCATTCTAATTATTTCTTGCCCATGTCACCACACTTCATGCTGCCTTTATTTATCTGATTGTATAACAGTTTCTCAAGCTTGTTTTCAAAATTAAATATTATTTTCTTGAGTTAATGTTTTCTGAAAAACACTACAAATCTAGAAAACTTATTTCTATCTTGAAACAAAGATTACACTAATTTCTTTAACAAGTGCATCACATTGTTGGATGGTGTTGAAACTGTGATGAAATAAAAACCTCAAGGATTTTTCCATATAAACTCTGTGAAAACATTTCCTACTATGTCTGGGCAATGAATGTTTAGTGCTATGAATTCATCTAGTGTGCACCTTGATTTTAGCATTTATCATTCTAGTTGGAATATTTAATAATCTCCTCCTTCCATATGTATGCATAGTAGGAAGAGATCCTGTAGGACAGAACAAATGTTCATTAAAAAATATTCCTAGTGCTTACTACCATGTCTATTAAGTAAATAAATAAAAAGATAATCATAACCCTTAAAATTTTTTGGTAGATTTAATTAAGACCTCCTCTCATTAAATTTTATTCTATGGTTCAAATCTTTTGAAATAAATTTATATTCTAACTATTTTATCTCACACATTTGATTGTTTTCTGAGCATTTTTTCATGCATGGCCTTGAAAAGCTTCCTTTCTAGATTTTTATCTAAAATACTTGTGAAAATACTGATCCTGAAATATGAAAGGAGATCCCTGTATTGCACACCTGGAAATATCTGGCTGGAAAGTATTCCATTAGCAGTGAAATTACTCAGTGGTGAAAGATCAGGATTGTCTTCCTAAGAATGCATTTCCACTTTTGTGACTTCATCCTTAGGTGAGGCTGTAAGAAACACAAAGCGAAACAAAGAGGGATGCCAATGTTCATGATGTTCTGTGACTCTTGCAGCTCCTCAGGCAGTGCCAGTGTGGGGCAACCCTGCTATGCCTACATCCTCAGGCTCAGGAAGAAGCGTCAAGCTTTGCTCCCTAGACAAAGCTAAAAGGATATGGAAAGAAAAGTCAACAGAGGTGGCATGCTCAGAACACAAGGATAGAGTGGGGTGAAAGATATACTTGAGGCAATTATGAAATGCAGTGGCTTTTTATTAGAGCTGTTATCAATGGAGAATCATACTTCTGCTTTCCTTACATTAAAAAAAAAAATTCCTGTATCTTAGAATCCCAGGTTTATAGAAAGAGTTTCAAATCGGATCCAATTCCTGCATAAATAACATCAACAATGGTAACTATTGAATGGTCACTAAGAGTGGGCAGTGTTCTAAGCATTTGGACATGATAATATATAATGTGTAACCTTAAAATAATCCATCTTAGAGATCTAGAAACTGAGACATGGGGTTGTTAAATATTTTGCCCAAAGAAAAACAATCAGAAATTGGACAACCAGTTTTAGAATTCAGTCATTCTTGCTTTAGAGCTTGTGCATTTTTCAAAATCCCACTTATCAAGAACAATGAAGTCAGTAGCTCACCTGCCATCTGGGCCTTTGCAGTTTCTATGCTTACTCGAAGTTGCACTCAATTCCGTTCCGCATTTTCAATGTATAGTCGATGGGATTTCGTATCCTGATAGGTCTAAGAAAGGGAAAACGGTCATAAACTTACCAGGTGAATATTAAATTACAGAGAATAAGGCTACTCATTCAAACTGCATTTCCTACAGATTTGTCCAATAATGGACAAGTGAAGTCGCACACGTCTTGCTCTCATTATCTGCAATGAAGAGTTTGACAGTCTTTCTAAAAGAACAGGAGCTGAGGTTGACATCATCGGCATAACGATGCTGCTACAAAATCTGGGGTACAAGGTGGATGTGAAAAGAAATCTCACTGCTTCCGTAAGGTCTATTATACCATAGAGACAACGGTCACGCCCTTTGTGTAACTAAACAATATTAGAAAGCTTGGTTGTAGGACCAAGGGATATAATCTTTTGATTATCTAAAATATAAACTTCCCATAGGAGGGTGCTGTATGCTACATGTTCTCTTGAAACATCAGAGTCATTCAGCACGAGCCTGGTTTAACTTAGTGGTGAATTATTTTTTTAACTCAGTAATGCCACGTTCTCTCTACAGGATAACTCTGAATGACTTCCTATGGCACCTACCTTCACCTTTCTCAAAATTAAGACTAAAAGTTTTTTGGCACCCCATTGTTTGTCATGGAATTCCTTAACAAATCCTTAAGTATTTATTTATTGACTTTCCAAGGCGCCATGAGAATTAATCACATAGTCCAAAATCAGCCGTATGGCCTCTTTCAGGAAATGACTACAGAGCTGGCGGCATTTGCTCGCCGCCAAGAGCACAAGACCTCTGACAGCACCTTCCTGGTGTTCATGTCTCATGGTTTTCAGGAAGGCATTTGGGGGAATAAATACTCTGAGCAAGTCCCAGATGTATTACAACTCAATGCAATCTTTAAAATGTTGAATACCAGGAACTGCCCAAGTTTGAAGG